>NC_058410.1:22159806-22426703 GCF_002201575.2 Neomonachus schauinslandi | reverse complement strand
AGGAAGGAAGGAAGGAAGGAAGGAAGGAAGGAAGGAAGGAAGGAAGGTAGGAAGGAAGGAAGGAAGGAAGAAAAGCCAAATACCTATACAAACAGAATAAAACAGAAGATTGAATAATTATCTATAGTGAGAATTTGGGGACAATTAAGTGTTTCAGCGCTTTCCTATCCCATGCCAGTTAAGTCATAGAAGGGTTACCCAGGTTTATGAGAGTCCTGTAATACTTTTCAAGGTGAGTTGGCACCCCAAAGATGAACCAAGGGAACCTAATAACAGACTGGGTCCCATGGCAACCAGGCAGCATGCAATTTGAGGAATTATCCCAATTTGAAACATTGCTATTAATAGCACATGTTCATAAGTACAAAATGTACCGGAAAGCATGAAGAATGAAGTCAAATTTGTAAGACACTGAAGAAAAGGGAAGGAGGTTAAAATGAATAAGACCAGGAAGAAGAAAGGGAAGAGGCGCTAGTTGCCGGGGAGAGGTGAAGTAGTGGGCGTGTAATTAGTCTGATCCACCAAATGAGAGAAATTGCAGGAATTATTGTCAATTCTTTTTCTAGACAGCATTTTGATATATGCAGCAGCAAAGTGTACTGAAATGGCATCTATTTATACAAAAGTAGTAAAAAAAAAAATGAACACAGCTTCTACAGAAGATTTTAAGTGTGTAGAGTTTCATGGTGATTTGATCTTTTCCCCCTGAGGGCTCTGCCCTAAATTTACTGCTTCTTTCATTTTATTGATACTATAATGGAATTTGATACACTCTAATTCAGAAACTAAAATGCTTATTCATTTCATATGTCAGTAGAAAACCGAATCAAGAATAAATATCGCCCCTCCCAAAGCTACAATCCTACAGAATGATAATTGCTTTAAAAAAGAATAAACAAGTTTGAGATGAGGGTGCTCTTCTTTGCTACCAGCCAATGAAGGAGTTTTTGAAATGGGGCTCTTCATCCATATTTTTCCTATAGAATTGTTTGGATGACTCTATCCTGCAAGGAAGAACACTGGGAGGTAACCGTTGCTCCCATTTATTAATCACTTTGCATGGGTGCTTGCAAACATCATCTGTAATCCTTATAGCTGTGTAGTCGATAAACAACTTCAGCAGAGGTATTTTATGGAGCAGTCTAGCCTAATAGCTAGAAGCATAAGCTTTCAGAAATATGAGTCTGTGTTCAAGTCACAAAGAACATGGTTTAAGTCCTAGCTTCTGCTTACAAACTGACTAACAGGTTAGTTACTGAACCTCTCTAAGTTTCTTTTCATTTACTCTTAGAGTTCATTGGGAATTCAGATGATCCATTTGAGTGCCACACAAACTGGCACTTAGTACATGTTTATTTAAAAAAATGATTTGTTGATGTCTGTGTGTGACGTTCATAAAGCAATAGCCAACATTTACTGAGCACCTTATATACCATGCACTGTTCTATGTGTTTTACATATCAGAATTTGTAATCCTTCCAACAAGTCCATGAGGAAATGCAGAAGCTTCAGCCACTATGAGAATTAATAAACCACAAAACTAGAGGCAACAGTGTTCACACAAGACCATCCTCTCTTTTGATATCATTTGCAAGTTCACAGGGTCTCAAAACCATCCTCAGGTTCAAAAATCTGCTAAAAGGGCTCACAAAACTCACTGAATGTTGTCATATTGATGATTGTGGTTTTTTACAAGAATAGAGATTAAAGTAAGCCAAAGGAATAGGCATATAGAGCAGAGTCCAGACAGATCCAAATAATGGAGTTTCCAATTGTCCTCCCCCCACGGACCTACGGATGGCACCAATTCCTCTCGGTGAGGATGTATGACACCCATGCGTGGAATCTCATCATCCAGGGACGTTCACGTGAGCCTCTGGTGTCCCGAGTTTGCACTGGGGCTCACTCACTCACTGCTATGTGCCATCACATGGCTAACCTGTAGTCTCCGGGTCTTTGTGGAGGCAGAACTGCTACCACGTGGCCCGAAACCCCCCTCATAAAATCACAGTGTTAGACTGTTTGGTGGCCAAAGCTCCTGGGCAGAGACACTCCTGTCTGGCAGGTTATTCCAAGGGTGTAGGGAGCAGCTCCTAATAGCTGAGAGCAAAAGCCAGACCTCTCTTTGAGTAGGTTAAGTCTTCACTATTAGCGTTCCCATTTTATAGATGAAGCAAATGAAATGCAGAGAGGTTAAGAAACTTGCCTAAATACTCCTAGGTGGGAAGCAAGAGAGCCAGGGTTCAGATCCAGGCAGTCTTTCTCTAGGATCTGTAAACATCCCTCTTTGCTACCTACAGATATGTTAATTGACTCTCCTGGGATCAGACTGCTGATAAATGGTAGGACCTGATTTTGAACGAGGGTGGATCTGGTTCAAGAGTTCTTGGTTTTTCTGTGTTCCTCTGTCTTTCCCTTGCAAAAACACAAGAGGCCCACTGACCACTGTCTAAAGTGCTCTTGCTTCTTACACCCCTGAAATAAGTGAAGTTGCTAATAACCCTCATTGAGTTTTCCCTCTAGCACAGTTAGCCATGCTGAGCTTCGGTGTCTGTCTCAAAAGGAAAATGCTCCTTTGTGATCTCCTGGGAGTGACTATTAAGAGTCAATGGAGTTTTTATGAGTCTTGAAAACAGTATTATCTATGAAGCTAAGAGTTCTGTATTATTTCTTCACAGGGAAAAAAAAAAGTGCTACCAGGACTTACCAATATATGCATGCAAGTTTAAAGCCAAGTCTTTATGAAGGAAGAGTTAGAGTCACCTGTTTGCATATAGTTCATCACAATGGCACACGTAAGAGACATTTGTCCTTACATATTCTTGAAGGCACAGTTTCATGTCTTGGGCAGCTGTCTCCAGTACGCTGAAATTTAAGATGTAATTACAGATACAGGTTACAACTTGTTCCTTTAAAAACCCGACCTTTGTTGTTTGTCAAGCCTGAATGGTTGTGAGGGGAGAAGTGGGAAGAGATCCGCACCTCCCCCCACACCACCCTCCAGAAGAGCTTTTCTGAGTAACCACTGCAAACAGAGAAAGATCATTGAGGAAAACCAAAGGGGTGGCATCTCCCACCCACAGATCATGCTGGTGTCCGAGGAAACAAGCTGTGTGAGTTCAGTCAACTGACCATGAATCGAGGCAAAAAATAAGCGTATCTTTCCTCCACATCCTACGGTCCCCTTCCGTTAGTTGAATGCCTCGTTAATCAGAATCTCCCAGAATAAGGTTTAAAAAACTATATAAATATATATATATATATACATATATATATACATATACATATATTTTTAAGTTCCACAGAGATTCTGAAACACAGAAAATGTCAAGAATGTAATAGACCTGAAATTATGTCACCATTGAAAAACTGGAATTTGTGAAATGTGTGGAACAGGACAACCTATCATCTATACTCATTTCAGCATCCACATTCATTCCCTTTAAGGGAAATGAGATGACCAACACCCGCGTATTTAATTTTGGCTTATAAGAGGGGTTGATAGTGTTAATTGAAAGTTAAGCACATAATTATATAATATACATATGTTTAAAATTAGGGCACATTTACCACAAAGTAATTTAATTACCATTTCTAAATACATTGCAGTTTTTGAAGTGTTTTCACACCGTATGTTAATGACCACAACTGAGGGAAATCATGAAGCCACTTCCAGGTATGGAGATGTCCTTTGATGACTGGCATTTCTTCTATGGGGACAAATGGTCGGTTTGAAGCCATTTCCTATCACGCTGACAGAATAATCAGGTACTAAGTATTTTTTGGCACCAATGGGATATGCAGGCTGGGTTTCAAGTTATTCTCAGTTGTGAGAATGAAACCAGGAAGGGTTACTGAAGCTCACGTGGATGCAGTAGGAGGATATGTGGTAACCTACCCTTCCCTGTAAGGGAAGACATGAAACCACCTCACAGAGAAGCGAACGTGGATCATTGTTAGAGCCAACCCTGGACGGAAGCGCCTTTCATCTGACAGTAGTTCTGGAAACCCGACAGCAGCTCTGATAGCCTCTCAAGTCCAATACTCAGCCCTTCTATAACCGCCTCTCTGTCTACCAGCTTGGACTTCCTATTCCACGACGACAGCATGGTTCCTGCTGTTGTTACAAACTACCTTTCATAGTTTCTAGGATTTCATGGCTTCTGCTTCCTGCCTTCTTCCTGTGTCTTTTGCTTCAGCCCACCCTACTGTTTGTTAATGCTCTTTATGTGTCTGCCATTTAAAGCCGGGGCCGGCGGTCATGATCCCATATGATGCAGCTCCGTTGGGCATATATTGCAACAGGCAGGTCATCCTCAGGGCCACTACCTGCCTATAGTAGGCTGTCTTTGATCAAGCACTGGCTCCTTGTCCAACTGGCTTCAACCAGGAAAGTCAAGTCATGGGATAGACAGCATGACAAGCCATGCATAAGAAATCCCTTAGAAAAAGGAAAGTGAGCGTGGCAGGCACCATGGGGCTTCTCAGAGAGCACTGTGGCCTGTCCAAAACAAGGTGAGCCATACCAGTTGAACCCCAGACCTTGTCCCCTTTCTGGCCCAGCTCTCTGTGTGCCCTATGCACAGGCCCTGGGCTTTCGTCATTCTTTTCCACCAATGGGATAACCTGCGTCTTCTTTTCCCATCAAGGTTGTCTCTGGAATAGGAGGCAGTTCTTTATATTCCTCCCTGAAATAACTCAGTGGTTTTTCTGTTTTAAATGTTTTCTTGCTAATTACCATGATTTGAGGAGGGGCTAACTGGCATGCCAAACATGGGGGAAGTTACAAATCTCAAAGGCATTCCGTGAGTAAGTTTATTTTGAAATGTAAAAAAAAAAAAAAAAAAAAACAAATTTTGACAGATAATATGTCTATGTCTTAATCTCCAGAACCTGTGAATATTGCCTAGTATGGCAAAAGAGTGGTTATTAACTTAATGCGGCAGAAAGATGTGATTGCTTAAGGATCTGGGAAGGAGGGGCTTCTCTTGGGTCACCAGGGTCCGTCTACGAGGAAGGCGGTGGGAGAAGAGGCAGACATGCTGAACAGGAGGAGGCAGCATGACCACAGGGCCAGGGACTGCAGTAATGCAGCCCCAGGCCAAGGAATGCCATCAGCTTCTAGATGCTGGAAGAGGCGGGGAAGGGGGCTGCTCTGGAGCCTTTGGAGGGACTGCCTCCCCAACCAACTTTAATTTCAGATTTTTAGCCTTCGGCACTATGAAAGAATAAATTCTCCTTGCTTTAAATCACCCATTTTATGGTAATCTCTATAGAAGTCTTAAATGTTCCATGGAAGTTTCCAGAGTTCTTGTCTTGAGAACCAGCCTATCAGATGCTATTTTTTTACAAACGAGGGTGGATTTTGGCCTGAGGCAGGTTCAGGATAGCCCAGTGGCAAGCCTTCCGGAGGTGGCCAAAGGGCCAGCCAGCTCTGTGAGTGGGACTGCTCTGCGCATGCGACAGGTGCTTCATACTGTGTTGAATGGGTACATGAATTCCCCAGATGAAGTCCTCCTAAACGGTTTTGTTTTGTTTTTTAACTTTCTGGTTCTATGCACCCAAATGACCCCTCTGGCCCCAGATCACACTGCATTTTAGAGCTGCTGCTTTTCAGGCCCTTTTTCCCCCCTGCCTCCTGGCCCCGTCCCCGGCCTTTTGTAGTTCTTTCCACTGTTCTTCCTTCCACCACCTACATACACACTCTGGATAAGAAAGGCAGGCGGCCCTCCCTCTTGTTCCCTTTAAATGAAGCAAACTGTTGTTTCTGAAATAAACCCCATTACAGCTTCTTTCCATTTTTGTTCTCCCTCCCTGCAACTCTAAAGCTTAATCAAACTCCATCCCCACAGATAGAACTTTCTCCTCTTTGGAACTTTCATGCCACCTTATTATCCCTTTTCTGTATCACTTATTTCTCTCTTGAAAACCAGATATTTACATGTATGCCTCCCCTTCTGGGGCAGACTTAAGAGTGCTCGACCGTCAGGTTCATCCTTCTCTCAAAGCATAGTCCAGGAAGACAACAAATACTGGATCATTGAATAGGTAGAAAATGGGGGGAAATGGGGAGGTTCAACGAGAGTGGAGAAATTTTGTGATAAAACCCTTAATGTGCTAGGAAGTTATACGGTAAAAAAAAATTATTTTGAAGCAACATTGAAGGCCCAGTTGAAATGGTAGTGGACTAGTCTGAACTTCTATGGGTAAAATCAAAATGTTTAGATGAATCTACATTTGCTTTCTTAGTTTTTTTTTTTTTCTATCGCTCTATAATGAATTGCTAGAAACTTAGCAGCTTAAAACCACATACATTCATCATCTCACAGTTTCTGTAGGTCAGGAGTCCAAACATGGCTTAGCTGGGTCGTTTGCTTTAGGGTCTCTTGCAGGGTGCTGTGAATGCGTCAGCCAGGGCTGAGTGGGGAAGGATCTCCTTCTAAGCTCATGTGGCCGTTGGCAGGATTCAGTTTTTTCAGGGCTGTTTGACTCAGGGCCTCAGTTTCTAACTGGCTCTTAGCCAGAGGAGACCCCCTCAGCTCTTGCCATGTGGGCCTCCCCAACATAGCTACTTGCCTTATCAAAGCCAGCAAGGGAAGTAGCCTGCTAGCAAAACAGAAGTCCCAATCTTATCTAGCCTAGTCATAGAAGTAACATGCCATCTACTTTACCATATACTTCAGTTAGAAGCAAGCCAGTAAGCCAGCCTATCCTCAAAAGCACGAATACCAGGAAGCTGGGATCATGGAAAACACATCTTAGGGTTGTCTACCACATCTGGTAACTACCATAGGCATTCTTAGGTATTTTTAAGTATTTTGAATGGGTCAGGTTCCAAATAGTTATTTCTTGCTCAGTTGGATATAGAATTTAGTCTGTTTTTCTTATATAAATGGAATTAGATTCCTGGATTTACCACCAGGTAAGGGTCCTCTGACCCAGAACATACCACGTATCATGTTAACCAAATTACTTTAACTAACATTTTGTTTATTATCAAATTTTAAAAATATATTAAATATGTTGTAAAGTATTACACTTATTAAAATAACACTCATTGTTATTCTCTGAGGATACGCTTCCCAAATGTCAAGTTGAGATGCTGGGACAAATTGTCCAGTTAACAGATCTTCAGCATAGCCATGTAGGGAAGTTAGGAGTCCTGTACTTCTGCCATCGGGAGCTCATTAACTATTTCACACTAAGTATATGAACAGATTATTTCCAAGCAAAATATTTATCCACAAGCTGATGTTTATCGATGATGCATTTACTGTAGTCATTCTAGGAAATCCGTGATATTTGTACTGAAAATCTAAATGTTTCAACAGGGACAGTAAATTATTTTCAGAGTCTTTCATAATTCAAGGAACCATTTCAAATCATTTTTAAATTCTTAAGACTAAACAAGTCTTCCACTGTAGCAGTCCCCTGTGCTGATGTTCCTGGTCCTGGTTTGTTTACGCTAAATCTCACGGGTTAGTAGCCATGCCACTGTCTCTCCCGGCAGCTCAGTGTGGAAGAATCTCCCTGTTAGGCTAGCAGAAGAAATTCTTTTGAATTTTTAGATTCATCAAAGGCTGGCCCTTTTCCTTTTTGAAGTCTTCACTTGCGTCCTAGCCATCGGGGAGTGCTTTGAACTCAGCGCCCACTGACCCTGTTTTCTCTTCAAAGGCTTCTTCCCTTCCGTGCAGGGAAAAAAATACCTTTTGAAAATGGTGGGTTCCTGCCTTACATGGGTCTGTTGCAGTAAGCAGCAATAAGCAACAATAATAATAAGGAGCAGTAGTAGGTCTTGGTAATTTCAGAGAGATCTGGAGAAAATGTGGAAATCTAAGAAAAACCACTTTGCAGCGTTACTTGGAGGAGAGGGTCTTGGCACGCTTTATTCTTAATTGTGCTGCAGCCTCTGTAACTTACATGAAGCAGGGAATGGCATCTCAAGTGCCCGTTCATAGATGGAAACTCTGGCCCAGGTGGACATCCCGAGACATCAGACATGACCAAGCCCAAATCTAAAACAACGTAAGTTATGTGTGAGAATCTTCCTCAGTCCCCTTAGCAGTTAGACCCTGTCATGAGGCAATGACTAGCCATCCTGGTGATACACTTGTTTTGTTTCATAGGTAAATGCAACCTGAAGCTGAATTCCAGGGAATTTTTCTTTTTCTTAGATATTGACTCATAGACTCATGGACTAGTTATGGGTTGATTCTCTTGAGCTTTTTATTTTTTTCCAATTTAAGTCACTGACTTAGATCTGTAACACTTCTGGCTCTAATGAATTATATTTTTGTTTTCTAAGGAAGATGCTAATAGACTTATGATAGCTTATAAGGCTAGACTCTCAAAGTCTCTGATTCTGTGATCTCAAGTAAACTCGCAGGTACGAGCATCAGCCAGTGCTCAGGTACAGAACAGCACCAGTCCACAATTAGCAGCATCAATCAAACCACACTGTCCTTCATATATAATAATGGGTCTTTCAGTCATGGGATGTACTAATTTTCTAGGGCTGCCATCACAAAATAGCACAGACTGGGTGACTTAAACAACAGAAATTTATTACTCACAATTGTAGAGGCTAGAAGTCCAAGATCAGGGTGTCAGCAGGGTTGGTTTCTCCCAAGGCCTCTCTCCTTGGCTTGCAGATGGCTGCCTTCTCACTGTGTCCTCACAAGGCCTTTTCTCTGTGTGGGCATACCCCTGGTGTATCTCTCTCTACTTATAAGGACATTAGTCCTACTGGATTAGGGCCCCACACTTATGATCTCATTGAACCTCAATTATGGCTTTCAAGGCCCTATCTTCAAATACAGTCATATAGGGAGATGGGAGCTTCAACATATGAATTTAGGGGGGGAATATAATTCAGTCCATAACATGAGGTTACCAACAATGCCCATGGGTGGATTGAAGGTCACAGCTAGCTTGTGAAAATGTGTGTATGAGTGTGTGTATTTGTGGACATTTCTGGAGAGAGATTTCATGCCTTTCATGAGAATTTCAAAGAATGCTAATAGATAGGACACAGTGTTTTACATCAAGTTTTCTAATTATTTTTCTAGGTGTGATGATATATGGTAATCCTTCATAAAGAGTCTATGATTCTATAAACTCTGTTGCTCCATCCTCTCTAGATTTTGAGATATTTTGTTTGGCTACAAATCAGCCACTCTCTCTAAAGATTAGGGAATCATTGGAGGATATGGTTTTTTATCCTATTAAGATGACTAACATGATGATGTTGTATTTTTCATTATCGTATACTTTTAGAGTGTCTTCCTTTGGAAATGGTGGCTTATGTGCTTAAGAGAAATACAGTTTTATAAATCAAATAAATAACTGAGGTAGGTAAAAAGGAATAGCAAATTAAAAAGCAATTATGAATTTAGGACATAATAATAGTATTGCAAAAATAAATAAATAAAGTTGAACTTCCCAATTATAGGCAGTGCTGTTCATGCCTATATAATGTGCAGAGAAAAGCACTGAAAACAAGTGGTCAGGGAGATGAGCTCTATGGTAAAACCTGAAAGAAACTAGAAATTTTTTTAAAGATTTTATTTATTTATTTGACAGAGAGAGATAGTGAGAGCAAGAACACAAACAGGGGAGAGGGAGAGGGAGAAGCAGGCTTCCCGCCGAGCAGGAAGCCCGATGTGGGGCTCAATCCCAGGACCCTGAGATCACGACTGAGCCACGCAGGTGCTCCAGAAATTAGAATTTTTTAAATGGAAAATAGAGGAGGACTGATCTTTAAAAATTACCCCTACCCTTTCTCCATGTTTTCTAGGTCTGCACCTTTATATGGGTCTTGAACTACTATTTCTTTTTTTAAGATTTTATTTATTTACTTATTTGAGAGTGAGAGAGAGAGAGAGAAAGCAGGGAGAGGGGCAGAGGGTAAGGGAGAGAGAGAATCTTTAGCAGCCTCCCCGCTGTGCACTGAGCCCAATGCAGGGCTCAATCTCACAACCCTGAGATCATGACCTGACATGAAATCAAGAGTCAGAAGCTTAACAGACTGAGCCACCCAGGCGCCCCAGGGGCTACCATTTTTATTGCATATTTGTGCTGTTGAATTTTTAAAACTGAACTTTAGATTTTCATTGGTCATTAATAAATTTTATTTTGGTAGATTCAGACATTTTTCTAGCCCAGTGATTTCCAAATTATTTTTTTTTAGTTATGGAGCTATTAAATCCAGACCAAATCTTTCATGGATGCCAAGTGCATAAAAATGGAACATATAGTTAAAATAGGGTCAGAAAGCATCCTGCTGAATATAATACATTATCAATAAGGTATTTCCCTAATGCAAAGTACACTCCGTGGAATTCCGTGAATGGAACCAGGTCCATCAACAGTTCTTAGTATATATTGCTTTCTTTGTTTAGTACTCTCTATATATTGAGATTATCAGAAGAAAAAAAGAAAATTACATTCCCAGTTTTTTTGGGTTTTTTATAAAGATTTTTTTAAACATATTTATTTCCTCTGACTGCACCCTCTTGTAAAAATGTCAGTAGTGGATGGGAAAATTAAGACAATGCTCACTTCCCTTTCCTCATTTGAGGACAATGATGACAGGAGGGGCCTGGAAATCTTAAATCATCTAATTGGCTTTGGAAATATTTTCAACCTTTGGCCTCATTTGCCCCTAAAGCATGCAGCTGGAGTCACAGGAACTAAATATTTAAGACAACCTATGACTTTCTTGTGAACTGCTATTTTGGAAAGAATCATTTTAAAGTGGCCATGTCATTTGAGCTGAAGTCACTGTGTCAGTTTCAAAGACAGCTAGCAGCTTACTGCCTTGATCCGTGCCGGATGGCTTTTAGGGAGTGTTGTTCCAAGATTCTGGGGTCCCATCCATTTTGTTCCTTCTCAATAGCACCTGAGTCACTAAAATAAAGTTTAAAATGTACTGTTTACTATTTAGAGATATTTGAATATTTCTAGGTAGCATAACTTTGTAAAAAAAACAACAAAAACAACAGAAACAAAATTCACTGACTTCTGCAAAGAATTGAGAAAACTCTTTAAAAAACAAATTAAACCTCTGAAATTAGTACAAATGCAATACTTACGAGTCTTTGGGGTTTTCAGTGGGAATATATAACAGTTTCTGCATGTGTGTATGGGTTAAACTATTAGAGTTAAGCATTTATATTTTTACAAAAAGGTTTATGTCTGCTTTTTTGGTTTGGGTTTGGTTTGGTTTGGTTCTCACAACATTTTGGCTTTAAAGGGCTCTGCAAAGAATTAAAATTGTGATGTTTCATGTAATTTGCTCCAGGTCAAGTGGAGTTTGTGTCAAAGCCAAGTTGAGATTTTTTTTTTTTTTTTTTTAGCCAGGCTTTTTTCTTTTTCCTTTTTTTAAAGATTTTATTTATTTATTTATTTGAGAGAGAAAGAGAGAGTGCAGAAGCAGTGGGGAGGGGCAGAGGGAGAGGGAGAAGCAGACTGCCTGCTGAGCAGGGAGCCTGACACAGGACTCGATCCCAGCACCCTGGGATCATGACCTGAGCCGAAGGCAGACGCTTAACGACTGAGCCACCCAGGGACCTAGCCTGGCTTTTTTCATCTGTTGCATTAACTAGCCAACA
This sequence comes from Neomonachus schauinslandi, assembly GCF_002201575.2. Taxonomy (NCBI): domain Eukaryota; kingdom Metazoa; phylum Chordata; class Mammalia; order Carnivora; family Phocidae; genus Neomonachus; species Neomonachus schauinslandi. The sequence continues at coordinate 22,415,091 of NC_058410.1, read as the reverse complement.
CATCATCCCATGTTTCTTGGGTTGTCTGGTAGGTTCTGGATACTGTATTAAGGCATGCGGAGATAGAAAGATAAAGCATGGTCCCTCTCCTCACCTATGCACACTCTTTCTTGACGCCCCTGAGCTCAGTCAGTCCAACAGGCCAAGATAACCCCTTCATGAGTTCTAATTCTTACTTGTGTCCAATAAGATCTGTGAAAGATGGAGACTTCATTCCAAATGCATATACTTTGGTGAGAGGCTGAGTTCCTTCACCGTTCATCACATCCTGCCAGCTCTCAGGGTTAAGCATAACCATGTGCAGCTGGTGATGCTTTTTCTATTGGGATTTTGAAAGTTAAGGAGGGAAAGGAAAGGAAAGTAATAACTATTGAATGCCTGCTTATGTCCAGCTGTGGGTTTATATAATTTAGTCCTCATGACAATCCCATGTGAATATTATTATTCCCATTTAACAGATGAGGAAACTGAGAATCAGAAAAGCCAAATAAATGTCCACAGTCCTCCAATTTAATCACTGACATTGGCAGTATTTGAATCTAGGTTTCTGCAAAGACAAAGGTCAGATATTTCCCACTAGACTGAAACTTTTCTATACAAATGCTAGAGAATGCAAGCCCTCAATTTCCTCATCCGTAAAATAAAGACAAAAGTCTTCCACATCGTTTAACCTATCATAAAATGGGAGAGTATTGAACATGCTGAACAAATTCAAATGAGCTGAGTTCATTCAGCTTCTTCATGAATTGTGAACAACCAACTGGCAAATCATGACTCAAATCATCAATAGAATTAATGTTTGCACTGACTCAGCAATGCTGAATTACAAGTCATCCCAGTGCAAATTTCTTCTTAATCATTGCTAACATTAAAGAGAGCAGTATCTTCTGTTTCTCACCCACACCCTTTTGCAAAACTCATAAAACTTTTGCTTAAAGATTTTTCTTCTCTCACGTGCTTCTTACCCTGCAGCCACTGCTAACTAATGAAGGCATTTCATGGACTTAATTGGCAGAGAAAAATCAAAGAGGGATATGTGAATAGAATGCAGAAAGAAATCCGTTGGGAGGACTGACATAGCGGAAGCAAAGAGCCACTTTGGAGATTATAAATGAAACTTTACACTGAAAACAACTTGAAGAACAATTAAGGAAAGGTCTTAAGTTCTAGGCCTAAGAGTTTAGATTGGATAATATGGATTAGCAGGATCGACTACGCTATTGTCTTCTGTCCCCATCAACTACTGATGTGGCTTTTACCAAGGTCTCTGCTGACCTCCATTTGCCAGAATATCAACAGACATTTTTCAGTCCTCATTTTGCCTCCTCAGTAGCATTAAATGTTACTGGTTGCTCTCTCTTCATATCTTCCTTCCCTTGGTTCCTTAATACAACAGCTTTCCTTGTATGTCTCTGGCTACTTCCTCTACTGTGCATTGCAGGCTCATCTTCTTCCACCCAGCACAAAACGTGGAGTTCTCCAAGGCTTGTTCTTAGGCCCTCTTCTGGTCTTAATATATACTTTTCTCCTAAGTGAGCTTGTCTACACCCAAGGCTTCATTTACCATGTAGCGAAAGTTTCTTTCCAAGTTGCAGACTTACATGTACTTGATCATCATAAGGCTTCCTCATGTCTAATATGCTCATAGCCAAAGTTAGGAATGTATCCCCCACTCCCCCCCCCCAGAAAAGACCCTGGTCCATTCCCAGTGTTTCCTATCCAGTTTTACCAACAGAAATCTGAAGGGAAGAAATCAGAATGACTCACAGTGTCTTATTTGAGCACTTGTTTGGATAATGGATAGGGAACACTAGAAGAACAATAACCTGAAAAGATGGCTGGTGATGAATTTAGTTTTAAATTTACTGCCTGTGAACTGCTTGGAAGTTTCAGTACACTAAGATTTGGATATGGTGACCTGGAGGCCAACTGAACCATTTCTGTAGAGTATGTGGGCCAAAACCATATTGGAGAAGGGGGTAAATAAAGACAGTAAGGGTCTTCTACTCTTACAGACACCCCTCCCCATCCCACTACATCAGTTCAATATACATAATTGTACTCAGTGTTTATTAAATAGTTGGAATTTACTACTATCCTCTGATTTTCTTTAAGAGCCAGTAAACTTCATCCATTCACTTGTTCTTTCATTCATCTATCCATGATCATAGATTCCCTATATGGGCCTGTTAAGGCCACTCTATTCTAAGTTCACTCAAAGCCTTCTGGGGTACTGTGGTCACAAGGAAGAATCAAGGAAAGATTACAGCTGGGGACAATAAAACAATGACAACACAAACATCTATTGAGCATTTATTCTGTGCCAGGTACTATGATGAACGCTTTATATATGTTGTCTTATTCTTGAATACCATTAGGTGAGTTATTCTTTTTAACCCCATTTTATAGATGTGTAAACTAAGGCTTAAATAATCTGACTTTCTGCCCCAAAGCTAGTAAGTACAAAGCTAGAATGCTACCCACACCCAACTTCAGAGCCCTTTTCTTAACTAGTTGCTTCTCATCTCACACCTGCAAAAGTTCCTTATTCATTGATCAGTACATTTTGCATAGAGAAAGCCCACAGTTGGTCTCATTCTTCCTTTTGCTCATTAAAATTGACAAACAAAAAAAGCATGGCTTTCTCTTTGGCTTCAGCTCTTTAGCTAAAGGGGAAGGGCAGAAAATTAAAAATGAGAGCCCCAGAGTTTCAAACACAAGCAAACAGCTTGGAGATGACCTGGGAGCCTCATTGTAACCCAAACACAGCTGATGTTCCAGAGGACTGGGGAAGGAAGAAGGAAAGCATTGGTTGCTCTTCCATGTTGGTGACTTGCAACCCTTGCAAAGCTGGATTTGGGGGTGGCGTGTAAATATTGGTGGCCTTGAACTAAGCAGACAGACTTCCCCTAAAAAGTAGCTTAGGTTAAATATCAGAATCTACAGGGGAGAAGTATAAAGCTATTACAAAGACACATATAAATTGTAACACTTACCTTTCCTCCATATAAAATGTTTCAAATGTTGGAGTTGAAAGTGTTTCAACAGGGCGCCTGGGTGGCTCAGTTGGTTAAGCGACTGCCTTTGGCTCAAGTCATGATCCTGGAGTCCCGGGATCGAGTCCCGCATCGGGCTCCCTGCTCGGCAGGGAGTCTGCTTCTCCCTCTGACCCTCCCCCTCTCATGTACTCCCTCTCTCTCATTCTCTCTCTCAAATAAATAAATAAAATCTTTAAAAAAAAAAAAAGAAAGAAAGTGTTTCAACACACCTGGAGAAATAGGATCACCTCTAAACTAACCCCACAGTGGGTTAAGTCCACAAAAATGAAAAGTTAGAGGAACCCTCACTTACTTAGAGTTATCATTGCCTTCGGTGAAAAAGAGAAATCTAGTTAAGGACACCTCCAATGAGAGCAATGAGCTAAGCAAACAACTCTAACCTTGCAGTGACTTAAGGAACTTCTTGGAAGTTCTTTTCCTTCCTTGATGTCAGTGCAGTAAATTTAAGTTGGCTGGTAATCCTTGGACTCTGGGAAAAGCAAATGGTTAGTTTATGGTCAGTTTCTCTCAATGATTATCTTTCAGCAAATGTGTGAGTTATGAGAGAGAGAGAGGGAATCTAACCCATCCCAGTGTTGAAAAAGAGACTGGGATGACACATTCAAGGTGCTGTTGCTAAGAGGCTTTCCACAGTTGCTGCAGCCCAGCCATGGATGTGGCAGTGAAATAAATAACAGAAGGCAATCAGAGAATTTGCAAGAGGAAGCGTTTTCCTATTATGGCTTAGCAAAAAAATCTCTATATTAAATCTACTTGCAAATGTAAACTGTACCAGGGGAAGGTAAATAGGTTTATATAATCCGAGTAGCATGGGAAATATGAAAAAATTCATGTTGTTAAGACAGGGTGACATCATCTCCAAGATACTTTTTTTTCTAGGAAATTGAAAGCTCCATCCACAAGCGAGAGGTAGGAAGAATTATTTACTGTGGGAAAAACTCTACCATACAGACCTGCCTGATGTTTACAGTGACGCGGGAGAACAGAAACTGCCCTCTTTTATCTTACTGTATGTGAAGCTGCAGAACCAAAAGGGAAGCAGAGGCGAGAAAATAAGGAACTTCTGGGAGTCTGTGGCCTTCAGATGAAGGAAATTGCTGCCAGAAATCCCATTAACTTGCTACTTGATCATATATCGGTTTTAAGCAGTAGGGATTCTTAAGGGTTTCTAGAATGAAGGAAGGGATTTTAGGCAGGATTAGAAAAAGATAGAGGCAGCCAATATACATCAAACAGAACTAAAATCGAAGACTCATTTTAAAAAAAAACGTTTACAATCTAGCAAGTGGAAAAACTTAGAATGATGTGTAACAATTATGATTTCCCCTCGAGTTTCCCAGAGGTCCAGGGACAGACACTCATTAGGGGACCACACATGAGAATCATGCAATGTACACTTTTCTGCCTACACCTTATCCATTTTTCAGCAATTTTCAATATGCATGATTATTGTCATCCGTTCTAAGTTCTTGCCTTTCCATTTCTCTGCAAACAAATCTGATTAGCTAGCCTGAGATATCATATATCAAATGACTGCCCGAGATAAGCAGGAGACCATCCAGTTGTCAGGGGAAAGCCACAAGGAATATGTGTTGGGGCACTTATGTCCCAGCAGACTGACTTGAAAACTTGAAACCAAAAACTCCAGGATTCCTGGCCATGACAGTGGACAAGGGAAATCAGATTCATCCATTGCCTCTGCTCGCTCCAACCGTCTCGGACTTCACCATGTATAAAGGCACGTGGCCTTTCCCCAGCACTGCTTCTGGTGACTAAGCATTTCTAAATGTCCTCCAGCAAAGCCACAGGGATCCAGTATTCTTCATTTTCTGTGTCCTGCGATTTTATCTGCTTTTCTTCCTTTCTTATCACTGATTCCCCCTCCTCCTTACTGTTTTATTTCTCATATCTGGAACGTGCTCATTTTCACCTGTTTCCTGCTCATCTTAGCTTCTGCTATAAGCTGAGCCCTGTTTCTTCGTATTTCTGTGTTTTCTTAAAAACATTCCAATATTTGGGGCACCTGGGGGCTCAGTTGGTTAAGCGTCTGCCTTCGGCTCAGGTCATGATCCCAGGGTCCAAGGATCAAGCCCCGCGTCAGGCTCCCTGCTCAGCGGGAGCCTGCTTCTCCCTCCTCCCTACTTGTGCTCTCTGTCACTATCTCTGTCTTTCTCTCTCAGATAAGTAAATAAAATCTTTTTTTAAAAAATTCAAGTATTTTCCTATACATAGGCAACATTTTCTTTAGTACATTCTTTAAAATTTTTCATGAAGTTATCTTTAATAATAAAATCATACGTATAAATTAAAAAATACAAAACTGTAGAAACAAGAAAGATGGTTACTCATGGTCCTGCAGACAAAGGAAGTCATTGTTAACATTATAATGTCTTCCTTTTAGGAACAAAAACAAGATTTTTAAAACTAATGATAACATAAGTAGTCTTTGATGTTCTTGGATGTCTAAATATGATAATATAAGTATTTTCTTGATATCTTTTAGTGGCTATGTAGTATTTTGTGGAGTGGATATATCTTAGTTTAAAAACCATTCCCTCATTATAGATCATTAAGATAATTTTTAATTATTCTGTTGTTGTAAATAGGGTTAGGGAAAATATCTTTGTTCACTAAGCTGAGGAAGGGTGTGTTTTTATCTTGTGTTTATTTGTTTTATTTAGGCTGATTATTATTTCTTTAGCATAGACCCAGAAGTTCAATTACAGTCTTTGCAAAAGGGTTCGGGGTCCTTAATAATAGGGTCAGTTTCCGTCCAAAACAGTGGTTGTCATGCATTCTTTGTCCAGCATTCAGGAGTGTGCATTTTTCACCTCCTCCTTGCAACACGGAGAATTCTTATTTTAAAAGAGAGACTTGCTAATTTAATATGTGAAAATAGTTTTTCACTTGAATGTCACTGCTTATTAGTAAGGGTGCATGTATTTCCATCAATTTGCTTATTATTTTTCCTTATTCATTAGGTCTCTCACCCATTCCCTACCTTTCCATTACCTTGTGCCCCACACTGTTGCCAATTTCCTATGCTTTTCCTGATTCCCTTCTGCTAGCTTCCCACCCTCCACCCCCGCCCCAAAGTTAGTTTTAAAATTCCTTTTTGTCTCATGTCCAGTAACTTGTGGGGCAGCAGAACCCAAATTGGATTTGAAGATCATTTTTATGAGTCGCTCTCAGCAGGCATCTTCAGGGGCCCAAGTTCGTTTTTTGTCCCCCACTGTGAAAAACTGATTGGCAGCTGGTGACAGGCAGGTCACTGGTCCTTGGCACTCACAGGAAGCCCTGCAGGAGGTGCCCAGAGCCACAACGGAGGAAGTGTGGCCAAGCCAGCACAAGGTGGGGGACCAGATGTCGCCCGATTATGTTCCATTGAAATCCAAACAAAGCCCCAGATTCAGGATCATTTCCTTGAGACTCCCCAGTTGGAAACTGGCGCCCATCCAGAATCTCACAACAGCTGGTCTCCCCATGCTAGGATTTATGTATCTTGCAGAAAACTTTACCTGTGTGTTATTGATTGGTTTCTGTAAAGCAATCAAACAATATCTCCAAGACCCAAAGCATACTGCTCTCTGCCAAACATAAAAAGAGCCCGTATATCACTGAAACGCCAACAGTCTTATTACAGGCTTGGGAACTCTGAGAAGGATGCATCTTCCTTGTTATTTATGCCACCCATGTTAACCCTGAGGCTGGGTACTGACATCTGCAGCTTCGCAGTGACAATGCTCTGCTCTTGTTAGGAGACGAAGCCCACCCTCCCGAAATAAATTATATCACAAAATAAGCTTTCGGGGACACCAGCAGATGAGAAATCATGCTTATGTTTCTCATCATCCAGTTCATGTTGGGAAATCAGTCTTTCCAAAAGCTCATTACTTGTTGTCGCCCAGGTCATTTGCATTTGTGCCTTCTACTTCCCTCCTCTGAAGCAAGGTGAACTCTAAGCTTGGTGGTGCCATTTTCTGAATATCAAGGAGGAAGACAAACCAAACAAACAAAAACCACCCCCCCCAAAATGATATTGTACTTGGTTGTGCTGAGCAGCAGAGGAAGGTTTCAATTTTAAAACAAAACAAGCATTTTTAAGAAAAACTAAATATTGGGAAAGGACATCAATTCATATAATACTTAGCTAAGTATGTATTCCTGCCCTAAATCTAGGAACTATAGTTTATGCGTTGGCTTTATAACTAGTGGCTCCTGCTGTCTCAGTCACCTGCTGAGGTCTCAGTGACTGGTCTCCCTCTCTCTCCCTCTCTCTCCCTCCCTCTCTCTCTCTCCCCCTCTCCCGCTCCCTCTGGCTGTCTCTCTCTCTCTCCCTTTCTCCTCCCTCTCTCTCTCCCTCTCCCTGTTTGTCCTCCACTCTCTCAGCCTCTCTCTCTCTCCCTTTCTCTCCCTCTCCCGCTCTCTCTGGCTGCCTGTTGGTCCTCAACCCAGATTCTCAGACCTCACAGTGAGATTTTGGAGCTAACCCTCTCCATTAGAAACAAACAAAATAAATTGTTTCCATTCCCCTAAGGAATGTGCTAAAGCCTTTTTTCCTCTTTAACATGGATGCAATTTAAGTTTGGCAAGAGCTGAACACAATATACCTCACTGGGAGGAGAGAGCTTTGTGAGAGAGACCCTTATAGAAAGACTGGCTCATCCTCCCTATGAACTTAAAAATGACAGAAAGTAACCCGGTCATGCCTTCGGCATCCACCGTGTTTCTGCAGAACCCTCACCCATTCCCTCATTGCACAAAGATGCATGAAGCACCTACTGTCTGAAAACCCTGTGTGCATGTTCCTTCCTGGCTGTCCCTGCAAGGCTGTGAAGTCAGTGCTTCTTACAATATGCATTTCATTTGCTTAATCTCTAGCCCTTACCATTCCAGGGGTGTCCAGATATCGTTCAGTGACATTTCTCTTCGTTACTCTGATTTAGAATCCTGCTTATCTGTAATGCTCCATAGGTGATGAATTAAAAGGAATTAGGATAAGGCTGGGACCCATTCCCTGCAGGTATTAAATGGAAATCACCTGAGATGATCTGTCAAGAATCAATCAAAGACAATAATATGACCAACGACCAATTTAGGCAGAGCCAAAGAATATGCACATGCCTCAGAGAAGCAACCTGCCCCTTGCCTCTCTCTCCCTTTCCTGTTCCTCATCTACATTTGTAAACCATCTCCTGCTCAAGCATCTGACGGATTCCAACATCTCTGCTCAAATACTGGAAGGCACCTTGTTTCTTCTAGACTGAAGCAAGCACATGGTGGGTCAATCCCCAGATCAGTTAAGGCCAGAGGAAGGGGTCCTCCTCCACATTGCAGAAGGATTTATTTGAGTTTCCTTAACTATAAGGGTGCTTGATATTCTTAACGCACCCTAGCTTTCCCTCCTAATCTTTTATTCTTGGTCATATTCATAAATTCAACAGAACAGTTATTGAATCAATTTACACTTGCGGTGTATTCCACTTTCATGACCCCTGAGTGTCCATCCTCATAGAGCACGGCACACAGCTTTGGTTCAGCCCTCGGCTCACTTTATTCCTAGCCCCAGCGTTCCGGGACTGGCTGCTATATCTAGTTCACACAGCCCATAATGCTCCTCACTTTATACTGTGGAATCGTCTTTCTCCTGTCCTTTCTCCTTCATGCTCTCTGATTCTTGAGAGTGAGGATTCTCAAGCCTCTGAGTGAACCCTGCTCTCATCCTGCTTCCTTCTTTGGGGGCTCCCAGAAAGCTTTGATCCATGACTATCAGAGCAAGAGGAATATTGAGTCAGGAAATGATGTTGACTGGAGCAAGGGGTCGACCTAAAGACAAAAGCCAATGAACAGCCCTTGAAGGTCCAGTATCCACGAGTGAGGAGGACTCCTGTGAAGAGACACAAGTTTCAGTCATCACTATATACACTGGGGATTTTTCTGCTTACCCAAGATATCTGCACAATGGGGACCTGACTCGCAGGGGTCAAGAAAAATAGGTGTGGGGAACAGCCCACAAAGCTGCGTTTAAGCTTACAAACATGTATCTCTGCCCTTGATTAGGCTGCAGAGGCTAATGAAAATGTCAGGTTTCTTTGATTTGGCTGAACTCTGAGCTGTGTAGTAATACTGTTGATCTCATACTGATCTGAAGCTGGCCAAAATGTATGTCTTTGACTAATTATATTAAAATGGGGAGGATTGTGAGTTGATATATATGGTTTGGGAAATAAAGCTGTTTAAAATATTGGTCTGTGGGTGCAAATAACAAAGCATAGGCCATAAGGTAAAATAAAACCAAAGGTCACTTTGTTAAGATCTAGATCTGGAGCCTGAAGCATATTTCTTCCTCCTGAAACCCCTTCCGTATGCACTGTCTCACAAGAGAATACGCCGTCTGTGTGACTGGCATGATTCCTAGAATCTCAAATCCATGGTCACCAAAACTAGACGGTCTAGCCTATGCCTTATTCAGCTAAATAAATTGTTGAATAGCTACAAATTGATAAGAAGTTGTAAAGAGCATGAAGTGCCACCTACACCCTAGGTAATAAGAAGCCCAGTTGCATGTCCAGGAGGCTGCTTAGTCATGCATGACCATATGTAAAATTACAACAGCTGACTTAATAGCCCCCAAATGAAGTGGTAGTGAGGGATCTTACCATATACTGACCAGCTTCTCGCCTCCTAAAAACGCTAAGTTCGCATCGATGCCCATGTCAGTGCATTCATAGCCCTGCAGTGCAGTTGTGAGCTGTCAGGCTCTCATCGTGGTAGATATTCCCTGGATGAATTTCACAAATAGAGGCTTAGCAGGCTGCACTGCTGACTCTATGGCCAAGACATGGATTGCACTGGCAAGTAGGACCATCCATGTTCAGTGGAGGCGGGGATGTGCCACCCAGGCCCCTTTTGGGACAAAGGACTTACTTCGCCAGCAGCTAGGAGTCCTGCCCTCTCCAATGCTTCCTGAGGTCCTCTCCTGGAACCGCCCTATCCCGAGGAGAACTGTCTTGATAGAGGTCAGGTCCCCTCCCTGTGGCGGCCTGCACCCCATCACTGGTCTGTGAGGGTATAAAGACCTACTCCAGTTGAGGTAGCTCTGAAGGGCAGGGCCGGCTTCCGAGCTCGCCATGAGTCAGCCGCGCTGAGACCACATCCCACGCTCCCTTCTCCCTCTGCTGCGTGCCTCTTCCTTCTCCCCTGACAGGCGCTGATGTTCAGAAACTCCTCAGTAAACCTTCTGCATGCTGGTTTCCATCTCAGGGTCTGCTCCACAGGGAACCTGACCTACAACACTTTGACAGCCTGGGTCCCCTGGGACCAAAGGTGATGGCGGTTAGGAGTGTAATGTTGTCATTTAAAGGGCAAGCATGAGAACAACTGAAGTGAAAAAGACAGACAGTATCAAGGCTGACAAGGATGTGGAACACATGGAATTCTGTACACGGCTCACGGGAGTGTAAATTGGTACAATCACCTTGGCATTGTTTACTACAGCTGAGCATCCTGCAACTCCTCTCCTCCATCTCTAGCCAAGAAAAATGCCAACATGTGTTCACCAAGAGAAGAACACATAAGAATGTTCATAGCAGCAATGTTTTCTAAATGGATCAAACTTCAAAGAAGTCACAGTGTCATTGACAGTAGAATAAACAAATAAATGGTGTTGTATTCACACTACTATACAACAGTGAGAATGGAAACCCACAACTCTATGCCTCAAAATGGATGAAGCTCACAAATGTAATAAGAAGCAAAACCAGCCAGGCAAAAAAAAAAAAAAAAAGAAAATACATACTGTATTTCATTCATGTAAATTTTAAAATGAAACAGAACTGCTTTGGTGTTCAAAATCAGAGTAGTGGTCACCTTGTGGGGGGCATTAGTTGTGACAAGAGGAGGTGCAAGGGGGATATTCTGGGGGACTTATAATGCTCAGTTTCTTGATGTAGGTGCTGGTTATGGGAGTGAGTTCACTTTGTGAACATTCATCTCCTAGACACTTATTATTTGTGCACTATATGTGTTAAGATCAAAGCTTACATGGTGAGGGAGGAAGGAAGGGCAGATATAAACACTGGATACAGAAGCGTATCATCAAGGATGTAGACATGAATTCTCAGGACTTGAACAGTATCCCTGCTGTCAATTGTCGCGGACTCTTACAGATGAGGAGCCTGGGATCCAGAAGGGCTCCTGTTGGCTTGAAGTCATGTAGCTCGCTAATGGTGAATGGCTTCCTGGCCGTCTTCCCTTCACCTCCCCATAGAGAGAAGACCTTCTGCAGCCGCTGGAGTCCCCATTCATCTGTATTCAGTGTTGGCCATACAATCAGCAATGCAGCCAAAGCAGGACATAAAATGTACAGGGAAATATGGCTTGCAAAAAGACCTAGAAGGGGCATTGAACTTAATGCTCTGTGTCCAGGGTAGCAGAGATGTTATACCTTTCCTAGAGGCCTCTCTCCCACCCAGTATCTACTGTCGGTCCATCCATATTTCTATAACCATCAACATTACTTTGTGTAGAAAATGTGTCCTTTTCTGTTTGCAAAGCCAAATTAAGAGGCTACAGAGAAAAGTTTTGAGCTCTGAGCTGAATTGTCACTTTCTCCCTTGACTTTTCCCTGTAATCTTTGGGAGAACATTTGAATACTCTGTGCTGTGAAAGCTTCTTCTGATAGTTATTACCTTATATCATAGAATCATTATGAAAAAGACCTAAGTTATATAGCTGCTTTGTATGTGTTTAATGTTTCTGTGAGACTTGAATTTAGTTTAATAGATAATAGAGATAAGCTTCAATATTAAAACTGAAACCTGCCCCATTCCTTAAGTATGCTATGTGTGTGTGTCCATTTGTACCTATGCATGTGTGTGTGCATGAGTATGTTTATGTGTGTATACATGTGTGTGCATGGGTGTGTTTACATGTGTGTTTGCATGTGTGTATGCGTGGATGTATTTGCATATGTGAGTTTGCATGCGTGTGTATGCACATGCACATTCTCTATTAATGATGCCATTTACTAGGTGCATGTCATTGGAGACTCACAGTTCTCTGCTTTCGATTACACTCAGACTAGTCCAAAAGCCCTCTGAACTAATCCTAATCAACTTGGAAGCCACCACACTCAGGCATGAAGCTGTCAAATGTGAGTGTTTGCAGATGTCAGTTCAGGATGGCAGGCATCCAGGAGGACAGATCAAGGCTTAGTCACTGAAACATGCATGCCAGTGCATCCCAGCTCTGGAGCACCATCACCGCCGTAAGGAAAATGTGTCGTGACAGTAAATCAATACCCTCTTGGAGACGATTCGTTTCTGAAGTATCCCTGATTAATTATGCCAGCGCATGCCTGGCAACAGTACTTTCCTCCAGCATTAACCTAATGCTTCTTGCATGAAGCAGGATTATAACTGTTCCTCATAAGTCAAATTTGACATTTCAAATCGGGCTTTAAAGGTTTGGGTTATAGATTTTATAATGTCTTCACGTCAAACGTAAATGCTCTTATTGCTGCTGGTAGACATTTGCCAATCAATCAGAATAACATTTATTTTATCATAAACAGGGGTAAATTAAAACCACTTGGAATCATTGTGTTTAGAGACTCAGTGAAGAATGTTCTTTAGGAAAAGAACAAGAGCCATATGATCCTCTCAATAGATGCAGAAGAAGCACTTGACAAAGTACAGCATCCTTTCTTGATTAAAACTCTTCACAGTGTAGGGATAGGGAGAACATAGCTCAATATCATAAAAGCCATATACAGAAAGCCCACAGCAAATGTCATACTCAATGGGGAAAAACTGAGAGCTTTTCCCTTAAGGTCAGGAACATGGCAGGGGTGTCCACTATCACCACTGCTGTTTAACATAGTCCTAGAAGTCCTAGCCTCAGCAATCAGACAACAAAAAGAAATAAGAGGCATCCGAATTGGCAAAGAAGAAGTCAAACTCTCACTCTTTGCAGATGACATGATATTGTATGCGGGAAATCCAAAAGACTCCACCCCAAAATTGCTAGAACTCATACAGGAATTCAGCAAAGTGACAAGATATAAAATCAATGCACAAAAATCAGTTGCATTTCTACACACTAACAATGAGACAGAAGAAAGAGAAATTAAGAAGTCGATCCCATTTACAACTGCACCAAAAACCATAAGATACCTAGGAATAAACCAAACCAAAGAGGCAAAAGATCTGTACTCTATAAACTACAGGACATTTATGAAAGAAATGGAGGAAGACACAAAGAAATCAAAAAACATTCCATGCTCGTGGATTGGAGAACAAATATTGTTCAAATATCTATGCTTCCTAGAGCAATCTATACATTTAATGCAATCCCTATCAAAATACCATCAACTTTTTTCACAGAGCTGGACCAAATAATCCTAAAATTTGTATGGAACCAGAAAAGACCCCGAATAGCCAAAGGAATTTTGAAAAAGAAAACCAGATCTGGTGACATCACAACGCCAGACCTCAAGCTCTATTACAAAGCTGTCATCATCAAGACAGTATGGTACTGGCACAAAAACAGACACATAGATCAATGGAACAGAATAGAGAGCCCAGAAATGGACCCTCAACCGTATGGTCAACTAATCCTCGACAAAGCAGGAAAGAATGTCCAATGGAAAAAAGACAGTCTCTTCAACAAATGATGTTGGGAAAATTGGATAGTCACATGCAGAAGAATGAAACTGGACCATTTCCTTATACCACACACAAAAATAGACTCAAAATGGATGAAAGACCTAAATGTGAGACAAGAATACATCAAAACCTTAGAGAACACAGGCAGCAACCTCTGTGACCTCGGCCACAACAACTTCTTGCTAGACATGTCTCCAGAGGCAAAGGAAACAAAGGCAAAAATGAAATATTGGAACTTCATCAAGATAAAAAGCCATTGGGGGTGCCTGGGTGGCTCAGTCGTTAAGCATCTGCCTTCGGCTCAGGTCATGATCCCAGGGTCCTGGGATGGAGCCCCACATCTGGCTCTCTGCTCAGTGAGGAGCCTGCTTCTCCCTCTCCCACTCCCCCTGCTTGTGTTCCCTCTCTCACTGTGTCTCTCTCTGTCAAATAAATAAAATCTTTAAAAAAAAAAAAAGATAAAAAGCCTTTGCACAGCAAAGGAAATAGTCAACAAAAACAAAAGACCACTGACTGAATGGGAGAAGGTATTTGCAAATGACATATCAGATAAAGGGCTAGTATCCAAAATCTATTAAGAACTTATCAAACTCAACACCCAAAGAACAAATAATCCAATCAAGAAATGGGTAGAAGGTACAAACAGACATTTCTCCAAAGAAGACATTCAAATGGCCAACAGACACATGAAAAAAGTGCTCAATATCACTCGGCATCAGGGAAATCCAAATCAAAACCACATGAGATACCAGCTCACACCAGTCAGAATGGCTAAAATTAACAAGTCAGGAAACGACAGATCTTGGCGGAGATGCAGAGAAAGGGGAACCCTCCTACACTGTTGGTAGGAATGCAAACTGGTGCAGCCACTCTGGAAAACAGTATGGGGGTTCCTCAGAAAGTTGAAAATAGAGCTACCCTATGACCCAGCAATTGCACTACTGGGTATTTACCCCAAAGATACAAAAATAGTGATCCGAAGGGACACCTGCACCCCAATATTTATAGCAGCAATGTCCACAGTAGCCAAACCGTGGAAAGAACCCGGATGTCCATTGACAGATGAATGGATAAAAAAGATATGGTATATATATATATATATATATATATATATATACACACACACACACACACACACACATACATACACACACACAATGGAATACTACTCAACCAACAAAAAAATAAAATCTTGCCATTTACAAGGACATGCATGGAACTAGAGGTTATTATGCTAAGCAAAATAAGTCAATCAGAGAAAGACAATTATCATATGATCTCACTGATATGAGGAATTTGAGAAATAAGACAGAGGAGGGAAAAATAAAACAAGACGAAATCAGAGAGGGAGACAAACCATAAGACACTCTTAACCGCAGGAAACAGACTGAGGGATGCTGGAGGGGAGGGGTGTGGGAGGATGGGGTAACTGGGTAATGGACATTAAGGAGGGCATGTTATGTAATGAGCACTGGGTATTATATAAGACCTCTACCTCTGAAACTAACAGTACATTATATGTTAATTAATTGACTTTAGATTTTAAAAAAAGAAGGTTCTTTAGGATCACTGAAATCTGCTTGTACACTCTGGTAGAAGAGTGTGATGAAATTATAAAAGTCAGTGGAAATATGTTACTGTTTCTCACTTCAAAAAATTAATAACTACATATTTTGTGGATATGCAGCTTTAGCTTGGTGACTTAGTTCCATATAAATATGGTTTGGGGCAAAGTAGCCCCCTTTTTCTGTAATAGAAAATTAAAGCTTTTGTGCTTTCAAGAGGAATGTATTTTCTTAAATTTACTTATGTATCGCATCCAGGAACTTATTTTTTATTCCTCTTAAATTGCTGGGTTTGTAAATAACAAAACTAATGGAAAAATAGGGTTTACTTAAGAGAAAGTCATACTATCATGGTCCTTGAACACAAGTTTACTGAGACCCTATTAAGTGCAGGGATCTGAGCATACAATGGCCAGTAAGGTCTGTTCCTTCTCCCTAAAGAACTTGTTCCCACTGCATTGGGTTCTCCTTCCTTCATGTTAACTGTAGCATTACGTGGTATATTAATGTATTATGTAATCACCCCAGCTTGGAAATGCATTGGCCTAGAAGTGTCCACATCACTTCTTTTAATAACAGTCCATTGAGCAGAACTAGTCACAATGGCCCCACCTAACTGTGGAGGTTCAGAGAACCATGAGGGATGATCCTTTGATGAGCAGAAAATGACCCTGTCTTAAGTATATACTACAGTGAAGATGCCAAACATCAGGGGGTTACAGTCAGAGAGAAGAACATGAGCAAAGGCATGAACACATGAGGCCTTTTGGGGAAACAGAGTTGCTAATACAGAATGGTCTGAGATTAACCTAGAAAAATAGGTTAAATCCAATAGGACAAGTCTTTGAAGGCAATGCTTCTAAGAAACTTGGACTTTGTTCTGAAGATCATGAGGAGGTTTTAGAGAAGGGAACCAAATGGTCAAAATTGTGTTTTTAGAGAAATACCCTTACAGTGGAGGATGCTGATATATATGGATAAGTGGATTCTGTTGAGCTCAGAATAATTTTTGAGAAGCATGCAAATAATATTAAAATCCTAGTTTCTTATTTTAGAAGTTTCTTTTTTAATTTCAGAGTGCTCCTAACAGTGGGTTTTGTTTTCTATACTTGCTCCCTAAAATGTCAGTGCCTCACGATCCTTAAGAAGGTTTTAGGTTTTACGGACTACAGAAACACCCAATTAAGTTTCCTCTTCCCTGGCCTTCTCCCTGTACCATATCTCCCTTGGCTCTCCCCTCCACCACCCCTCAACCTACCCGCTAAAGTGCTCTTCAAAACTTCAAAACACTTTTAAGGAGGGTCGGCCAAAGACAAGACAAAAAGGTAGCATGAATAGCATCTCAAAAAGAGAGGGACTTTTGCGTCAGTGGATTGGGGTTATTCTCACCCCTGCCTCTCTGGCTAGCTGAGGCCCTCAGTACATATGGGATTTACCACCAACCATGAACAAAAAGTCTGGTCTGTAGTCCTCCTTGTAAACTTGAATGTAGAGCCATTCATCTCTCAGCCCCTGAAATCTTTCCAAGGTGAATGGGTGGTTGAGAGGAGGCAGGTTCCCTCTCTTAGGAACAGCCATAAAACCAACAGGTACCCTTCTCCGATACCAGTTCTTCCACTGGGCTATGCCCCTATCCTTGGGTCTTCCCAGGTGCTCCAGAGGCAATATAGCATCATGGTTAAAAGGGTGGCTCCAAAGCCAAACAGCCCAAGTCGAAGCCCAAATCCACCACCTTCCAGCTGGCAACCTTGAGCAACTTTCTTAACTTCTCTGGGCCTCCGTTTTCATAAAATAGAATTGATAATAATATATGACTCAAAGGATCTTTGTGAGATGTAAATGAGTTTTAATCCATGTAAAGTTACTTTAGTTCCTGGTATGCAGTAAATGTTAGACAGTATTATTTGGCAACATGTCTTAAGTGGGAGGTCTCACAAAATAACTTCAATTATTTTTTGCATATACCACACAAGTCACTGTTATTATAGGATTTCATATAATCCTCATGCAATCCTAATGAATTTGGCCTTTTCTGAGGTGAGAGACTTCAAGTCTGTTGAAGCCTAATGAGCTTCATTTTTTAATGAGCCTAATTTTTTAATCTTATTTTATTTAAATTCAATTAATTAACATACAGTGTATCATTAGCTTCAGATGTAGAGGTCAGTGATTCATCAGTTGCATACAACACCCAGTGCTCATCATATCACATGCCCTCCCTCATGCGTGTCACTCACTCACCTCCCCTCTAGCAACCTTCAGTTTGTTTCCTAGAATTAAGAGTCTCTCATGGCTGGTCTCCCTCTCTGATTTCGTCTTATTTTATTTTTCCCTCCCCTCCCCTATGATCCTCTGTTTTGTTTCTTAAATTCCACATATGAGTGAAACAATATGATAATTGTCTTTCTCAGACTGACTTATTTCATTTATCATAATACCCTCCAGTTCCATCCATGTCATTGCAAATGGTAAGATTTCATCCTTTCTGATGGCTGAGTAATATTCATCTGCCGATGGGCATCTCTATGAGCCTAAGAGAAATGCATTCCCAAGAACAGTCATCTATGGGGGTCAAGAATTTTTGTCTGCTCTGTTCTGAGATATATTTTAAGTACCCGGACTCCTGAGTGGCACATAGTAGGAGTACCATAAGTATTTATTGAATGAACGAACAAACAAACAAACAAGCCTAGGAAGCAGTGTGTGTCACTCAGTAAAAGCATGGGTTTTGGAGTCAGGTAGATCTGAGGTCTCATGCTGGCTGCACCATTCAGTAGATCTGCATGACCTCTGACAAGTTCATCCTTCTCCCATATCCTCATTTATAAAATGAGGGTAAAAATAACCATTGCTTCAGAGTTGCTGTCAGAACTAAGCACAACACTGGGGGACACTGTCTAGCATAAAACTGAGCATATACTAGGAGCTCAGTAAATGGTACCTATCCTTGTTATTGCATATTCAGTATTTATGCACATGAATTAATAATGGGGGAAACAACACAAAACACAGAGAGATGAAATAAATCATGTTTATGTGTTTACGTGTCAAATATATATTTGGCAAAATTAAAGACTGGCTTTCTTTTTGTTCTTTTCCCTCTGTTGTCTTCAGCATTATGGTACTTACTAAAGTGAGAAAGAAAAGAGTAGAAGGGGGACCTGTAGGGGGGGAGGCTGCAGAGAAGTAGGGGAGAAAAAAGGCTGAGGAAGCTCTAGAAGGAAGTCAGGGAGAGAATGGAGTCCATTCTGCAAGAAAAAGCAAGGATAGAAGGAGAGGGGAGCCGGTTGGTAGAGAAATCTCTCCTCTCACCAATCTGCCCTCCACCCTGCCTCTAGCTCGCCCTTTCTACCGTTAATATCCAAGTCTGTTTCTCCTACCTTGTCTACATCAAACTCCATGATGGAGTCTAAAAGCCTCTAGAGGAATCTCTGCTTCCTACAGGACAAAGTCCATATAAAGCCCTCCATGATTTGGGTTATGCGCTACCTGACCTGTCTGAACTGAACTCTTCGTTCTCCTTCATGTCCTGCAGAGGTGACAGACCTCTCAGTGATGTGTGCTGTGCCTTCACACACTTCTTCTTGGCTCTGTGAATGAACGTCTTCCTTGAAGCCCTAGTCACACTTAAAGACCCAGTTCGAATGTCTCCTGCCACGTGAAGTTTTGCCGTGGCCCCCTGAACAGACCAGATCCCCCAGGCCACTGTACCATCACAGGTCTGCAGGCCTGTGAATGTTCCACCATATTGTAATCATTTGACTCTCTGAGGACAATAATTAGAGGTACCATTCTGTGAGAACTACAGGCACTCATTGTGCAGTGTTCATGGAAGAAGCCAATATAGGTCACTTTCAATTTGCTTTTATAATTTCAGGTACAGCATGGGTCATCTCTGGCATCACATCCCCAAAAAGAATTCCTTTTGGTGGCCCGCTGGCTGCTGGCTCCACCCTGAAGCTCCCTAACCATGCCACAGACCCTTAGCACCTTGTGGATATCTTCCTTAGAAAGATTCAGCAAGAGATATTAACTGGCCCTCAAGTTGTATTAAAAATGTTTTTTAAATGCAAAAATAAGAACCCAGTAAAATGGTGCCACTGTCCCAATGTAATTATTTCTGTGATGGACCATTTGCTCTTAATTGCAAAGATATGCCTGTCTTAGTGTCAGTCGTGGTACTATTTTGTTTATTTGGCCTAATTATTAGAACCATATCCTAATGGTGGTTGGGGCTAATGTGAGGACTGGGCGAGTCCCACATTGGATACTGAACTCATGAAGAGTTTTGGAAGTGCCCAGAACATCCTGGCACTCGATAAATATCGGTTCCATCTGAATCTAAGTTTCTGACCCTCGGTCACATTTCTAACCTGATTCTTTTTTATTATTATTATTTAAATTCAATTAGCCAACCTACAATACATCATTAGTTTTTGGTGTAGTGTTAAAAGATTCATTAGTTGCGTATTCTGAGATGCCCGTGTAAGCCAGGGGGAACAGCTATCCTCCACCACAACACAATCCAAAAAGCTCTGGCAGTTTCTGGAAAGATTCTGTGTCATGATTGTACATATTGTGGCATAAGCCCACTAAAAGCAGCGCCTCAGCCCTTGGGAGCGGGAAGCCCAGGCCAAGGGAAGTCTCCATCTGACTTGTGGAGACCTGGAAACTACAGTGGTTAAGACGGGCAGTTCCCTGTCCTGCAAAGCACTAGATATCTCTGCTATGGAAGAGACTGAAGGAAGATGACAAATTTTGAGCCAACCAATTAGTAAAATTAATAAAGACAGTTTCGGGTGGCAGGGATAAAACAGGTGGGCAGGTTTTCCGAGTTAAAAATGTAGGTGTCTTAGAGCCCGCGACAGGTTTGTTTCCACGGTGCCTCCATGTCACGGGCATGTCCTCACCTCCACTGACTCCGGATTTACAGAAGATCCGCCCAATTCTGTGCATGTCCCCACCTGGCCCTGCTTCTCCCTGGATTCTTCAAACATTTGACTTATTTGGAGCACCCAGAAGTTTGCAAAGTTTGGAGCAGTCAGCGTTTTGTGATTTTTGCCAGTCATCTCTGACATCACCTTTTCTTACATTTTAGATCATGTTTTGCTAATACAAGGGGCTTTATCTTCAAACTTGGAAATTCCTTCTTGCTTTATTACAGAATAAGATTTCTCGCTTTTAATAACCCCCATTTAATCTACAGGTGTGGGGAGGAGTAAGCAAAATATTGATGTTACAATATGGAATGTACAACTTCCTGTATCTTAGAGCAGTTTTCCATAATATTTTTATTTGTGATAGACCTGTAAGTTGTTAAGACACCTTAGGTACTCTCCCTCACCCCATCCTGCCAGGAAGGTCCGGTCATTTCTCCAGCCATGCCTGCAGCCTGGGCTGCCCCAAGAATGCAGGTGCATGGTGACGCCTGTGCCCACGGATGGACACACCATCCTTCACCTTTTTATTTATAGTCAAAAGTGGCCATAGGGATATAAGAAACCCTAGATATCCTGACAAACACGAAGGTAAGAACTGTGGTTCACCTCCTTGGGAACCACTGTGAGCTCTACTCCGCATCCAGCACACCAGATACCCTGGAAGCAAGGCCCAGCAATCTCATTTTCAAGAAGCTCGCCTGCAGATTGGAGGTACACATTACTTTGAGAACGTGCCCAGAGGTCTGCCTGTGCCCCCAGATGCACATAGGTGGACATGGGCCGCCAGGTCTCTTATTATCCAGCTGAGCAGGGGCTGGTCGGCCGTACCTCACATTCAGAAGCTGGTTTTGCCTCCAAGGATGAAATGATTTTTGTCTGGGGTTCATGTGGTATGGGAGCAGTAGTCTCCTATTAAAAAATATTTTGAGACGGAGAAAGACCTGAGAAATAGCAGTTGAACATACTCTTCAGGTCTTGTTTATTGTTTTTTGTATTGTACACTCAGATGGCAACTGTAGATTCTAGAGCTCTAAATCATCTTGAGCAAGTTCCCTAATTCATTCATTTGGCTGGCCTGAATTCATGCCATCATGCAGCATAGTTTTATCCTCCTATTTATTCCCCAGCAAAGTTTATTCTAAGACTCCCCTTTAGGGTAGACTACCGACTGCCATCACAGATAATCAAAATGTCTTTCCTAGTAGCGTGTCCAGATCCTCCTTGTGCCTTGTAAATCCATTTCTTTAATCCTGTTAAATACCCTTAAATTCCTCCATCAATACCTCAACTTCCTACTCATCTTCTCTCCATTTTTCTGGCAAAAGAACATCTGTTCATAAATCAGATAATTGAGCACTTAAAAGGTAGAGCTACAACTTACAGATAATCTGTTCAAGTACATCGGCGGAGTAGCTCTGATGATAGATAATTTATGTGGCACAGGGACCTGGCATTCAGCAATATTGAATCACGTAGTGAAAAGGTAATTCGCTCTCAATTATTTTTCAATCCTTCTGATTCCATTTAGGGGAGTCTCTATCTCATGCTAGTGTATTTTTAATGCCCCTCTAATGCTTACTAACCTCCCTACTGTACACATCAAGCACTGGCCTCAGAATCAAAGCCATCAATCAGGCCCACATATTTAGCCAACATTTATTCAGATCAGTTAGTTTTCATTGTATTTATTTTTGTGATTATCTTCTATCAAGTGATACTCTATTTATGAGAGTTTATAAGTTTCATAAGTCTCCCTATAAATGCATTTATTTTTTTAATCTAAATTGAGTAAGAACATTTTTTAAAAATCAGGTGGCATGTGACAGGGGTGCAGTATGATTTTTGACTTCTGTAGGCCTTAAGCATTTTACATTTCTGGGTCCTTTCTGACGTTTATTTATATGTACATATATATGTATATACATTTATTTAGATATATATTTATATAAATATTTATTATATAGTTTATATCTTATACATGCATATATATGTATATATATTATATATGTAACCTTTTATGACTGCATTATTATAAAGATGAATATAATCTTCAACTCTAAATGTTCATTTTTTTCCTTCTGATCGTAGAAGAAATTAAAACATTTTCATGGGCCTTGGACAACCTTTCTACCATGCCTAATGCCTGGGTGAGCCCTACAATGTGATATAGCAAAGCTTAAAACACTACTTTGTCATGACTGAAGTTTTGAGGTGCACTAGTTTAATGCAACCCCCTCATTTTACAAAAAAAAAAAAAAAAATACTGAGCTTCACAAATGTATAAGAACCTGACTAAAGTCTTATAATGTGGTAGGATACAACCAGAACTAGATCCCAAATGCCAGTTTCCTGATCTTTCTACTTAATTCCACTGCATTCTTCCTTGGAGCCTCTCCTCCAAAAGCCTTTTTCTTATCCCATCTCCTTCACATCATAATTAAGTTACGGGTCCCTCCTTGAATCTAGCCCTCTGCTCAAGGCTGAGCGTCTCTGTGTAGAAGTGACAATATGTGGTGGGTCCTCTCTGAGGGCTGACCTTTGCCTTGGGATGCTGCTCAGTTCGTGGTGATAATCATTGCTCCATAAAGGAAACCCACCTGAACCCCATTAAGAAAACTCACAAAGGATGCCAAAACCCAGGACAGATTTGGGCTTCCCTTTTTGGATGCAATTTTTTTTTTAACACAGTCTCATTAACATTAGCAGCACTGGAAACTGGAGCTTGGCATAAGATTTCTTATATTTTAGACCAGTGCTTTTTGGGCAGAGTTTATAGATTAAATCAAAAGTTTATTCCTTGGGCTATCAACCTTTCATCTTACTTAGCACTTAAAAACAAACAGTAGAACCTCAGGAACTCAGCTGCGGGCAATTGTTCTCTTGACAATGCACTGCAGAAAACAGTCCAATGCAATTCTTAAGAGCCCCCTCTGGCAACCAGACTTTATCTCTTTCTTCGCTCATTCAAAGTGTATCTACACCTGAGAAAACTTTAAAAGGTATTTGCGGGGGCACCTGGGTGGCTCAGTCCATTGAGCGTCTGCCTTTGGCTCAAGTCATGATTTCAGGATCCTGGCATCGAGCCCCACATCAGGCTCCCTGCTCAACGGGCAGTCTGTTTCTCCCTCTGCTCCTCCCCCCTGCTCATGCACTCTCTCTCAAATAAATAAATAAAATCTTTTTAAAAATAATAATAATAAAATAAAAGGTATTTGTGTTTGAGAAATAGAAACAGATCATTCCTGAGTATGCTTTTTTTTTTTTTTTTTTTTGTCAAATGATCCTTTATTGAAGTATTTTCCTTTGTGGTTCTTAAGTAGCTGGGCATTCCACTGTACCACTGTTGATACCATCTACGATATCATGAGGATGGCGGCCATCAACATTGCAACCCACAAACTGGGAAGTCCCCAGATTCTCTTTAACGGCTCCAGAGAGCTCTCTGACTATAAAGATTGGTACTGCATCTGTCGGGCAATGTGGACAATTTCATCAAAAGTGAGACTTCCACTGTGTTTGCCGGTCTTTTGCTTCTCTCTGTCTCTGACTGGTTCCTGGGGGCCTTTGACGATAGGGCAGAGGCAGAAGGTACTACTCAATGTGGGCCTGTCTATTCCAAATGGTCAGTTTCACTGTCATGTTCAGACCCTTCCAGTCACCTGTTGCCTTGCATGTCATCACCAATCTTTTTGGGTGACAGACCCAGGGTCCAGTCTTGGGGGCTGGGGCAGATGTGGCACCGACTTCCCAGCTCATGCACTTCAGGTCTATGACTTTGATCTCATTGGGGTGGAGTTTAGACAACATGGCAAAGGCAGCTGCCAAATGAACAGGATGCGGGATGACCAAGAAAGTTACACCTTGACCTCCTCTGAGTGGAAAGCTGGAAGAGCTGCCTGCAGCCGTCTTTCTCACTGTACCACTGAAAAGTCCTGACTTTATGCCAGCTGATTTTATTGTTTATTATTATTCAGAATGGTTATATGCCACAAGAAAGAACACATTTGGCAAAATACATTTTTTACAGTGAAGAGCTCTTTGTTTATTTTGAGGCTCAAGCAAAAAATAGTTCTGGTCAGTTGAGTGGCAAGGTAAGTGATTTTCAGTCATCCACTCCCACAGGTTTATTGAGTCAAAGATTACTTAACTATATCTTTTAAAAATATAATTCTAATGTAGAAAACAGAGCCTAGCATTTGCAGACAGAACTGGTCTTGAACCCTACCTCCAGATGTACTCGCTCTATTATCTTGGGTGAGATAATGATCTTTTCTGAGTCTTTGTTACCTCATCTGCAAAATGGAGTTAATAATTCCCATTAAAAATGTTGTTTTGAAGATTAACTTATCTCCACAAATATTTATTGAGCACCTCTTTTGTGCCAGGCTCTTTTATACAAATACCACAGTGAACAAAACATAGGATTACCATTCTTGTGCAGCAAGTGGTCTTGAATGGACTTGAATGTTTCCTTCCTGGTTCTGAAATCATTCAAGCAGAGTGTTGCCTGGGAGTGGATTAGAACTGGATTTCTTGTACCTGTAGTTCTGAAATAATGATCCCTCTTGCTGCTGCAGATTTTGGGTTACAATTGAGCTGCTAAATGTTACTTAGAGATTCAGCAGGACCATTTATAGATTTTTACCATTTTATTAGTTTATAAAACCTTAGCTACCTGCAGAGCAATGTTTATATTTGCTATAAATATTTTACACTACTTTTACTTTTATCAATAGGTACAGTTTAACAGTAAACATCATCTGCCTTACACATTTTTAGAGAGGTAGATATACATTCTTTAGGCCTGAAAACTCTGAATGATATGTTGTTACCCTGAGATTTGCCACTGGGCCAACTGGCACACAAAAAGATCTTTTGTCATTGATTATGTCATTGATGGAACAAGTAGCTCCTTTTTTGTGGTGATGATGACATTAATGAAGTGATCTAGAAAGATCTTCATTTTTCAAAGAGATTTTCTGTCTGGCATCCTCAAAATACATCCTAACCCTTCCAGGTATGACATCCGATAATCAGCAAGTAGGCTGAGTAAAAGAATGATAACTAGATAACTAAGAATATTCAGATTAGTTATTTGAACTTACATAATTTTATAGAAAAATGGATGATTATCTGGAACAATGGATGAAGAGGTAGAATTTAAACACTTTTTAATATTAACAAATAAAAATAATGTCATCATGGTTCTATAACTCACACAGGCCACCAGAGTCAGCACTATCTTTAGTGTAAAATGGAGTTAATAATTCCCATTAAAAATGTTGTTGTTTTTTCCCCATGTGAGATTTGACAAGACTTGGACTTACTGTTAGCTATACATTTGAATTTTACACATGAATGTACCATTACAAAACTACTGTTGGTATCTCAAATCATTGGTGAAACTCCAGGCCAATGTCATCTGAGGTGACTAGATTATAATGAATGAAACAATAAAATAGATCTTTAAAACACATACTGTCTCTGTATCAACACACATGTACATTTTGCATGTGCGTAATTAGCTTCAGAGCTAATTATACTGTTTTAGAACGACAATAGAGAAGCAAAGGATAAGGAAATATAAAGCTACCCAACTGTGGAATCACCCACCTGACATTCTAGGAATACCAGACTCTAATTACTAATATATTGGCAGTCTGCACAGTTATCTAGAGGAGAAAATTTAAAGCAAAGAATTTCTACTATCTTAGTATTTCTTTAAAAATCTTGTATTTCTGTTTTTTCTATAAATATAAACAATATGTTGCTTCAAAGATGTTCACTTTGATATCACTACCATGTCTTTTCCTGCCAAGGCCCACCTGGCCCCTGGTACCATGATACTTATTACAGTTTGAAAATTATAACATTCAATTACCTGCATTTTCCTTGACTATCCAAACAATACAGTGAGAGCAGAGCAAAGATTCTTTTGTGGCCATTAAGGAGGTACTAAGTAGAATTCAAACTTACTCATGGTTCAGTTCTCAGTTCTGCCATCTTCTTCCTCTTGAGAAACTTAAATGTTGGAAGATAAATCTATATCATAACCCAGTTTTACCTAAGAAGATCTTTGTCCCTTATATCTGTCCATCAAATTTCAACACCAAGACAAGCTGACTTTCCTTTCTTCTTACCAAATTTCATCCCCATCTTGGCCCACTGAAATGAGCATCAGAGTGGCCACTGGGTCCAAAAAACAAACGGGAAGTTCCCATCAAGCTTCTTTGGAGTCTGTCTTCAAACATTATATCTAAATCCACGCTCTGCTGGTACAAACCAGTACATCCTTTCTGGAAGCTAGTTTGGCATTATTTCCTAACCTGCTGCTGGTACACACATAATTTGGCATTATGCCTTTAATTATAAGAAAATCATCTAACATTCAGACATTCACACAAAGAATTCTACAAAAGATATTCATGACATTTTTCATAAATGAAAAATTGAAAATCTTTTACTACTTAATGTCCAAGAACAGGAATTGGTCAAATAAATTTTCATATATCCAATATATCCATAAAATGGAGTTTCAAGCAACTATGGACAAGGTTAATATTCTAGAAGAATTTCTAAAATGGCATATCAAAAATTCCCATGTTGGGGCACCTGGATGGCTTGGTTGGTAAAGCATCTGACTCTTGATTTCAGCTCAGGTCATGATCTCAGGTTTGTGAGATCTAGCCCCCAGTTGGGCTGACACGCAAGGGGTAGACCCTGCTTAAGATTCTCTTTCTCCCTCTGCCCTCCCCCCCCAAAATTCTCATGCTACAGTCTCAAAACAAAATTCTGTGCACAGTATGATCTTAACTATGTATAAATAATATGAACAAGGAGGAGGAAATGACATCTACCAAAATATTAACAGTGGTTATTTTTATTCCTTTATTATGTTCCCGTTTTTTCTTATACATCCTTCAAAATCATTGAAATTTGCTGAGACAGTCATAAGTAAAATAAAATTTTAAAAATTCAGATAGAGAAGAAAAACACCAGTAGAGCGATCAATACACCACATGTTTTCCTGTCCATCCTACCTCTTAGAGGAGCCATTTACAACTGCTCTCTGCTGTGGTGCTTTTGCTAGGAATTTGCACTATTTCTTCTCCTACTGGAGACAAAACAAGTATTGAGGGGTGATGATAAGAATCTGTGTCACCTGCTCTTTGTTCTTTTTCAGCACACAACAGTTTTGCCCTTTATATTAATCGAGATGAGGACATCACACCATGCGTATCCCAGCAGGAGCAGTGGACTCGCCGCCATATGTACCTTCTCTGTTGGCTATATATTATGGTAAGGACAGTGCCTGCTGGGCTTTCGTATTGTATTTGATTTTGCACTGCTAAATTTGGGCACATATTTCATTATGGATATAATCACTAACAGATTCACACTGCGTGCCTCATTTGGTCCAGGACCTGGGCTTTGTCTCATTTCCCCAGATGCTTATATTTTTAGAAAGTATATGCCAAACCTCACACAACAGGAATTTGTTGAACAATCCCATGTAAGCAATGGTTCTTCCAAGGCTACATTTTTCAACTCTTTTTCAAACTAAATGTTTTTCTTGGACAGCAGTTTTATTGTTTAAGGGCTTTTGCTTGGGATTTTTTTGTTGTTGCTGTTGTTGGTGAGCAAATGCAAATGAGGACAGAAGAAATGGCCTCTTTAGAGGAGTGACCTTAAATTTCATAGGAAACAAGTGAAAATGGACGTTCTCCTGAGTCAGTTTAGAACCTGTCTTACAATTAGCGATTATGCATAGCAGGCATTTAAGGGTTTTTTTTTTTTTTTAATTGGGATAAATAAATTACAAGAAATCTCCACTTGGTCTGTTGGGTATGAATAAGTCCCAAGTGGGTGGTGCTACCTTTATCTGATAACAACACAGTTGCCTGTTGCGTTTACTTCACATTAGTTTCAGTTCATTGAAATGTTTTAATATTTCAAAATTATTTCTTTTAAGACAGAATTTCTTACTTCTCTTTAGAATTCCAAGTCCTCTTTGATATATCAGTACACACAGAAGAGGTTCCTCCAAACCAACATTTCTGCTTCTTGGGACTCTCTTGTCCTGAGTTCTGGGTCACCATCCCCTCCTTTAAGCCTGAAGGACTGAATCACATTCTTCCAAACACCCCAGAACTGTACTTAATCCCTCCAAAATCCCGGAGCTCTTTGGGAGGCCCAGGCTCTTTGGAGTGTTTTGCTCTAGCCAGCCCAGAAATACAAGATAAAGGTCAGTACAGTACTTCACATACTTTGCAATGAATGATCACACAATGCTCCAGATCTGACCAGAAAGGAAATTTGTTTCTAGGAAGTCATACCCTGTAGCTGGATCTAAGGGGACACCCAGATGAAAGACCCCAGAACAAACATGCAGTAATGCTCATTCTATCTGCCATTTCATCGACTAGTCAAAGACCATCGTAAAGACTGGGGAATGTTGGTTTTCCTTGTCACTTTCAAGATTTTTTTGTTTCCACCTAAAACGTTAAGTATTGATTTTTCTCTAATAGAAAAGCTCCAAATGATCAGAGCTCACAGGTGAAATGTGACTGAAATTATGTCTCAAAAATGAATATATGTACTTTATATATATGAACTTGATATTCAAATGACTCTTATCTTTCAGAAGAGTCATGTAGGGAGTCTATGAATTATTCCACGGATGCATTCATCTTAAAATAAAAAATCATTAAAAATTAAATCCCCCTTTCCCCCCAAAATATAGTCTCATTACTTTGTGCTCATATATGCTTACCTGTGGAAAGGGAAGCTTTTTACTCTGAGATCTCTGGGTGTATTTCTGTGAATTCATTTCTATGCCATTAAATTATCTAAATCTTATAGAGCCCCAGAGGTTTTGTGAACTATGTATTTTCCAATGGCTTTTCTTCCACTGTGGGTACACTCAGTCCACATTCCAAAGAGACACATGGGAAATACCACATAGCCTTCATTATAGACCCCCAAGATCCCTCATTAAAATGAATCATTACTCGTGCTCTTCATGCCAAGTGAGGCTTGCCAGCTCTGCATACTCCCTAAGTAAACCAGTACTTGTTTGGACATGTATTTGCATTAACCAGCAAATTCTCTCAGGTTTGTTCTGAGAGAGATTTCAAAGTAGACTTTTTCCTTTGGTGTTCTGCCCTAGGTATTCATAGCTGTGTCAAGAGCTAAACAATGCCCCTCATACCATGTCATAGTATATAAATCCAAGGATTTTCATTGTCATCAAAAAGGTACTGGCTTTTGCTTCCTACCAGACTATCTCAGAGCCGCCTTACTGGTGATACGATAGTAAAAAGTTCAGGATATGAAATCTTTTGGTAGCATACCAAGATTGTAACTGGACATTCCAGAACCTTGTGCCAAAATGGAAGAAAGCATTCCCCTTATCATATGCTAATTATAAAACAAATAGATCTCCCCTGCCATCCCCTGCATGGTCAAGCTGAATCCATACCTCTGCATCTGCTGGCCAGACAGTCTCTGTTTTGTTCTGATTCCCACTCACTGTCCATTCCCACATGGCTCCCTCCTTATCTGAACTTATTGTCTTCCTAGATTTGATAGCCAAAGTTGAGACAGCATACGGAGCTTTCACTCATAGACTGGAGCCCATTGAGATGCCACCCTGAGTGGCTCCATTTCCCAACCCCTACTTCAGTCCTCCCAAGCTGAGCATCAGAAGTCATCCCAGACTCCTTTTCTGCCTCCTTCTGTTTCCCACCATACTTCTCTCCACTTACCCAGGGTCTGGGACACAAACATCTCCCTGTCCACTTATGGTGGGCTCTTAATACCTTTTCTGCATACCTCCCCTCCATCATCATTCCCCCACACATTCTCTGCACCCTAGTTGTGGGGTTTCCCCTAAAAAATGAGATGACCTGTATTATCTTACACAGGATAAAACACAGAGGTCCTCTTGGTTTCTAATGCAACAGTAATTAACAGGAATTGTAATGAATACCATTCTTTTGAGTTCTGTGCCAAGTGCTTTTCAAATATTATGTTATTTAGTTCCCCAGATAACCCTTTGAGATAGGCATTATCTAGCCTATTTTACAGATAAGGAAAATAAAACTTAGAGAGTATATGACTTGCCCAAGGAAAAGCCACGTGTCCTTGTTGTTGCCAGATCTGGAATGCAAGCCCTGGTGTGGCCACAGTCTGTACAATTCACTATGCTCTCCACTGCCTTCTTCTTGGTGAAGAGTACTTCTGTGGGTGAACAGATTAAGTGTGTGTTTAGTTTTGGTTTTGTTTTGAAGCAATACATCAGAAGCAGCATGTCTAATAGTTAAGGCCACTTCCTGGGTTAGAATTCTGACTCCTTCACTTAACTTTTCTGAGCTTTAACTTACTTGGGTATAAAATAGGGACAAGGACCTCACGGGCCAGTTGTGAGAATGCAGTTACTGTATATAGAACCCATAGAACAATGCCTGGCACACAGTAAAAAATTTCTATATTTTCTTTTATTGGTGGTGGTAGTAGTAGTAGTAGTAATGTTAGTATTAGTAGTTCTATACGTACTGTTCTGAAGACAACAAATAGTAGCAGAGCACGTACTCTTTTCTTATCAAAGGTTTGAGAATTTTAGTTACAATGCTGTAAGCCTTTTGCTTTTACTTTTACTTTTACTCTTTCACTCACTCATACACTCTTATCACTTTAAAAACCCAAAATAGCCCTAAAGGATATGAAAATATCACTTTTGTTTGCTTTTTAAGTTTAAAAGTACCATCAGGAATTCTTGAAGGGGGATTGAGTAAAACAGAGCTTTAAGATCATGGAATGTTATATGCAACTAATGAATCATTGGACATTATATCAAAAACTAATGATGTACTATATGTTAGATAATTTAATTTAAATTAAAAAAAAAAGATCATGGAATATTGACTGCTGTCACCCTCTAGTTGACAAATTCTGTAAAAGAAGATATCCTTACTCTACCTATGCAGGACTCCTCCTGGTAGCCAATCTGTTCCTTGGCTGTGGCCCCCCAGCACCTCACATCTTTGTCTCCCTGTATAGTACTGGTACTGCTCACTGCTTTGCCTCTCAATCTGAAGGACATAGATAGAGGAAAACCACCCCAGATCTAGGAAATGTATATCCCCAAAGGTTCAGCGTGGGTCTTCTCTATCCTGAGAAGGTTTCTTCCAGCCCCTGTCCATTCCCCTCTCCCACAGTGGTTCTTATTCAGTAGAGCCCACATGAGATCCCAGAGCCCATGCATAATACATGCTAACACTAAATACAAGGCACAGACAGGAGTAAGGAGGCATTAGGGAAGGGGAGAAAATGAGTCATAGGAGTTTCTTCTTATGGATAAACAAGTCTTTTCACTACAGTGAGCTTATTTAAAGCAGAAGAGAGATTTCTGTTGTCTCTGGGCCCTAATGGTTTTTGATACATTTCGTATTCCAAATCTCTTTACCCCAAATGTGTCCATTGTGCAACTTCTCAAAACAGAAAATAAAACAAAGTAAAATCAAGATGAAGTGTGATCTTTCTTTCATGGTATAGTCTTAAACTTCTCTAAATCAGAGTTCTATCTCCACCAAACTTGATTATAAATTAGCTATGCAATTGCAGATTATTTTTTTGCTTTGTTATTGAAACTTTTCTTTATTTCCTCAAGTTTGTGCTGGAAACAAACATTGTTTCTTAAAACACAAGAAAAAATCTTAAAAATAAGACTGTAGTCAAATTTAAGTCTTGGAAAGAATTTTTAGCCATGAACAAGTAAAATTTTTAGCATAAAATTTACACCCTCTTCACTAAAAAAAGGGAAATTTTAGACCACATGTAAAGTCCCCCTACTTAATTGTATGCTTCTGCCACCAGTTAAGCAAAACTGGCCAATATGCAGTTGTTCTCTGACCAGCAGATGACATTTTCCTCTGTTCAACTTGAACCTTTCACTCTATCATAACTGCCTATGCTGATAACTTTTACATCTGTAACAGTGCGTGAAAGTTTTCCTGATTTTCTGGCAGTGGAGAACAGGGACCAAGTTGAAAGAGTAATGCGGCATATGCCTCACATTCTGAAGAGAGGTGCATTTTTGGGGGCTTATAAAAGACAGCCCAAACACTCTGTTCCCTTACACATGACCAAAGCCATCCACACTTTGCCATGCCCATCTTCCTAACCTTCTTTCCTCAGCCTGGCTAGGAAGAAGGAGAGGGTCTTTGCAGTCTTGAATTGGGGTCCAGGGGAACCATTGGGGAAGGAAGTGCCTCCCCACATTCACCAAAGCCAAGTATAAGAGCCTCCAAGAGAATCCTTGGTAAATATCAGGTATAAGACAGGAATCTAACTTAGGAAGAGACTTAACTTTTATTTGCCTCCTGCCTGAGCAAGGAAAAGAGCATTGGACGGATATGACAGTGTGGAGGGAGGGGCAGCTGTAGGGCAGACTATGACCACATCATTTGTATGTGGCAAAGATGGGTGAGTTTCTTGTGGATCTGGTTTGACATTGACGGAGAGCACTGGGCTCGGGGCTGTCTTAATGGTGGCCCACCCAAGAAGGCCAGCCCCTGGGCAAGGGTTTCCAAACAGCAAGAGATTGTAGCATACTGCCATGAGCAGGAGCCAGTCCATCTCCCACATATGGAACCTCTGAAGTAGAGAAGCCCTTCAGAGATCCCTACAAACCTCACACATATGCACCGCATGCAAAAGTAGGCATCTAAACATCAGCCTCATAGCATTTATCAGTGGAGAGTAGGTATTAGCAGAGGGCAAGGAGAAACCACTTGCACAGCCATGGGCAGTGAAGTCCGGAGATATTCATCTTCCTCTCATTTCCCCTCCCAGATCCCCGGCCAGGATAGAGACATCCCAGAACCAGGCTATGCCCTCCCATTCTACTTCAAGGTACTGGAGGAGGAGGCAGAACAAAAATACAGAGCCCCCTCCCACTTAAGACTCCGGCAATAATCCTGGTGTGTTCAATGCAGGCAGAAGGCCCAGGTGTTGGAGCTGAGCGAGGGGAGAGTGACTGGAGACCCCTGGAGTGGAGGAAGGATTATGTAGGCCTCGTAGGGTATGTACAGACTGTGTCCTTAGTTCATACTGAAATCAAGAGTTATTGGAAGGTTTTGAACAGAAAACTGACATAATCTGAGACATTTTTAAAGGATCACTTTGGCTACTATGTTGAGAATGGACTGGAGGCAAGGATGGAGCAGGAGAACAATTACAAGGCTATAGAAGTAATCCCTTCTGGTAGGCAGTGGTATGGCTTGGACCAAGGTGGTAGAAATGGCAGTGTGAGAACTAGAAGGATTCTGGATATATTTTAAAGATAGAGCCAATAGGATTTCCTACTTAATTTTGACCAAATCTAAGTTAAACTCTGGGCTCAGCCCTTCAATACCTTTTTAATTTGATATGGTGGGCAGAATAATGGTCCCAGAAATGTCCACATCCTAATCTCCAGGATTTGTGAATATGTCACCTCACATGACAAAAAGGACTTTGAAGATGTGATTACAGTAAAGACCTTGGGGTGGGGGGGTTAGCCTGCATTATCCAAGTGGGCCCAAGCTGATCATCTGGTTTCCCCAGTGTGGTTAGAGGGGAGCGGG
Organism: Neomonachus schauinslandi; assembly: GCF_002201575.2. Taxonomy (NCBI): domain Eukaryota; kingdom Metazoa; phylum Chordata; class Mammalia; order Carnivora; family Phocidae; genus Neomonachus; species Neomonachus schauinslandi. Next base: position 22,381,232 of record NC_058410.1, on the reverse strand, counting down.
ACTGTGAGAAAGGGGTCGGCTGGATATTACAGGAAAAGGACCCAAACCATTGCTGCCAGCTTTAAAGATAGTGGAAGGGAACGATGAGCCAAATAATGTGGGCTGCTTCTAGCAGCTAGAGAAGTCAAGGAGACAGATCTAGAAAGAACACAGCCCTGCCAACATCTTGACTATAGCCCCTGGAGTTGGACTTCTAACCTACAGAATTGTAAGATAAATGTGTGTTGCTTTCAGCCACAAAGTTTGTAGCAATGCATTATAGCAGCAGTAGAATACTTACACACTTGGGCAAATCACTTAGTCTCTGTTGGCCTCAATTTCCACATCTGAAAAAAAAAAGAGGGTCATGATACTTAGGAAGGATTACTGTGAGAATCAGAAAAATGGGTGTAGGGGCTTCTGGGTGGCTCAGTCGGTTAAGCGTCTGACTCTTGATTTCTGTTCAGGTCACGATCTTAGGGTGGTGAGATCCAGCCCTGTTATCAGGCTCCACGCTGAACGTGGTGCCTGCTTAAGATTCTTAAGATTCTCTCTCTCCCTCTGCCACTCCCCCCATCCCCACGCGCTCTCTCTCTTAAAAAAAAATGGGGGAAGAAAGAAAGAAAAATGTGTGTAAAACACCTGCCACATAATTGGCATGTAGTCCTGTAGCCATTGTTGTTCTATTTATATGCTAAGAATACTCAGACATAAAGTAACCTAACCCCAGCCCCTTTCTCCATGTTTCTTCCCTCATTAACCTCTTGTGCCTGTTCTGGGAGGTGGAGGTCCAGATCCTTGAAGTCACACCATCTTTTGTTCAGTTCCCTCTTCCCTTGCTTTGAGCAGATCACTTATCCTCTCTGAGCCTAATTTTTACCACCTTTAAAAAGGGAGTAACGCCCAGTGCTCCATGCAGAACGTGCCCTCTTTAATACCCATCACCAGGCACTGGGTGTTATACACAAACAATGAATCATGGAACACTACATGAAAAACTAATGATGTAATGTATGGTGATTAACATAACATAATAATAAAAATAAAATAAAATAAATAAAAAAGGAGTAACGCTTGCACCACAGAATTGCTGTGAGGACTAACAAGCACATGGGGCCCTTGGGAAATGATCGTGTCTTTCCTTCCTCCCACCACAAAAATCCTGACTGTCTGAGGAGTATATGGGAAAGTCCCATTTCTTTCTCTCCCTTGTCCCCACAACCCTTATTTTCATTTTATCCTCTGCTCTTCTTATGGATTCTGGTCCTGCTTCATGGGCTTTGTGTCCCCTCACAACCTATTAAGAATGCTAAAGAGTTTTCTGAAAATTTCTTACAGTTCGAACATTAAGTTATTTCCCAAGCTCTGCTTTTCCCCTGAGAGCCAAGAATGTCATTGCTTTCCCATTATTCCGATCTGCTTATTTTTACAAACACGTTGTTGAGATGAGTTGTTGTTTTCTCATCTTCTGGACAATGGAGGGCTTGCCAACTGAGAGTATGGCTTGCACTCAGCCCCTCAGAGTGCCCACTTGGGTGTTGATTAAATCAGTTTCTTAGATCTGCATCTGGACAAAAAAGGCTTGGGTGTATAATCCATCTCAGTTCCCAGGATTTATTATTCTGAGTTTCGTCTTCTCCTACCCCCAACAGCTGGTTCTCAGACTTGCTGGGAGCACATAAAGAACTAGAATTCCCCATATGCTGTTAACCATGCCCCCTGCCCCAAAATCATCTTCTATGTGGTTATGACCCCACACTTCCCAGCACAACATCCATACCAACATGACCACTTCTTTTCCCTGTAGTCTTCTGGAATCACCAGTTTGATGTTGCTTGTGTCCTCGATGTTACTTTGCAATTTTACTTTGCATTTCCTCCACCAGCTCTGCCAGTCCTGCTTCCACTTCCAGCTCACACTCCCTAGTCCTTTCTCAGCAGATGGCCTGACCTTGTATTTCACAGAGACTCTAAAAGACTTTAAACAGGAACTCTTTCCATTTCTTCCTGCACACATTCTTACTGTACCCACTCCCTTCTTATGACAATAGGGGAGGAATTTCTACACCTTCCAACAGGGGACCATCCCTCTGCACTCTGGCTCCTCCCTGCTCCAGCTATTCATCCATCATCATTCCATTCTCCTGGAACTTCAGTCCCACTGACAGGTCCTTCCAATAAATACTAGAACACTCTCCATCTTAATCCCACCTTAAACATAAATTACCCTTCTGGATCCACCCCTTTTTACATCTAGCTACTGCACTGTCTCCCTACTCACAGCCGAGCTTCTCTGCAGGGTTGTCTACCTTGCCTCTAGTCCTGTTTGCACATTTAAGAGACAGGACTAAAAAATGACTCGTGAGCCAATGAGCTTGGGTTCTTCTTCTACAATATGACTTTGGGCAAGTCGCGCCACCTCTCTGTGCCTTCACTTCCTCATCTGTAGAATGACGTAATAAGAGCACCTGCCTCATGGGGTTGTTGTGATGATTAACATAGCATTAATCTTTAGTGGATGTAAAGCCTGAGCCCGGAGTGTGTACTGTTATCATTATGAACACACTCCAATGGGAGTTAAGCTGCATTACTTTAGCAAAACCTTCGTTGATGTTACCAGTGACTTCTACTTTGCTGAAGTCATTGAATGCTTTGTAGACCTCTCCTCCATTGATATTTCAGCAGTTTTGATACTAAATTAGCCCCTTCCTAAATCACTGTCTTCTCAGACTTGGATGATGTCACAATCTCCCAATTTCCCTCCCCGTTCTCAAAATGATCCCTCATAGCATCTTCTGCAGGCTCTTCCCACTCTACCCAAACCCCCATGCTGGAGTACTTTGGAGCCCAGCCCTCGGTCTTCTTCTTTTTTTATTTATTAACTTTTTAAATTTTATTGTGGTGAGAATACTCAACTTGGGACCCGCCTTCTTAACCGAGGTCCTCTTCTCTTACTACCTACTATCCCTAAGTAAATCCATCAGCTCTGTGTTTGAAATTTCTTCCATCCCAGATCCTCAGCTCAGTGCTCTCTGCTGATACTTACTCATAAGCTTCTCATGCTTGCAACTGCACACCAAGCTCAGGCAGTACCTGCTTTCCCAACTGTACCCCAAGCCTGTATTCCCTGGGCATTGCCATCCACCCAGGTGTTCATGCCAGAAATCTATGGGACACCCACAACCCATCTTTCTGGGGCATTTTACAGACCGTCTTTCACCAATTTCTGGCTTCTATACTTCCAAGTACTTGAAGAATCTTTGCCCTTTGCTCCCTCTCCACTTCCAACACCATGCCCCAGCTTCTGTTATCCCTCTCCTAAACCACACACAGAACTGGCATTCTCCCCCCAACCACCCGTGTCTATCTGCCGGATCCTTGAGTGATACTTTATTTTTTTTTTATGGGTTGTTATTTTACCTTTCTTAATCTTTTTTGAAGCAAAAAGGATTTTCATTTTGATTAAGTACAATTTATCAATTTTTCTTATGATGCTTTTAATGTTGTCTTAGAAATTATTGCTTAACCCTCCTTGGGTGATACTTTAAAAGCACACTGACCATGTCACTCCCTTGCTCAGAAAGTATGGATGACTTCCCATTGCTTCTAGGAATAAAGTCCAAAGTTTCTTTGCATGGCTTCAAGGACCTGCATCATTTGACCCCACTGACCTCTCTAGCCTCCTTGTCCTCCTTTGCCCTCTTTGCTTGCTAGCTCCAGCCACACTGACCTTCTCTCTAATGGTTAAAAGCAATCTGTTTCTTCTAAGTTCAAAGCTTACACCTTCCTCATACCTCCACCCAACCTCCCCTCCGTCATGCCCCCACAATTATTAATTCCAAACTCTATCCATTCTTCAGTTCTCAACTCAACTACCTCTTTCTCAGGGAGGCCTTCTCTGGCTCCCAAGACTTGGTTCAGGCTCTCTATAATACACTACTGTAGTGCCCTGTTCATTTCCATCTAAGGAGTTAAAAAGCAGTTGTTGTTGTTGTTGTTTAAATTTTATTTTATTATGTTACGTTAATCACCATATATTACATCATTAGTTTTTGATGTAGTGTTCCATGATTCATTGTTTGTGTATAACACCCAGTGTTCCATGCAATTTGTGCCCTCTTTAATACCCATCACCGGGCTAACCCATCCCCCCAACCCCCCTCCCCTCTAAAACCCTCAGTTTGTTTCTCAGAGTCCATAGTCTCTCATGGTTCGTCTCCCCCTCCAATTTCCCCCCCTTCATTTTTCCCTTCCTACTATCTTCTTATTTTTAACATATAATGTATTATTTGTTTTAGAGGTACAGGTCAGAGCAGTTGTTGTTATGTGGTTATTTGGTTGATTTTTTTTTTCAAAGCTTGCCCCCCAGACCCTCTCCCTTACTATCTAGAGCAAGAGAAAGGTCAGCAGTTGAATTGGTCTTAAAGAAAATAAAGAGAGCTTTCTTATCTACAGTTTTCTAAGGGTTGATACAAACACATTTCCTTTTGACATCACATCAATCAAAATGTCAGAAAATATTCTTAAGATAGATTGCTTAATAAGAGAAACTGTGACAGTGTATGAGTTTTAAAAGCAAGCAGATAAAGTAGGGAAAATTTAAATTATATATATACATACACACACACCTACCTTACACTTAGCTCAATGGTAACCATATAAAGTAGTTTACAATGTTCCTACCACCCATTTCTCTAATATTGAATTTCAGCTTGTCTCTTCTCCCACCTGCCTGGTTCACTTAAATTGCCAACTGAAGCTGATAGACTTCTAGAAAGAACCACACAGACTGCACTCCTTGCCAGAGTGGCATTCCATGTATGGGAGGTGATCCAGGTCATGAAATAAAAACATTTCAAGTAGAGGAAAGATCCATTTATTAGCCAAATTATAGCCTGTTCATTTCCCTGAAGTGAGCCTTCTCTGTGTCTTTGAGAGTATGGAAGCATTTTGAAGGTTCAGAACGTGTTCTCTGGTGGCTGCAGGAGGGGATTATATGAACATCTTCACAGTGACCATTAGCCTGCTCAGTCTCACCTTCAGCAGAGGGTTTCCACAGCCTGCAGACATTTGTGTCTCCCACAGCACCCAGCATTGTTGGTTTCCCCTGAGGCACAAAATAAACATTGATTGAAAATAAACAATTCAGATGAGGACATATTTATACAAGATTTGAGGGGTTTTTTTAAAGATTTATTTATTTATTTTTAGAGAGAGAGAGCATGAATGAGTGCACATGGGGAGGGGGTGGGAGGGCAAATGGAGAGGGAGAGAGAGTCTTAAGTGACATGGGGCTCAATCCCACAACCCCTGAGATCATGCCCTGAGCAGAAACCAAGAGTCAGATGCCTAACCGACCGCACCACCCAGGCGCCCCAGTACCAGATTTGATGGTTTATGCCATAAGAGCAAAAAGAAATCTGCAGCCAAAATGACCTTTTGATTAAGATATAAAGGAAATGGCAAAAGAAAATTAGTCTAAAATAACCATGCAAAACTTTGGCTTTATACATTTAAGTAGACCCATTTTCCTAGTAATTTTCAAAGACAATGAACTAGCTTGATTGTTATTATAACATTTTAATTCTCCCTTAATCTGAAAGATTGGGTCAATGTAGACTCAGGACAAGATTCATTAACTCTCTCAAACAAGTGTTTGTGTCCCTGCCATGTGTCAGGCATCGTGCTAGGTACAGGTGGTAAACAATGTATTAAGCTTCAGCTCTGCCCTCAAGGAGCTGACAGTCTATTGTAGGATACAGAAAAATAAAAAAGTAATTACCTTACAGTTGATACGGGCTGTTTATAATAGTAGAAATACAGAAGGCTCTGAAATTCCAGAGGAACTTTCCCTAACCCAGACTCATAGGGTCAAGAAAGGCCTCCAAAAGAAGTGACATGGGAGCTAACCCTTGAGGGTGAGTAAGTGTTAGCCATACAAAGGTCCAGGGTAAAAGTGTGTCAGGCAGAGAAAGGAGATGGCCTGGAAGCAAGAGGGTAAATCACAGGCAAAGAAGTTCAGTGCACTTGGAGCTGTCCACATCTTGCCCTCCTCCAATCAGAATGAGCTCAATTCTACCTTTCCTCTTCCCACCAGAACTACTTTTATTTTACCTCTCTACAACATCCTTCTCTGAATCTGTTTTGTGTGTGTTCCTTTGATTGATTGGTTGATTGGTTGGTTGGTTGGTTGGTTTGCCCATTTCCCATGATGCCATGCTCTGTCTGGTATCCTCCTCATGTTCTCCTTGGCAGGCCCTGGTGATCTAACCCTGCCCACACTCAAACCCTCTTCACTCCCTTTCTCACACTGTCTCCTGTACCCTCTCCACCTCATGGGCACAGTGTTTTAAAATGCAAATCTGATCATGTCAATCTTCCTACTTACAACCCTTCAATAGTTTGTTTTTTCCTGTTTTGGGTTCTTTTTTTTCTTTTGGGGTAGCACTTTTATTTTTCCTTATGCCATGACGTATCCTTGGGCTGTGATAGTCTCACATAACAGTAGAAAAAAAAGATGTGTAAGTCATCCTGAAAAGCTGAGAAATACACACAAAAATCTTACATAAATTAAGACAATGCATAAATTTACAGGTACAAATACACAAATTGTTTTGCAACTATAGTGAGTTGTTTAAGCCCTGTGCTCTTCTGCTGAAAACACATTGGATGAGAAGGAAAATGGAGTTTGAAGGCTTGGATTAGCTGTATTTCCTAGCTCTGCTGGAAGACTGCAAGAAAGAAGTGACAGTTCATTCATAAAGTCTTGCCAGCCTCTTGAGAAATCCAGGAATTGCCATTAGTACTATGTGCAGCTCCAGTCAGGCCCCAGAAGAGCTAACAGCTCACATGAAATTGTCAGTCAGCCAAACACCATCACATCAGGCCAAGTCCCTTCCATAAACACATCACCCTTAGCCTCCCTTTGTCACACAGAATGCCCAACCGAATGTATAAACTTTAAACCAAACATATGTAGAGAATTTCAGAAAACATATTATCAAAAAATACTAACTTGAGTATGATGTTAAATAGTGCTATTTGCCTTCCTGTCAGATGAAGACAGGTGTCTTTTTAAGACGGCATGTTCCAGGTAGATAAGACTAACGAGATGTGTCCTCTGCCAGCGCCAACCTGTACGGTGAACTAACTCGTACAGAAAAGTGCTGTGTATCTGCTAGCAGCCCATTTAAAGGCATTTGCAATGGCCAAGAGGCCAAACTCACTGGAATTCTACCTGCTAATCCACATCTGCTGGAAGGTCAAAGGGGTAGCCAGATGCTATAATTGCAATCAGAGGACTGGTAATCTTAATTTTACTGTAGTTGGCTCCGGGGCTGTGACATCTGCATTCTAAAGTCAGCCACACTGGCCTACTTGGTAATACCACCAGCCACGTGCTACACATCGTATTGGCATCTAGGCCCTTCCCAATATAAGCATCACATCTTATGGTTACATCAGAGGTATTCTTGTGAATGCCATGATTCCATGCCTAGGAAGGGTGGCTAGCAAGAGCTTCTGGGTCTAAGACCCTCTCCCTCCAGAGGGAAATGAGCTGGCCTCAGGGAGCTTAGTTCTGTTCTCCAGAGAGGGCGATGAGCAGCGGTACCTCCTGTTGGACATCCAGGATAAGGTGGTACTACTTCCCCTGATGCCATGTACCATTTCCTTCTCTTCTGTGATAGTGCCGTTATGACATCTTTTTCTCACAACCGTTAGAAATATTCGTCCAAGTCTCAGCTAGCTGGGTTCAGAAATAAGCTAACAGGGACCAGGTGTAACCCTCATAAATGGGCATTGTGTGGGTGACAGGGGACACCATTACCCAAGTCTGTACACCCACCTGTGTATGACCAGAGGCTATACAGTGACGGCACAGTCAGAATAGCAACATGCACAGCTGGGCTACAGGAGATGTCAAATAGGATCTGTGACAGATGGCCTTGAAGCTCAAGGGAGCTTCACTGAAGAAGAACATGGTGTTTCTCAGGGGCTACAGGAATCACTGCCAAAGGTGCAGTGTCACATTCCCCACCCCACCCAGTAGGAAGAGAGCCACATTCAATAGCATTCTTTGATGGCAGATACCTCTCTTGTCTGGGTTCACCATCCATATGATTCTCCCTCTGTCCCATACCTACCATGACATCCTGTTGTTTTGAGCAATAAATAACAGAAAGCAACCAGGCACACTGATTATCATCCTTAGCAAAGAAGACATCTTTGCTCATGCCTGAGCCACTGTTGAGGGAAAGAACAGTGACTTCTCAATTCTTCTTGATACTTTGATTTCCTGCCTACACAGATGAAAAAGAACTGGCCTTGAAGAAGAGACAGCATCTGGAGAGCTTTTCAGTGCTGAAACACTTAGTGGCCTCAGAGGCCCTGTATAACTTCACCCCTGCCTAACTATGCCCCCTCATCTCCTGCCCTTGCTTGCTCGCCCTCTACCCTTCAGTCGTACTTGACTTCTTTCCATCCTTCAGACACACCACGTTCTCTCATGCCTCAAGACATTCACACCATGTCCTTCCCTCACCCTTCACTCTATTGTCTGGCTTTCCTTCCAATGGCAAAGTTTTGAGGGTAGGAGTTATGCCTCTTGTGTTCATTGCAATATCCCCATCTCCTAGCAAAATGTTTGGCTCAAAGCATGTGTTAAACACAAAAATGAATGAATAAGAAGAGACTGTAAGCAAACATTAATGTTTGGTGACAACAAGCTGGGTGAGTTGTTATCTCTTGGCTTCTATTGTCTTTGTCACATGAAAGCGTTTTTTGGTTTGCTTGTTTTGCTTTTTTTAAGAGGGACTGATACAATAAACCCTACTACCCATCACCTAACTTCAGTAATTATCAATATATTGCCAAACTTGTTTCATCTGCACCTGTAACTTGTTGGATTTTTGTAGACATAAAATTTACATACAATCCAGTGGTTTTAAGAATATTCATGAGGCTGTACAACCATCACTATTATTAATTCCAGAACATTTTTATCAACCCCAAAAGAATCCCTGTACCTTTTAAGCAGTCACTCCCTACTCTCCCCTCCCTCCAGCCTCTAGAAATGACTACTCTACTTTCTGTCTATATGGATTTGCCTCTTCTGGATATTTCATATAAATGGAACCATACAATATGTGGCCTTTTGTGTCTGGCTTTTTTTGCTCAGCATGATGCTTTTAAGATTCATCCATGTTGTAGCATGTATTAGCACTACATTCCTTTTTATAACCAAATAACATTCCATTGTATAGATAAAGTACAATTGGTTTATCCATTCATCAATTGATGGACATTTTGGGGTTGTTTCCAGCTTTTTGGCTAAAGATGGAAGTGTGGATGTATAGTTAAAGGGAGAAAGAGCTTAGAGGGAAGTGTAAAGATTTCGGGGCACAGGGAAGCCTGGTTAGATTTGATACCACAAAATAATGCTGCACTATCATAAAATTTTATGGCACACAAATCCCTTTGAAGTGAGCTCTGCCTCTTCCCCAGAACTCCATATACCAGTTCTACTAAACTTCTTCTATTTCCTTGAACTTGGTCTCACTCACTCCTTCTCTCTGTGGGGACCATTTGCTTCCAGGACTTACCTCCACTCACCATCTATCTTTGAGTCTCAGATCAGATGTCACTTCACCCAGGAAACCATCCCTGACACTCTGGTTGGTGTTAGGTGCCCCTTTCAAGTATTCCCATGGCATCCCTAATCACCCCATCATAGCACTTACAGCATTATTTTGAAACCTCACCCCTGCACCACCACTGGACTATAAGCTTGTGGGCAGGAACTACTAAGACATTCTCCAAATTATCCCCAACACCTGAGACAGTGCCTGGTGCATAACTGGGGCCCAGTAAATTTTGAAGGAATAAATGAATGAATGATGAATACTTTCAAAACCATGAATCCATGAGGGTCAAAGATGGTAAGAACTAGGGCAGGACAGTAATGTGGATGTCTTTCCAACACAATGGCCATTGCAACTCTTTCCAGATGAATTTCACACCTTTAAAAATAAAGGAGAATTGGAGTATTTGTCAAAACATATATATTTGTAGTTCTGAACAAGTTTCCCGTCAAAGTTAAAAATAAATTTTTCAGAAATATTAGCTTATCAATTCTCCCACTTTCTTTCTTTGTCCACATTTGCTGTTCCATTCTTGAATGAAGATTTCTAGAGCAAAATTGGAAAGTGGCGCTCAGGTGAACACAGATAGAAAAGAATAGAGTACTAACCAGGATCTCAAATACAGTCTAGCATTAGAGATAACCTCTTAATTGACATTGAAGAGGATTAAAGTGGTTTTTCAAAAGAAAGAAAACTATTAGTAATATGCCTGCCCCATTACCATCAATTTTGTTAACTTAATTTTTTATTCCATTTTGTTAACTCAATTAAAATTTTGGCTGTGTATACTCCCCAAAATTATTAAATTATGAAAAATCTGGATTTTAATAGCATATTGGGTTAATAGGGATATTGCCTGAACGTGACCAAATAAATCCTTCTGTAAAATAACCACACAGAAAATACAGCTATATTTAAAACATTGTATGCTCCAAGCCTCTGAATGAATTTTCCTCTGAGGAAAGCACTGTGTAGAGGAAGAAATATCTGACACATACAAATTAAGTGAGGTTGATCTATTGAAATGTAGCTGGCAACAGTCCAGCTTTTTAGTTTGCTTTTAATAGTTTATTTCTAAGTGCATCCATCTTTAAACTAGCTATATAGCTTGTTTTTACAAGAAACAAATAGTGGGAGATGGCCCTAAATTGGTTCTTGCTTTGCAATCCAAAATATATCTTAATGCAAGTTCCCCTGTGCTTATCTAATAATGAGGTTGGACAAGAATAATGCTGCCTTGGATTGCAATGTTGAAGGCATTCATTAAAGTTAATAATCAGTGCTCTTGCATAGAAGCTTTATGCCTAACATTGATCGGCTCTTTGTTGTATGGAGTTTGCTTGCATTCAAGTAGCAAGAAGCTCACCACAAAGGCCATCAGGTAGGTTTCCATGGTAGCAGTCCTTCTTTTGTTATTCTCGTTGTAACATAGACAGTATCCAAATACTCACTGTGTCACTGCTTAATGAAAAGAAATAGAATATTAATAATGCCAGTATAGTCAGGAAACTGGTCTTTGGGTGCCACAATGAGTGAGGGCATGCTGTCTCCTCAGGTTTTCTTTTAAGGAGCCATCCACCAAGTGAGACTGGTGTCCCTTTGATCTCATTACATTATGTCCTATTAATGACCTTCAGTGGTCTCATATTATATCCTAGGGACAAATAGAATTAAATGATAGAATCATTTCATCAGTGCTGAACCCAACAAAATACAAGTTTGCAATTGTACACTAATAAGAGTGCAATGTAAAACTATAGAAGAAAAACATCAACTTCTTAAAATATAAAGGATAACATTAAAAAATGAAAATAGTTTTGGATTTTGTTGTGTTTGTGTATGTGTTCATTTTTCTTAGTGACTCAACACCTGGATTTCTCATTGTCTTTGTTGTTTAAAACAAATGCATTCTGGTAAGTGTCACTTTCCTTTGGTTGTGACTCAATTATTTGAGTCCATAACAGCACGTGGGAGCTTTATTACGCAGCCCTGTCTTGTTCTAACAGAGATCACCAGAGAAGTCACCTGGTATGCAGTCGTTCAAATAAAGAGAAGAATTTACTAAGGCTTCGTGTTGTTCTTCTATTCATCTCTGCAAAAACATCATTTCTGCCACTTACTCAGGAGAGAGTAAAAAGTGTAACTCTAATTTAATTTAATTCAATTCAATTTTCTCCTTCCCCTAGGCTAGGAGATCTGAAAACATTTATGAACTGGTAGGATTTTAATACTTCAGTTTTAGCTACTTTAATTTATGAGATTTCCACAGGGCATTGTATCCCTAGTTGTTTTAGCCTTCATTATAAATGACCTAAGTAGGTTTAACATGCATGGAGGTATGTAAAATCTCTACCATATATTAAATACATTTTAAAATACTTTAAAAAGAAAGCCTCAATGAGATGGAGAACAGGAATTAATAAGGAATTAGATATGAATTTGGCCAGTGATGCAGAAATGGAAAGGACCCAGGATTAAGATGGAAAGGGAGAGGTTCAAGGTCACCAGGACTAGAAACTACTGACCAAGAAGAGGGAATACAGTAGAATGTTGTGAGCAGGAAGGAGTGGAAGCAGAGCCTCTGGAGCCAGACCAGAGGGAGGGCCAGCCTGAAAGAACTGTGCAAAGCACCACTATTTTCCCATTTTATAAATTAGCAAAAATTAACATTTTTGCCTCTGTTTAATGAATATAAATTTTAAATTGCCCTGCATTTTGAGTGCACTCACCAGTGTTGAGATGCAAATACTTTCTACTTTTTATTCTAAACTATCTTTATGGATATAACCTTTATTCACTGATTTATTTGTACTACAGATGTATACATTATTCACTCAGTGTTGGCTGTGTTAGCTGATAGAGACTCAAAGATGAATGAGATCAATAGTGAAAAGCCAAGAAAAACCCTTGTGTTTTGGAAAAAAGAGTGACAAAATAATAATTGTTATATACACCCAGAGCATTCTCAACAACACAGACCTTCTTGGAAAGGGAAAAGACTTTACCAGAGCTTTACAGATGTGGGGGAAAGGAAGTTACTCAACTGTAGCCCTCTTGCTACGTTTCCTGTCTCACAGACTAGAGACAGAGGAGATTTAACCATATGATTATAGAACTCATCCCTGTCTCCACACCTCCCACCACATCAACAGGGTTCCAGTATAATACTAGATTAACTGAGAGAGTTACAAGACATGGATGTTATTTAAGGAGTTCTTAGGGAAACTCAACGATAAAAGGGAAAGAAAAACAAAGACACTAAAGGAAATCAAAACCTCTGGCACTTACGGCTATAGCAAACATTAAACACAGCCCAAGTCTTAGACTAACACACTAAAGTTCTATTTACTTCTGTGTCTACTACCAGAAACATCATGTCTGACTTTCAACAACAACAAAAAATTACAAAGCATGATAAAAGTAAAGAAAAAATAGATTCTGAAAAGACAAAGTGAGTATCAAAATCAGCTGTGGCACAGATTTAATTATAATGAGTTTAAAGTAACTATGATGAATAGGTTAAGGGAGCTCGTGATAAAAGTAGACAACATATAAAAACAATAAAACATTGGAAGCAGAGCTGAAAACTCTAAGAAAGAATCAAAAGGAAATGTTACAAAGACACTGTAACAGAAATGAAGAACATCTTTGATGGATTCATAAGTAGACTGGACACAGCCAAGGACAGAATCAGTGAGCTTGACAATATGTCTGTAGAAACTTCTCAAATTAAAGTGCAAGAGGAAAAAGAATAAAAAAGATGAGACAGAATACCCAAGAACTCTGGAGCAATTTCAAATGGTCTAACATACACAAAATTGGAATACCAGAAGAAGAGAGAACAGAGTAGAGGAAATATTTTAAGTAATAATAGCCAAGAATTTCCCAAAATTAATGACAGACACCAAACCACAGATCTAGATCCAGGAAGTTTAGAGAATATCAAGCAGGTTAAGTAACAAAATATCTACAAATATCAAATGCAAGCTGCAGAAACGTGAAAGAAGCTGGAATAAGGTTGCAGGAGTGGAGGAGGATACCTTTTACTTATAAAACAATGAGGATAGGATTTATGGCATACTTATCATCAGAAATCACTGCATTCAAGAAGAAAGTGGGGTGGAATATTTCAAGTGTTGAAAGAAAAAAACCTAGAATTCTACATCCAGCAAAATTATTTTATAAAGTGAAGGAGGGGTGCCTGGCTGGCTCAATCAGTGGAGCGTGTGACTGTTGATCTCAGGGTTGGGTTCAAGCCCCATGTTGGGCACATTTTTTTAATACCAAATTAAAATAATAATAATAATAATAATAATTAATAATAATAAAGTGAAGGAGAAATAAAGATTTTTCTGAGGCAAGCAAAAACAGAGAATTCATTGCCCACAGAAGTGCCCTAGAAGAAATGTTAAAACATGTTCTTAAGAGAGAAAGAAAATCACATAGGTCAGAAACAGATCTACATAAAGAAAGGGAAAACATAGAAAAAGGAACAAGTAAAAGCAAAATAAATTATTTCTTATTATTAATTGATCCATTAGAGAAGTGCTGTTCACAGTTACAATAGTAATAATGTATTGGGTGATTATTGTTTGTGGATAAGTGAACTGAGTAACAATAAAGTCATAAGGTATGGAAGGGAGAAATTGATAATACATTATTGCTAGGTATCTGCACTACCTATGAATCAATATTTGAAAGCTGATTTAGATTAATTGTAAATTTGTATTGCAACTCCAGGGAAACACTAGAAAGAAAAAATTGCAAGAAAACAGGCATAATTCACATTCTAAGAGAGAAGAAAGAGAAAATGGAAGCATATAAAATTAATTAAAGCAGAGAAAACAGAAAAGAAGGGGAAGAAAAAAAGAAACAAGTACAATGAATAGAAAGCACAAACAGGGTAGTTATTAATCCAACTATATCAATCTTTTTTTATTTTTTTAAGATTTTATTTATTTATTTATTTGAGAGAGAGACTAAGAGAGTGAGAGAGAAAGAACACAAGGCAGAGGCTTAACCGAATGAGCCACCCAAGTGCCCCTCAAAAGTTATTTTAAATGTGAATGATCTAAATATAGCAATCAAAGACAAAGAGTGTCACAGTAGATAAAATAACAATACCAAATATGTGTTACCTACTAGAAACCTACTTTAAATGTAAAGGCATAGATAGGCTAAGCTTAAAGGGATAGAGAAATATATAAATGCTAATGCTGATCAAAATAAAGATGGTGTAGCTATATTTATGTCAAACAAGACACTCTTCAGAACAAAATTATCATGGATAAAGAGAAGCGTTACATGATAAAGGGATTAATTCTCCAAGAAGACATAATAATCTTTAATGTGTATACATCTAACAACTGAATATTAAAATATGGGGGCAAAAACTGATAGAACTGCAAGGAAACATACAAATCCTCTGCTATAGTTGGAGACTTCAACAACTCTTTTAGTATTTGATAGATCAATCAGGCAAAAAATATTGCAAGGATTTAGTTGACCTGAACAGTACCATCTATCAGCTTGATCTAATTGACATGTATAGGATACTGCATTCAACAAGAGCAGAGTACACATTCTAATCAAGCTCACATGGAACATTTACCAAGACAAATCATATTCTGGACCATAAAACACACCTTAACAAATTTAAAAAAGAATAGAAATCAGGGCTCCTGGGTGGCTCAGGTGGTTAAGTGTCTGCCTTCGGCTCAGGTCATGATCCCAGGGTCCTGGGATCGAGTCCCGCATTGGGCTCCCTGC
The DNA here is from genome assembly GCF_002201575.2 of Neomonachus schauinslandi. Lineage (NCBI taxonomy): Eukaryota > Metazoa > Chordata > Mammalia > Carnivora > Phocidae > Neomonachus > Neomonachus schauinslandi. The sequence continues at coordinate 22,365,844 of NC_058410.1, read as the reverse complement.
TCCTTGGGATCCTGCTTCTCCCTCTGCCTCTCTCTCTCTCTGCCTCTCTTTCTCTCTCATGAATAAATAAATAAAATCTTTAAAAAGAAAAAAAGAATAGAAATCATACAAAGTATATTCACAGTCCACAATGGAATTAAGCTACAAATCAAGGGGCACCTGCGTGATTCAGTTGGTTAAGCAGCTGAATCTTGATTTCAGCTCAGGTCATGATCTCAGGGTGGTGAGATCAAGCCCCAGGTCAGGCTCTGCACTCTGCCTGCTTAAGACTGTCTCTCTCTCTCTTAAAATAAATAAATAAATAAATAAATAATAAATAGATAAAATAAACTACAAATTGGTAACAGCTAGAAAATCTCAAAATATATGGAGATTAAGTAAATCACTAATAAATAACACATTGCCAAAGAACAAGTGTTAAAATAAATTTAAAATATTGTGAACTGAAAAAAAAATGAAAATTTAAGTTATCAAAATTTGTAGGATTCAGAGAAAGCAGTGCTTAGAAGTTAATTTAGAACATTAGATGCATATATTAGAAAAGAAATAGATCTAAAACCAGTCATCTAAGTTTCCACTTTAGGAGGCTAGAGAAAAAAGAGCAATTTAATTAAAAGCAATCAGAAGAAAGGAAATAATAAAAATTAGAGCAGAGAGCAATGAAATTGAACACAGGAAATAAAACCAAAAGTTAATTCTTTGAAAAGATTAGTAAAATTGATTAAGCTCTAGCCAGGCTAACCAAGAAAAGAACAGAGAAGACATAAATTACTAATAGAAATTGAAGGGGACTCTCACTGCTATTCCCATAGACATTAAAAGAATAATTAAGGAAAATTGTGAACAACTCCATGCCCACAAATTTGATAATCTAGATGAAATGGACCAAAACTCACTCGAGGAGAAATAGATCATATGAGTAGGCCTATATCTACTAGAGAAATTGAATCGATTATAAGTAACCTTCCAAAACAGAAAGCACCAGGCCCGTATGGTTTCACTGGTGAATTCTACCAAACATTTAAGGAAGAAATGATACCAAGTCTCCACAATCTTTTTCAGAATATAGTAGCAGAGGGAACATCTCCTAACTGATTCTATGAAGCCAACATTACCATAATATCAAAACTAGAGAAAGACATTACAAGAAAGGAAACCTACATACATATATCTCTCATGAACATAGTTGCAAAAATCCTCAAAAATATTAGCAAAATGGGGATGAGTTAAGATGGCAGAATAGTACTAAGACCCTGAGCTTGCCTGTCCCTTGAACACAGCTGGATCAACATTGAACTATTTTGAACAACTAGGAATAGGAGCTGAGGATTAAGAAAACAATCTGCACAGTTGGAGGGAAAGAACGTGGCAGATGCAAGGTTTGGAGCTGTGAATTGTGGGAGAGGAAAGCTGTGGGGCCACAAAAGGGAGGGAACCCTTTTTGTGGAACAAAGTCATGGAGCAGGAAAGAGCAGGAGAGAGCACAGTGGTTAGATTGCTTTACATCAGGGACAGAGGTGTGTGCAGAGGGCAGATAACCTTGTAGCAGCTTTTCACTGTGAGTCACATTAGACCTAAACCACCATGTGCTTGCCGAGTGGCTGTTTTTCTGGGACAGGTCTGGGGAGAGAGCAGAGACAGGTGCAAATTGCAGAGAACCTGGCTACTGCTTTTCGCTGTCTGCCACAATACATTCAAGCCCCTTTGTGTGGCTGCTTTTCTGGGACAGAATGGAGTAGGGGACTAAGTCTCATGCAGATGGCAGATAACCTGGTTGCAGCTTTTTGCTGTGCATCACAATAAACTTTAGCCTCTGTGTGCACACTGTGCAACTGCTTTTCTGGGACAGGATAGTGCTGGGTGTACCACAAGTCTCTCCTCTGAGAGGAGATAAAATACAGGAGATCTGTGGTGCTGAGCATGTGGATAGCCTGGGCACAGACAGGTTAAGGGCAGGGAACTAACAAAATCCCGGGACTCAGTTCCCTTTTCTGTGAGGGCCTCCAAACAGTGGTGGCCAGGAATTCCCCTCCCCAGGGATGAGAGAGCAGGTAATGCCATCTTCCTCCTCCATCCCCACACCCTCCAACACCCACCAGCACAGTCAGACTTCAGAGAGAGACACAGGAGGCCAGAGTCCCCTACACTAAACCTCATGCCCCCTGCACCTGGAAAGGACATCTATACAAGGACAAGTCAGCTTGTGAGCCAGCCCAGCAGGCCTCTCCTTCAGAAGACCAACACAGGCCCCCCACATGTACCGAGTCTACTGCTTAAAGATTGCTCTAAAATGTCAGTTTCTGTGGAAGTAGGACCAGGCTTACTTTTTTCTTTTTTTTTCTTCTTAACATTTTAAATGTTTTATTTTTCTATTTCTTCTTTGTTATCTTTTTTTTTAAAGATTTTATTTGACAGAGAAAGATACAGCAAAAGAGGAACACAAGCAGGGGCAGAGGGAGAGGAAGAAGCAGGCTCCCTGCTGAGCAGGGAGCCTGATGTGGGGCTTGATCCCAGGACCTTGAGATCATGACCTGAGCCGAAGGCAGACGCTTAACAACTGAGCCACCCAGGTGCCCCTATTTTTTTATCTTTTATTTTATATTTTTCTTTTCTTTTTATCTTTATCTTTTTTTTTTTTTTTTGTATCAGGCTTATAATTTTTTGTTCATTTGTTGGTTGGTTGGTTGGTTTCTTTTTCTTGTTTTTCAGATCAGGCTTCTTATTTCTTTTTCTCTTCTTTCCTTACTCTTTTTTTCCTTCTTTCTGTCTTATTCTTTGGAGTCAGTCTTATGGTTTTTTGTTTGTCTGTTTGTTTGCAATTTTGTTCCTTTTCCTTTTGTCTTGGATCAGGTTTTTTTGTTGTTGTTTTCTTTTCTTTTCTTTTCCAGGTTTATCTTAACAAACAAGTCAAAGCACACCTAGTTAAAAGTCCAGACACTCCCCACTGCAAGCGAGGAGGAACTCTGTAAAGGATGGAACAGTGGGGAAAAGCAGCCAAAACGCAATAGCAGAGTGTATACAGCACACACCAGAAACACTTCCTGAAGTTTTGTTGTTGTTGTTGTTGTTTTCTTTTTCTTTCTTCCTTTCTTTTCTGGACAAAATGACGAGATGGAAAAATTCACCCCAAAAGAAAGAACAGGAGGTAGCACTCACAACCAGGGATTTAATCAATATGGATATAAGTCAGGTGTCTGAACTAGAATTTAAAACAATGATTATAAAGATACTAGCTGGGCTTGAAAAAAGTATAGAAGACACTAGAGAATCCCTTATTATGGAGATAAAAGAACTAAAATCTAGTCAGGCTGAAATTTAAAATGCTAAAACCGAGATGCAGTCCCAAGTGGAAGCCATAAAAACAAGGATGAACAAAACAGAAGAGTGAATAAGTGATATAGAAGATAAAATTATGGAAAATAATGAAGCTGAAAAGAAGAAGGAAAGAAAATTATTAGATGACGAAGGTAGATTTAGGGAACTCAGTAATTCCATAAGGCAAAAAAAAAATCCGTATTATAGGAGTCCCAGAAGAAGAAGAGCAGGAAAAGGGGGCAGAAGGTTATTTGAACAAATTATAACTAAGAACTTACCTAATCTGGGGAAGGAAACAGGTCTTCAAGTCCAAGAGGCACAGAGAACTCTCCTCAAAATCAACAAAAATAGATCAACACCTAACATATTATAGTGAAACTTGCAAATTACAAAGATAAAGAGAAAATCCTGAAAGCAGCTTGAGACAAGAGGTCCTTAACCTACAAGGGTAGATACATAAGGCTGGCAGCAGTCCTGTCCACAGAAACCTGGCAGGCCAAAAAGGACTGGCATGATATATTCAACATGCTAAATGGAAAAAAGTATGCAGCCAAGAAAACCTTATCCAGCAAGGCTGTCATTCAGAATAGGAGGAGAGACAAAAAGTTTCCAAGACAAACAAAAACTAAAGGAATTCATGAACACTAAACCAGCTCTGCAAGAAATATTAAAGGGAACGTTTTGAGCAGAGAGAGAGAGACCAAAAGTAACAAAGAACAGACAATATCTACAGGAACAGCGACTTTACAAGTAATACAATAGCATTAAATTCATATCTTTCAATAATTACTCTGAATGTAAATGGACTAAATGCTCCAATCAAAAGATATAGGATATCAGAATGGATTAAAAAAAAGAAGACCCATCAATATGCTGCTTACAAGAGACTCATTTTAGACCCAAAGACACCCCTAGATTGAAAATGAGGGGGTGGAGAACAATTTATCATGCTAATGGACATAAAAGAAAGCTGGAGTAGCCAGCATTATAACAGACAAAGTAGATTTTAAACGAAAGACTATAATAAGAGATGAAGAAGGACACTATATCATAATGAAGAGGTATTATTCAACAAGAAGATCTAACAATTGTAGATATTTATGCCCATAATTTGGGAGCAGCTAAATATAAAAATCAATTAATAATAAAATTAAAGAAACTCATTGATGATAATACAATAATAGTAGGGAAATTTAACACCCCACTCACAGCAATGGACAGACCATCTAAGCAGAAGATCAAGGAAACAAGGGCTTTGAATGATACACTGGACCAGATGGACTTAACAGATATATTCAGAACATTTCATCCTAAAGTAACAGAATACACATTCTTTTAGAGTACATATAGAACATTCTCCAGAGTAGATCACATACTGGGTCACAAATCAGGCCTCAACTGGTACAAAAAGATTGAGATCATACCATGCATATTTTCAGACCACAATGCTATGAAACTTGAAGTCAACCATAAGGAAAAATTTAGAAGGACCACAAATACATGGAGGTTAAAGAACATCCTACTAAAGAATGAATGGGTCAATCAGGAAATTAAAGAAGAATTAAAAAATACATGGAAGCAAATGAAAATGAAAACACAACAGTTCAAAACCTTTGGGATGCAGCAAAGGCAGTCCTAAGAGGGAAGTATATAGCAATACAGGCCTTCCTCAAGAAGCAAGAAAAGTCTCAAATACGCAATGTTACCTTACATCTAAAAGAGCTGGAAAATAAGAGCAAACAAAGCCTAAACCCAGCAGGAGAAGGGAAATAATAAAGATTAGAGCAGAAATCAATAATATAGAAATTAAAAAAAAAAACAGTAGAAGAGATCACTAGGAGCTGGTTTTTTGAAAGAATTAACAGAATTGATAAACCCCTAGTCAGACTTATCAAAAAGAAAAGAGAGAGGACCCAAATAAATAAAATCATGAATGAAAGAGGAGAGATCACAACCAACACCACAGAAATACGAACAATTATAAGAGAATATTATGGGTGATTATATGCAACAAATTAGGCAATGTGAAGAAGTGGATAAATTCCTAGAAACATAAAAACTACAAAAACTGAAACAGGAAGAAATAGAAAACCTGAACAGACCCATAACCAGCAAAGAAATTGAATCAGTAATCAAAAATCTCCCAACGAAGAATAATCCAAGGCCACATGTCTTCCCAGGGGAATTCTACCAAACATTTAAAGAAGAATTAATACCTATTCTTCTGAAACTGTTCCAAAAAAATGGAAATGGAAGGAAAACTTTCAAACTCATTCTATGAGGCCAGCAAAAACATTTGGATTTTGATCCCAAAACCAGACAAAGACCCCACTAAAAAGGAGAATTAAGGACCAATATCCCTGATAAACCTGGAAGCAAAAATCTCACCAAAATACTAGCTAATAGGATCCAACAGTACTTTAAAAGGATTATTCCCAACAATGTGGGATTTATTCCTGGGCTTCAGGGGTGGTTCAACATCCACAAATCAATCAACTGATACACCACATTAATAAAAGAAAGGATAAGAACCATATGATCCTCTCAATAGGTGCAAAAAAAGCATTTGACACAATACAGCATCCAGTCTTGATAAAAACCCTCCACCATGTAGGGATAGAGGGAATATACCTTAACATCATAAAAGCCATATATGAAAGACCCACAGCAAATATCATCCTCAAGGGGAAAAAACTAAGAGCTTTTTCCGTAAGGTCAGGAACATGACAGGGATATCCACTCTAACCACTGTTGTTCAACATAGTACTGGAAGTCCTAGCCTCAGCAATCAGACAACAAAAAGAAATAAAAAGCATCCAAACTGGCAAAGAAGAAATCAAACTTTCATTCTTCACAGACAACATGATACTCTATGTAGAAAACCCAAAAGACTCCACCAAAAAATTGCTAGAACTCATACAGGGATTCAGCAAAGTGGCAGGATAGAAAATCAATGCACAGAAGTCTATTGCATTTCTATACAATAACAATGAAGTAGCAGAAAGAGAAATCAAGGAATCAATCCCATTTACAGTTGCACCAAAACCTATAAGATACCTAGGAATAAACCTAACCAAAGAGGTAAAAGATCTGTACTCTGAAAACTATAGAACATTTATGAAAGAAATTGAGGATGACACAAATAAATGGAAAAACATTCCATGCCCATGGATTGGAAGAACAAATATTGTTAAAATGTCTATACTATCCAAAGCAATCTACACATTCAATGTAATCCATATTGAAATACCACCAGCATTTTTCACAGAGCTGGACCAAATAATCCTAAAATTTGTATGGAACCAGAAAAGACCCCAAATACCAAAGGAATGTTGAAAAGGAAAACCAAAGCTGGAGGGATCACAATTCCGAACTTCAAGCTGTATCACAAAGCTGTAATCAAGACAGTATGGTACTGGCACAAAAACAGATAGATCCATAGATCAATGGAACAGAATAGAGAACCCAAAAATGGACCCTCAACTCTATGGTCAACTAATCTTTGACAAAGCAGGAAAGAATATCCAATGGAAAAAAGTCTCTTAAACAAATGGTGTTGGGAAAATCGGACAGCCACAAGCAGATGAATGAAACTGGACCACTTTCTTACACCATACACAAAAATATACTCAAAACGGATGAAAGACCCAAATGTGAGACAGGAATCCATCAAAATCCTAGAGGAGAACACAGGCAGCAACCTCTGACCTCAGCTGCAGCAACTTCTTGCTAGACATGTCTCCAGAGCCAAGGGAAACAAAAGTAAAAATGAACTATTGGGACTTCATCAAGATAAAAAACTTTTGCACAGCAAAGGAAACAATCAACAAAACTTAAAGGTAACCTACAGAATGGGAGAAGATATTTTCAAATGACATATCAGATAAAGGGCTAGTGTCCAAATCTATAAAGAACTTATCAAACTCAACACCCAAAAAACAAAAAATCCGATCAAGAAATGGGCAGAAGACATGAACAGACATTTCTCCAAAGAACACACACAGATGGCCAACAGACACATGAAAAAATGCTCAACATCATTCAGCATCAGGGAAATACAAATCAAAACCACAATGAGATAACCCCTCACACCAGTCAGAAGGGCTAAAAATTAACAATTCATGAAACAATAGATGTTGGTAAGGATGTGGAGAAAGGAGAACACACTTACACTGTTGGTGGGAATGCAAACTGGTGCAGCCACTCTGGAAAACAGTATGGAGGTTCTCAGAAAGTTAAAAAATAGAACTACCCTACAACCCAGCAATTACACTATTAGGTATTTATCCAAAGGATACAAAAATAGTGATTCAAAGGGGCACATGCACCCCAGTGTTTATAGCAGTAATGTCCACAATAGCCAAACTAGGGAAAGAGTCCAGATGTTCATTGGCAGTTGAATGGATAAAGAAGATGTGGTATATTACTTATGTGGAATATTACTTATCCATCAAAAAGAATGAAATCTTGCCATTTGCAATGACATGGATGGAACTAGAGGGTAGGATGCTTAGTGAAATAAGTCAGTCAGAGAAAGACAAATACCATATGATTTCATTCATATGTGGAATTTAAGAAACAAAAAGATGAATATAGGGGAAGGGAAGGAAAAATAAAATAAGATAAAAACAAAGAGGGATACAAACCATTAGAGACTCTTAACTATAGGAAACAAACAGGGTTGCTGGAAGGGAGGTGGGGGGGGGATGTCATAACTGGGTGATGGGCATTAAAGAGGGCACTTGATGTAATGAGCACTGGGTGTTATATGCAACCAATGAATCACTAAATTCTATCCCTGAAACTAATAATACACTATATGTTAACTAAATTGAATTTCAATAAAAAATTCAAAAAAGAAAATGAAATATAAAGTGGCAACCCCCCCCCAAAAAAATATTAGCAAGTCCAATCCAACAATGTATAAAAAAAATTATTCACCAAGACCAAGTGGAATTTTTTCTAGGTATGCAAAGCCAGTCAACATTCAAAAATCAATTAGTATAATCCACCACATCAATAGGCTGAAGAGGAAAAATAATATGACCATATTAATAGATGCAGAAAAGTAATTTGACAAAGTCCAACACCCATTCATGATTTTTAAAAAAAGAAAACTTGGGGCACTTGGGTGGCTCAGTCAGTTAAGTGTCTGCCTTTGGCTGAGGTCATGATCCCAGGATTCTGGGATCAAGCCCCGCATGGGGCTCCTTGCTCAGCGGGGAGCCTGCTTCTCCCTCTCCCTCTGCTCCCTCTCCTCTCACGCATGCTCTCTTTCTCCCAAATAAATAAATAAAATCTTAAAAAAAAAAAGAAGACTCAGCAAAGTATGAATAGAGAAGAACTTCCTCAAATTAGTAAAGAACATCTATTTAAAAAAAACTACAGCTAACATCATACTTAATGGTAAAAAACTGGATGCTTTATCCTTAAGACTGAGAACAAAGCAAGGATGTCCTCTATCACCATTGGTATTCAATATCGTATGGGAAGTCCTGGCCAATGCAATAAGACCAAGAAAGAAAAGTAAAAGTTATATACAGATTAAGAGGAAAGAATAAAACTATCTTTGTTCACAGATCACACAATTATCTATGTAGACAATTCCAAAGAATTAACAAAAAAAAAACCTCCTGGACTAATTAGTCACTGGATACAGGTTCATATACAAAAATGAATTGATTTCTTACATACGAGCAATGGACAAGTAGTACCTGAATGGAAAACAGTACCATTTACAATACCACAAAAAAATGAAATACTTAGATATAAATCTAACAAATGTGTACAAGATATATATGCAAAAACTATAGAACTCTGATGAAAGAAATAAGATGTAAATAAGTGGAGAGAGAGTCTATCTATATTCATGGATTGAGAAACCCAATATTGTTAAGATGTTAATTCTTACCAGCTTTATCTACAGATTCAACACAAGTCCAATCAAAATCCCAGCAAGTTATTTTGTGGATCTTAACAAACCAATTCTAAAGTTTATGTTGAAAGGCAAAGGACACAGAATAGCCAACTCAATGTTGAAGAAAAAGAAAATTGGAGAACTGATACTATCTGACATCAAGACTTACTATAAAGCTACAGTAATCAAGATGATGTGGTCCTGGCGAAAGAATAGGCACAAAGGTCAGTAGAACAGAATAAAGAGCCCAGAAATGGATCCACATAAACATAGTCTACTGATATTTGACAAAGGAGGAAAGGCAATTCAATGAATAAAGGATAACTTTTCAAAAATGGTACTGGAACAATTCAAAGTCCATATGAAAAAACAGTCAGTCTGAATACAAACCTTACACTTTTCACAAAAATTAACTCAAAATGTGTCATAACCCTGTCAAGCTCAATGCTATAAACTTCCAGAAGAAAACAAGGAATTTGGGTTTGGTGGAGTTTTTAGATACAAACTAAAAGCATAATAAAAGTAAATACAAAAAACTGATTTAGCCCACCCAAATATAATCTTAATATATTTGGTGGATAAAAGATAAGAAAAAAGGAGAGGAGGAGTTGTAAGATGGCTGAACCCATATCTTTCATGCTAGGAATCAGAAGATACTATCTAAAGTTGATAAATCAAGAATATTGGCAATATATAGCTATTTTTAAGAAATATAGATATAAAAGCTAAAGAAACTGCTGAAATTGTTGAATATGGCTTCCTCTGGGGATCTGGACAGGGTATAGGAAAGAGACTAAGGGCTACCTAGAGTTGGCTATGGCAGTGACTTTCTGCCTTTTAATATAAACTTTCTAGAGCTTTTGATGTTTTAATTTTGATAGAAATTAAAATGAAGTTGAAAAATGAACACTACAACTCAGCTTGAAAAAATAATAATAGCTGACCCTCCCACCCCTCCCTTGCACTAGTGAGGGCATAATACTACGATGTCATCTAATGTCTGTATTTCTGTTATACAGGAAACCCTGTCACAAGGGCAGGACCACATCTACTTTACATACTGCTATATTTATGTGTCTGACACATTCCAGACACTGGTTCATATTTATTGAATGAAAAAAGAAACATTTAACAGTTATGGAAGAAGCACATAGAGGACAGATGTGACAAATAATACAGAGATGGCCTTACTGCAATTTGAGACTGGGCATTGGCCCAACGCAAGAGCTCAAGAGATGTCTAGAAATTTACTATTTATTAAAGAAGGTTGGCAATTAGAAAGAGAGAGAGAGATTGGTAGTTCCAGAAAGTGGCAGGATCAAGGAAGATGTAATCATGGCAGGGATAATGAGAACACTGCAGTCCTAAAAATAACAATCTACTAGAGGGAGAAGCACAGAATGTGCTAGAGAGACACTAGAGATCATTTCTGTAAAATATGGAAAATTATGGTTTTCCAATGTGGGATTTAGGGTGTTCCTCTTCCCCTTCCAGAGCTAGCAGTTTAAGTGCATGGGTTTCTCACTACCACAGCCAACTCTGATGATTGCTCAGGTCGTAAGAGTCCCTTGCTGACCACACTCCCCACCTCTTTCTAGAAAGAACACACGTTTCCTACAATGTTCAATGTGTTAACTTGATGTTTGGCATCTATATACTTTAAGAAGGTCCAAATGATTGAAGTGAAGCAAAATCAGTCATGAATTTTATTAAGGGAAATTTGAATTGAGTTCTCTGAGGAAACATCACCATAAGACCAGGTAGGCTATAGAAAGCAGGACTCAAAGGAAGCAAATAATTTGAAACCAGTTTTTAGACATGTGCCAGGAAATGTGTTGGGAGAAAATATTGTGAAGTAGATTATTGGCCTGCCTGTGTGGATGAATTACTCTGATATTTGTGATTTAGAATCAGGAAGAAAGCACATTTCCTTATTACCTCATTACAGGAATTCATTCTGGGAGGCATGCACAATTTACCTTTTCTCCAAGGATGGGTGGAGGGACTTGTAACCTTGAAAATATCTTTGTCTGTGAGATGTAGAGAAAAAGTATATATTTCTGCATAAGGAGAAGCAATGGGAAGATTTTGTTTGTTTTGTTTGCTTGCTTTTTATCTAACCTAAGTTGACTGTGCTAATAACTGCACGTTATCTGATGAGTGTATCTCTAAGATAGGCAGTATTCTTTATACCCCTTTAGCAGAGAGAAACTGAGGCTTCTAAAGTTAAATAATATTCAAGGTGACCTAACCACTATGTGGATAAGCTGGAAGTAGATCCAAAGTATGGATGGTACAGCTACTAGACAGGACCAGCTCCATAATTTGTGGGGCACAGTGCAAAATAAAAATTTGGAGCCCCTGGTTCAAAAATGATTACGAATTTTAAGATAGCGAAGCAGAGCATTAAACCAAATGTAGGGCCCTTCTGAGCCCAGGGCCACATGTGACTGCATAAGGTGCACACTCATAAAGCTGGCCTCATGTCTAGCTACCTCCCGTGTATGTCAATTTGGGCTAGCTCCAATGAGAAAATTGGAAAGACACTGATAAATTGTAAATTATGATTATACCTTAAAAGATTAACTTGAAGAATACTCTATTAAACCCACAGTAAATGAAGAGTTACATAATTATATCTGTAACTTCTAAAATTATCTCTGTAACTGAGCTAGAGGATATTTCAACACTGCTTCAGATGGGATCCCTCCATGTGGTATTTGCCTATGAATTGATGCATTAATTCTCTAGCACTACTGTACACATGACCATAGAGAACTTTTTGAGACCTGTTTCCAGAGCCATGTTCCCACCTAGGCAGATAGCTTTTGTCATATTCCCTGGGGCCCACAGCCATTACAGTGGGAACGTTGGCAGCCCTCTGCACCATGATCTCCTCAATGGCATGCCTTTGCATCCCTACTGCTGCTTACTACACCTGGCACACAGAAGGGATTTCAAGAAGTGTTTGTCGAATAAATGAATGAGTACACAAACTCCAGAAAACTCCAGCAGAATTCTAGATTCTCAAAAATGTAGCAAGAACCAATCTCCTTGCAATCAATAGTCAGGAGATGGTCCAAGGGGCCTTTATATTGCCCTAAATTGAGACAATTAGATCTAAAAAGAGGGCCACTTCTAAAGTCAGCATTTTGAACCAAAAGTTAAAACTGCCCTTGGGAAGTCCTTCAGAAGCATCAGGTTGGAAGTACCATGCGAGACACACAGAGCTGATGCAATGCACATTCCTTATCTTGCCCCACCCTGGGGCACATGCTCACTGCCTGCCAAGCAGCATAGTGAATTTCAGTAGGCTAAAGGCACATATGATGTGACTCTTTCTTAAGAGGGAGGCAATGCCTTTTCTGAAGGAAGTGTTTATTACTTTATCCTTGCAGTGGTTTTCTCCCCTCTCGGGAAGTTGTAAAATCTGACCCTTGAGTTTTATAAGAGACTCAATCTTGTGTTAAACTTCACCGAAACTGATTTATCTTACATTTTGCAACATTTCTATATCTGACACATTTTCTATAACTTTTATAGTCAGTGTGGAAAAAAAGAAAAAATTTACACAGAGATTTCATACTTGGATCACTTTTTGATTCTGAACACATTAAAAGCTGTCCAGAGCCCTGTTCCCATCCATCACTCTCTATTCTTCAGAGCTCTGGAGGAGGCCAGCCTATATGCTGAGAGCCAGACTGCTGAGATGTGTATTCCTGCTTCTCCACTTACTGAACCTCTCAGGGCTTCAGTGTCCTCGTCTGCAAAATGGTAATAATATAACACCTTCCCCAAAGAGTCGCTCATGTAGAACATTTAGTACAGTGCCTGTCATTGAGGATTCAATGACGTTAGCCATTAGCTGTTATTGCATGAGTCTGTGTCCTATGTGTCTTCTGAGCAATAGCCCAGCTGTTGAATAGCCTAGCTCCTTATCTAAATGTGAATAACAAAAGAAATTTTTAAATCCTTTTAAAAATAAACTAATCTTAAGAATTGGAAGATCATCAGTGGTAAGATAGGTAGGTACATGTGTCTATCCAGGATAAATAAGGGTGACAGCAGCAGAAAAGGGAAAATGATATGTCTTCCTCCCTACATCTCAAGGGCTCCAGTGATCACTACAACTCATGATTTATGTGATGGGATGAAATTTGGCTAGGTGGCATAAGAGCTACTGAGTTTAACAAGGGCAATTTTTCTTTACTATTTGTCATGTGTACCTAGTCAAAATCCAAAAGAGATTTGAATGAGACACATACCACTTGGCATCTGAAAATTTTCTTGCTTCTACTCTATAGTAGGAAAGTCAGTTTTCTAATTATTCTCAATTCTCAAATATACTGTGCTACTAGATGTTGTCTAGTCTATCCTTTTCCCACTTGTCCCCTGCCTGCAAGACACTATATTTCTCTGTCCTCCTTCCCTGTCAATAGCTTTTTTTTTTTTTTTTTTTTGGTCTGCTTCTTAGCCTCATTCTCCTCAAACTATCCCTTAGATCTTGATCTTTTCTGGGTCTCTCTCATGGACCCCTCATGCCTTATACTCTACCTGGGTGATCTCAATTTGTTCTGATGGCTCCAACCATCTTTTGGACAATGAACCCTATATCTGTATTGCCACATCAGTCCTTTCTCTACAGTCCAAACCCATGTAATTGCCTTCAGGAAACCTCCCCTTGGAACTCTTACAGACACTGCAAATTCAACAAGTCCAAACTGAACTCGTCATCCCCTCAAACGGGCTCCCTTATGGCATTCCCTATCTCAGGAAATGGCAGCACTCTCCACCCAGTTAATCAAGCCAGGAATCTATGATTCATCCTTAACTCATCTCAGTTCCCTCACTGCCTAAATCCAATCAATCACCAAGTTCTCTTAATTCTATTTTCTAAATCAGTTTCTTTCAAATTTATTTTACTGTCAGTGAAAGAAACATCTCTTGCATCATGCCAGCATGTATGTGCATGCACACACACACACACACAAAAGTGAAACACAAGTTTCACAAAGCAATTTTTATCATCATTTTATGCAAAGTTTTCTGATATTTTCTATTGTGTTTTCTGCTGGTGCTGCTTTTTAAAATGCTAGTAGCCAATGGATTACTGGCAAATGTTTAACAACCAGCTCTTCTGGAAGTGAAGAAGGGGGAATCTGATGTGTAGCATTTGAGTCTTTGATGTAAATACACCCACCATGGGTGAATTTAAGCTACCAACCAAAGAGCTTGCAAACATCCCAAAGATCCAACAATCAGCCCCCTTGACCATCTCCAGCATGCCACTGCTTATGACCTACAGTTTGATAGATGCTGGTCTAAATATTTCTTAAATCTACCCACTAATTTTCATTCCCAGTGCTACCATTCCAATCTTAGCTACCACCATTTCTGATATAATTGGTTTCCAGGTCAACTGATCAGTTTCACATTTATTTAAAGCCGTTCAAAGACTTCCTGTTGTCCACAGGAGAATACAGTCTATAATTCTTACCATGGCTTAAAAAGCCGCCTACAGTTTGGTGTCTGCCTGCCGCCCCCCCCATACCCTCTCTCCATTGATCTCAATCTCAAAAAAATGTTTTCTTCTTGAACATCTGGGAGCTCTCCCTTGTTTTCAGGTCTTTGGACATGATATTCTATTTGGCTAGAAAGTCCTTGCCTCCCATCTCTGTTCAGCTAACTCTTACTTCTCCTTCCTATCACCGCTTAAATGCTACTTATTCATTCTTTCATTCATTCGCCTACTATGTGACAGATAAACTAAATGCTGGTGATACCATGAGAAGTAAAAATAGGGGCGTCTGGGTGGCTCAGTCGGTTAAGCATCTGGCTCTTGATTTTGGTTCAGGTCACAGTCTCAGGATCGTGAAATCAAGCCCCACATCAGGCTCCACACTGAGCATGGAGCCTGCTTAAGATTCTCTCTCTCTGGGGCGCCTGGGTGGCTCAGTCGTTAAGCGTCTGCCTTCGGCTCAGGTCATGATCCCAGGGTCCTGGGTTTGAGCCCTGCATCGGGCTCCCTGCTCGGCAGAAAGCCTGCTTCTTCCTCTCCCACTCCCCCTGCTTGTGTTCCCTCTCTCGCTGGGGTCTCTCCGTCAAATAAATAAAATCTTCAAAAAAAAAAAAAAAGATTCTCTCTCTCCCTCTGCCCCTCCTTGACCTCCCTCTCTAAAAAGTAAAAATTAAAATTAAAAAAGGAAGTAAAAACAGCCCCTCACCTCACAGAATTTAGATACTCTAGTACTCTAGATGAGAAGAAAACATATTCAACTAAAGATATTATTCAAACTTAAATGCTAATAAAAGAAGAGCTTAAAAAATAGATTCATGGCTCTATGAGAACTTATAAAATCTGACCTAACTTAGTAGATCAAGGAAAATTTTCCTAAGTGATGACTGGTAAGTTATAATAGTTGAGCTAAAATATAAAGGAGAAATATAAACTAATGAGTCTAAGGGATGGGGAACTAACAGCATAGGCAGAAAGAGGAACATGTAAAAATCTCACATGGCAGGAAGGAATATGGTAAAATCAAGGAACCAAATGAAAGCCAGTGTAACAAGAGCCAGATATGAGGGGCACCTGAGTGGTTCAGTAGTTAAGCGTCTGCCTTCGGCTCAGGTTGTGATCCCAGGGTCCTGGGATCGAGCCCCACATCAGGATCCCCGCTCAGTGGGAAGCCTGCTTCTCCCTCTCCCACTCCCCCTGCTTGTGTTCCCTCTCTTGCTGTGTCTCTCTCTGTCAAAAAAATAAATAAAATCTTAAAAAAAAAAGAGCCAGGTATGAGAGGGAGTATGAGACAGATAGAAGCCACTCTATGATAAACACTCTAGACTTTGTTAAAAATGTAGGTCTTTGGGGCACCTGGGTGGCTCGGTTGGTTAAGCGTCCAGACTCTTGATCTCAGCTCAGATCTTGATCTCAGGGTTGTGATCTCAGGGTCACTTAAAAAAAAAATTAAGTCTTTAACAAAAAAGGAATGAGAGGCCACTGACATGTTTGAAGCAGGGATATAATGTGTTTAGATTTCTGGTTCGAAAAAATTACTCTGGCAGTTGTAAGGATGAATCAGAAGGAGACATTAGTAGATGTGGAGACAACTAGAAACTATTACAGTACTCCAAACAGAGATGATGATAACACAAATTAAGATGCTGCTGATGGAGATGGGGGGGGAAGAATCAACATATTGGAGAGATGTGTGAGATAACCTTGACAGGACAGGATAATGGATTGAATATTTGTGATGCAAGAGAGAGGAGTAGCAAAGATGACGCCCAGATTTGAGCTGCAAAACTGAATGACTGGTAATACCATGCACAGAGATAAGGAATACCAGAGGAGGACCAGGTTTGAGGGAGAAGAGCATAACTTTGGCTGTAGATATATGGATTTTGAGGTATGTTTAATGTGTTTTAAGGACTGTTTGATAAACTTCTCTGAAACAGAGGAGAGGTCTGGACTAGGACATAGATTTGTGAAATATCTATGTATAGGTTATAGACATGAACCAGTGAACATAAATGAACTCATTACCTGAAAATGCACAATATGAGAAGAAGGCTTAAAAACCAAACCCTGAAGAAATCCAACATTTAATGGTGGGTAGTGGAGGGTGAACTTACAAAAAGAACCAAGAAGTGTGGCCAAAGAGGTAGGAGGAAAACCAGGAGAAATTGACATCAAAGAGCTGCTTGGTTTTGGTGAAGAATCAAGACAAGAAGCCAGACTGTTGTGGGAGGAGTGATTGCAAAGTATAGATACAGAGTCAGTATAGTATATAGATACACTGTGTCAAGGGACACCTGGGTGGCTCAGTCAGTTAAGCACCTGCCTTCAGCTGAGGTCATGATCCCAGGGTCCTGGGATCGAGTCCCGCATCGGGCTCCTTGCTCAGCGGGGAGCCTGCTTCTCTCTCTGCCTGCCGCTCCCCCTGCTTGTGCTCTCTCTCTCTCTGACAAATAAATAAATAAAATCTTTAAAAAAAAAAAGCTATCTGTGTCACATAGCACTTAGATAGGAGGCATTAGTAAATGTCATTTTTTAAATTGCACATTCAAGTGAATTATGGAGGTATATTTAATAAAATAGACAATCTCAAAAGTCTCATGACACTAGAACATCTGCATATTTTTGTGTGTTCACACATGCACACACACACACACATTATTAATTTTTTAAGCTAAAATTAAAATTGGTGTCATTACCTTAAAAATAAGCCATTTGGGCACTAAGACAGGAAGGCTTTAGAACAAGATAGAAATGGAAATCAACCAAGAACTGGGAACTCTCTACAGATAGATGAGCAAGGCCATGAGTCATTTCTGTGCAGGAAATTGAGCCTTGATTGTATCAAGGAAACAAATGGTGAAAGCACAACTTGTTAGGACAAGTGAGTGCATCATTCACACCAATCCAGTGAAACCCACATAACAGGACTTCTATATCTGGGATGTAGTCAAGAAAACTTTTTTAAAAAGAAAAACTTCACTCCATTTTTGGAGACTATATTAAATTCCTCATTTAGGGAAGCAAGTCCATGCAGCAGAAAAGAAATCAGTTGTTCATTGCTTTCCCAGCTTTGCTATTTTTTTAGGCAAGTTCTTTAGTCCAGTCTCAGCTCCGTTATTTATGAAATAGGGATAATCATACCTCATAGGGTGGTTGAATAAGGTGAAGGGGATTACATATGCTAGTAAAGCACCATACTCAGAATACCTATCCACCTCCCTCCCCTGAGAATTTTACATTTCCACTGTTTTATTGGAACACAACCACACTCTTTTGTCTACATATTATCTACAGCTACTTTTGCACTAAATGGCAAAGTTGACAGTTATGACAGAGATCGTATGGCCTACAAAACTGAGAATATTTACTATCTGGTTCTCTACTGAAAAGGGCATAGGGATTGGGGAAGAGGATGGGGTTGAGACTTTTTTAAAAAATTTTTTAAGTTATTGGCAAAGTGCCTGTCATATAGTAAAGGCTTAATAAACAGATGCTATTGTTTTTGATATTTCTTTATTCAGTTATTAGTTCAACAAACAATTATTGAGCACAACCTGTGTGCCAGACACTGCTCCAAGGGCCACAGAATCTAGCTATGAACCTAAAAGATAAAAATGCCTGCGCTTGTTGGACACACAATAAACAGATTAGTAAAAAATAAATACAGTATATTAACTGGCTGGGGAGAAAAAATAAAGGGATGGGGAATAGGAATTTGCAGGATAAAGTTGCAACTTTTAGATGCAGTGGCCTGGGAAGACCTAATTGAGAAGGTGTCATTTAAGCAAAATCCCGAAGGACACAAGGGAGCACTGGGAATATTGTAGGGGAGTTGGGGGTAAGGAGAAATGTTCCCGCACGGAAACAAATATAGGGTGTTCAGTGTTCTTAAGGAAAGTCAAAGAGTCAATGTGGCTGGAGTGGATGAGCAAGAGGGAGAAGAGGAGAAGAAAAGTAAGAAAAGTGCCCGGCAAGCCTAGGTAGAGCCTTGAAGAACCACCGGGGGTCTCTGGCTCTTACCCTAACCAGAGGGGAAGCAAGAGTTTTGAACAAAATAGTGGCACGACCTGATTTCCATTTAATCCAGATCAGTCTGGCTGCTCTAATGAGAATAGCCTGTTGATGAGGCTGTGGCAAATGTAAAAGCAAAGCCACAGGAAGCTCTTGAAGGGGTTCCAGTGAGAGGTGATGATGGTTTGAACCCAGATAGTAGTGGTGGCAGTGGTGACAAATAGATGTCTTGGGTATATTTGGAAAATAGAGCCAATGGGATCTAAGGATGGGTTGAATGTCAGTTGTGAGTAAAGGAAAGTCAAGATGACTCCACATCTTCTGCCCCAGGCTACCGCTGCAGTAACGTAGCGACCACTGGTGAGAGAAGGGAAAGGTGTGGAGATGCATGTTCGCTGTTAGATGGGAGGAGAGGGGAGAGTCATGCAGGAATTAGGATGCAGGGATGATGATGACATCATGGAAGTGTCAGGTTGGAGATGCATCCTCCCATGGGACACATGCTGTGGGCACCAGGGTATAGAACTCTGGAGATCAGGAAGAGGTCAAGACTGGAGATATAAATTTAGGAGCCATCTATAGATAGATGGGATATGGTTGTGGTTGTTATATCTATTCAGTAGTATGAGAGATGGTTGCATACAAACCAACAGTGCATCACGAACAATGCCAGAGGAGTAGAGGCCTGCATTAGAGACCTTACCAAAAGGTCTCTACCAGAAACAAGTAGAAAGCCAGGAACAAGTAGAAAAAAATATAACTAGCATTCATAATTTGAATGGCTCCTAATTTGCCTAACTGAGGAAACAGTTTTACAGTGAGTCAGATTATAATTTTTAAGTTGATTTGCAAAATTAGTTATAGCTTTATAGTATTACATTTTGGAGATACTGCCTATTATCTCAATGGAAATTAATAAGCCACTTGATGAGCACACAATACTCCTTACACTAGTGAAGAAAAGATTAGGAAGATAAAACTGCCTCTAATTTATGGACAAACAGAATATGATGCTTCAGAACCCCACAGGGTGGTTCTAACAATTTAATTTCTGCTGATTCTCACAAATCCTTCAGCCTTTTTAAGAAAAGAAAAATCTCAACTAGCTCTGCTTCCTCTTTTGGTAAAAAGCTCTTAGTTTGAACAGTTATTCAGGCTGACCCAGATGGACCTAATGAGCATCTCTTCCCACTAAGACAGCATTTTCCACCTTTCTTTCATTACTGAGCCCTCCACCAAGGAAACTTTTTAGGTATTTTTTTTCCTAACCTCCAACCCATAAAAATGTTTTATTGTGGTAAGATATACATAACATATTTATCATTTTAACCCTTTGTAAGTGTACAACTCAGTGTCATGAAATACATTCACAGTGTTATATAACCATCACCACTATCTTTATCCAAAATATTTTCCTTATCCCCAACATAAACTCTGTACTCGTTATACCTTAACTCCCTATTCCCCACTCCCGCCAACCCCTGGTAACTTCTATTAGACTTTCCATCTCTATGAATTTGCCTATTCTAGTATCTCATATAGGTGGAATCATACAATATTTGTCTTTCTGTGTCTGGCTTATTTCACTTAATACAATGTTTTCAATCCATCCATGTTGCAGCATGTATCAAAATTTCATTCCTCTTCATGGCTGAATCATATTCCATTGTATGAATCGACCAATTTTGTGTATCCATTAATCCTAGATGAACACTTGGTTGTTTCCACCTTTTGGGTTATTGTGAATAATGCTGCTGTGAACATCGGTGTACAAATACCTGTTTGTGTTCCTGCCTTCAATTCTTTTGGCTGTGTACCTAGGCATGAAGTTGCTGGGCCTGTGAAATTTTAAGAACACAAACTGTGTATCTGCTTATGTTCTTTGTATATATGCATCTGTGCTTTACACATAAAAAGAGTAAGATTTCTTCAGAAATCTTCAGAACCAATTTTCACCTCCTTGAGCAGGAGTGATATCAGCCTCACTGAGACTGCAAGCTCTAAGGGAAAGATCCCCAGGTTTCCTGCCTTGATGAGGTAAATATGTAGGTAACAGATATGTAGACAAACTGCTTAACAAAAATTGAAGCCATGGATTACCAGGAAGACGACCCCAAAACACATAAGTATAAAAAGTAATCTTTATTCCCCATGCAATAATGTTATTTGTATTTTCATTAGTCTTCAACATTGACAAGAGTTGATAAAGTGATGAGCCCAAGAAGGTGTTGGAAAATTGCTCTTAGAAGTTGTGTCAGGACGAATCAGTGAAGGCAAATATTCTAACTAAACTTCTGAAAACAGTGGAGATTATTGATGTTGTATCCCCACTGAGCCTAAAATATCTCCTGAACACAAATAGAACAATTACAAGCAAGTATTTTTTTATTTGAATTCAATTAGCCAACATATAGTACATCATTAGTTTCTGATGTAGAGTTCAATGATTCATCAGTTGCGTATAATACCCAATGCTCATCACATCACATGCCTTCCCTAATGCCCATCACCCAGTTACCCCATCCCCCACCCACTTCCCCTTCTGCAACCCTGAGTTTGTTTCCCAGAGTCAAGAGTCCCTCATGGCTTGTCTCCCTCTCTGATTTCTTCCCATTCAGTTTTCTTTCCCTTCCCCTATGAGCCTCTGTGCTATTTCTTATATTCCACATGAGTGAAACCACATGGTAATTATCTTTCTCTGATTGACTTATTTCACTCAGCATAATACCCTCCAGTTCCATCCACATCGATGTAAATGGTAAGTATTCATCCTTTCTGAAGGCTGAGTAATATTCCGTTGTATGTGTGAAATAGAGAAGAAAAAAAAAAGAAAAGAGACAAATATAGGATCCAAAGATCTAGGTGGTGGGAAGCCAGGTATTGGTGAGGTTACAGGACGGCTCCAGCAGCAGGTACACACTGCGGTCTACACTGAGTACACTGCTGAGTACGCACTGTTATCCAATTGGACAGTATGGCAAGATGCCTGGCACATACTCACCTAGATTTAATTACAGTGTGCTTGCCTGATGCTATATTGTTTCTGTATGTAAGCAAGAAATTAAGATTGTATAACAGTATTGAGAAAAGCAACAGATTCAAATACCTGATCAGAACCCATCAAGTGTCAGGAAAAACAAGGAGAAGCCCAAGAACTGCCAGATTGGAGGAGACTAAGAAGATGCGACCACCAGGGACCCTGTTGGATCTTGAACCAGAAAAGGGGTATTAATGGGGAAACGGAAATTCTGAATAAAGTCTGCGGTCCAGTTAGTAGTGTTGTAGCAATGTTAGTGGCACCTTACTAATTGTAATTGTACTGTGATTATGAAAGATGTTAACATTCCGGGGTGCTGAGGTGAAGGGCTTACCGGAACTCTGTACCACATTTGCAACTCTTCTGTGAGTCTAAAATTACCTTAGAATAAAAAGTAAAAGAAAACAGGGGCGCCTGGGTGGTTCAGTCAGTTAAGTGTCTGACTCTTAATTTCCACTCAGGTCATGATCTCAGGGTCGTGAGATCGAGCCCCACATGGGGCTCCGTGCTCTGGGCGGAGTCTGCTTGAGATTCTCTCCCTCTGCCCCTCCCCCCTGCACACGAATGTGTGCACACATCCTCTCTCTCAGATAAATAACTAAATCTTAAAGAAAGTAAACGAAAACAAACAAACAACAATAACAAAGTTTCCGGTAGCTCCTGGGTGTCAGAAGCAAACTTGTGACTGGCATTGCTGAAGAACGGTTGGAATGCGGGGCGGGGCGGGGTCTATATTCACAGTAGCAGGAGCTTTGAAATCTGACATGAGAGGAACTCCTGTCTTTGTCTCCTTTCCAATTCTATTGCAGGGTATGTTGGGTGCATCATGTAACTGGGATGTGGGTGTACCCTTTCCTGGAACACATTGGCTCAGGAGCCAGAATCGTCTTCTTTGGGTCTACAACCATCTTAATGAACTTTTTGTACCTGCTGGGAGAAGTTCTGAACAGCTATATCTGGGATACACAGAGAAGTAAGTATTGTTTAAGGGAGCATAAAACAGGGGAACTGCTGTTTAGAAGAGTGTGTGCAGGGCCCGAAGGAAAATTCCATCATAGCACAGGATCACTTAGGCGGAGTTTCATTTTTGTAACTACCCTGTATTAATTTAAGGGCTGCTGGCATACCTGAAAGGTTCATTCCTCACTTTGTCTGACTAGCTAGTAAAACATCCAAATCTAAGGGAAAAGAAGTATGTCTATAAAATTTGATAGGGAGAAATGTAGTGTTAACAACAACAACAACAAGATTTAAGAAGTTCACTCTAATCAGCAAAATACTGCCTTAGCTAAAGGGACCCCCCCCCCAATAAATAGATAAGTTATTAAATGTAACCAAACAGTCCCATCAAAAACCACCCAGACCTCCACTTCTTACATCATCCTTTGTGTGAGCGCAGTAGCTTCAGAGAGGTCTCCCCACTTTTCTGCTAGAACTCCAAGCCGCGTGGAATGCCTGTAGCCACTGTGATTCACAAGTGACTGTCATATTCAAGGACTGAAGGTGGCAAAGAGACATGGGCAATAAAGGGTGATACTTCATTGCTGCCAAACTCTCTTAACCTATGATTTGATTTCTCTTTTGTCTCCGTTTATGGCAGAGCCTCCATCTTGGCAAGGCCCGTAATCTTACCCAAGCTGTGCACACCCTATCCAAATTGTATGTCAGATAGCAGAAAAATGGGAAGGTGGAAAAAACAACAGCACAGTATATAGCCGTTTGAGTCCTGCATGAAAGTATATCCAAAGGCAAGATGGTCCGGGAATTTTAGAGAGCTCTGGGAATCGCCAATATAATCACGACATTCTAGACATCACCCGTAAATGATCTCTGTTCCACAAACATGGAACGCCCTACTTTGTGTCAGACGCAGTGCCAGGAACTTGATCTAATTAGACAAATAAAACATAGTCATTGCAAGGTTCCTGGATTGGACTTTTTTGTGTGTGGATCTTCTAAGATTGTGTGTGCCGAGGTGTTGGCCCATGGTAAATGGCCCAGAGGAATTTGAGGATTTCTTTTCTCAGCAGCTGGCTTGATTCTAATAAGTGGTCTATTAGAAAAAGTCTCAAAAGTTTTTATTCAGTTCAGGCCACAACTTGGAAAACCAGAAATTAATCTTTTAATATTTCCTTCTCTGTCCAATGGGAATAGGAATCTTTATTAGTTAACTCATTATTTAGCTAACTTACAAAAATATTTTAAGAGCAAAATGTTAACTTTTCTCAGCTTCTTGGGGGAAAGGCCATATTTAAATTTAGGCTAATATGTTTAATATTTGTTATTCAGGAAGTATTTATGACTCTTTCCCCTTGGTTAGCTTGATTCCAATGGTCATTTCGCCATTGTTCTACTACTTCAAAGAGAAGATGGCCTGAAAACCAAGAGAGAGAAAAATCCAGTGTGGATTCATAGAATACTGCTCTTTAGCAGCTTTGAGTGAGAAGTTAAAATGAATACTGAAACTAAGGGTTTTTTAAATGATCTGTTCAACTTAATTTGTGCCGCTCTCTTACATAAGGTTGACTAACATTTCATAACTCATTTTAGGTATGGAGATTAATTTTATCTCCATGGGACCATCTAGTTAATTTCACAGAAGCAGATGTTTCATGTCAAGTAGGCACATTTTGCTTTTCATTTATGAGAAGGATTGCAAACTGATGGCCTCCTCCAAATTCGACCTGCCGAGTGGCTTGTTAGACCTACATAGTGGGATTTTTGGTTTTGAAACAATATTTAAAAATTGGGAGATTACACAAACGGGCCAGATTCATCAGTTTATCAAATACTTTAGGATCTGGCAATCCCGAGCTCACTATTCTCTTCTAGCAACAATGGATTGGAACTGAGAATCAGTTGCCCCCTTGACATGACTCCCTAAGTGTTCCTAGTTCTCACCTGGTCACTTTGCTCCATCACATTAGCTGCCTGCTTCTGTAGGGAGTTAAATTTGAAACTGCTGAATAAAAGCAGTTTGTACTGTGTGTGTGCACAGTGAACTGAATACAATCAAGTACAGTATTACAATCCCGAGTACATTTACTACACCCTAAACAAAATCCCCCAAGAAGCAGGGATACCACACTGAGCGCCCTTCCTTCTATCCAAAATTTTTAATGGCTCCGCTTCCTCCACTTGGTTAGGTTATACTGACTTCAACTTTGAGATAAAATCACATTATTACAGAATCTTAGAATTGAAAAGGATATTAGAAACCATCTAAGCTGGCCCTTTCTTTTTACTAAGCAGCAGCTGAGCCGGGAAATCCTAGGTGACCTACCAAAATGGTGGTTGCAAAGCCAATACCTTCTGGGTAATGTTCAATCCAGTGTTACTTCTAGTGAGCCATCAGGTTGTCACCACTGAAAACCCAGGCACATGAGAGGTTAGAAACTTCACTAAGATCCATGGACCTAGTTTATAAGATAACAAAATAGACCAACCTGATATGAACTATGAACAAAAAGCCCTTAAAATAGGGTAAATTAATAGTTAGGCATTTGCTCTTTTTAAAGGAAAATAACTCAAGGTGGCTTTGTGACTGTTGTATTGGTTTGTTAGGGCTGCTACAGCAAAATACCACAGGCTGGGGGGCTTAAACAATCAAAATGTAGTGTCTCATGGTTCTGGAGGCCAGAAGACCAGGATTAAGGTACTGGCAGGATTGGTTCCTGAGGACTGTGAGGGAAGGCTCTGTTCCAGGCCTCTCTCCTTGGCTTGTAGATGGCTGTCTTCATGTTCACATGGCATTTGTCCCTATTTATGAGGCTGTCTCCAAAAGTCTCCTTTTTATAAAGACAACAGTCATATTTGATTAGGGTCCACCCTGATAACTTCATTTTAACTTGGTAAAGACCCTATCTCCAAATATAATCACATTCTGAGGAGAGACAAAGTTCCACCCAGAACACTCTGTTTCATTCATGTCCTTCATTCATGCAAAATACAACCCAACAGCCCTAAAAGTCTTTCCAACATCAACTCTTAGGTCCAAAATCTCATCTTAAATATCATCTAAATCAGGTATGGTTAAGACTTGGGGGATGATGCATCTTGAAACACAATTGCTTTCCAGTTGTGAACCTGTGAAGCCATACAGAAAGCTACCTGCTTCCAAAACACAATGGTGGGACAGGCGTAGAATACACATATCCTTTCCAAAAAGGAGAAATCACAGGGTTTGAAAAGGGGGCTACAGTTCTCAACCAAGTCTGAAATATAGCAGGGCAAATTCTATTAGATTTAAAGGCTTGAGAATGATCCTCTTTGGCTAAATGCTCCATCCTCAGGGCTCACCAGAAGGTGGGTGTGGCCCTGCCCCTGGGTGGCAGCCTTACCCCCTGGAGGAAAGTAGCCCCTGAACCACCTTAGGAGTCATTCTTCCTTCATTTCATGCTGTCTCTGTCCCTTTCAGTCCAGGCTAGCACTGTTTCTGCTGGTACTAAATTCCCAAAAAACCTTATTGGCTTCCCATGCAATTCACAGGGGCCCAAATCATCATACAAGAAGGTCCCCCACAGATCTTTTCTGGTTTCTGCTGAAATGGTTAATTGGATCCATGAATGACATGCCTAATCTCTTTAGCACACGGTTGTCCAGCCACACCGTTGGCCTTCTCTCACATTCTGAGGTTCTGAGGTTAGGACTTCAACATATGAATTTGGGGGCACAGTGCAGGGGGGCACAAAATTCAACCTATAACTGCTGAAATATTTCTGCACTTAATCTAAGAATTTATTCCAATTCCAGTGTGTCTAACTGGGGTCACCAATCTTATTACAGTAAAACTTTATATGACCAGAAATGAAAGTGTCCAAAAGTGAAAGGTTGGGTGAGGACAGGGAAAGCAAGCAAAAGAGAAAGGAGTTTGGAGCCAAGCCTATATGACAGAAACCTTCTCCCCCAGCTGCCCATCCAGCTCATGTCCCACACAGGCCTACCCAGGCCTGCAGTGTTCCAGCGCTGCCCTCTGGTTGAGCCCTTCTCCCTGCCTGGGGGAATCACATGTGACTAACTCTCTCAGGATCAATCAACTCTTCCTCTATGTTCGCAAAAGCACATCCTGCCTCAGCTTTGTGACAGGTTTCTTTCTTCTATGTGTGGAAATTTTACCTCTGGTTCTTCCAAATATTATTTACAGCTGTCTAATTTTTTCCCTCTACCTCAAAGCTGCCAAACTAAAGTAGGTGGGGAGCCATTTTTCCTGTCTGGGTCAATGAACACCCCCTGTTCTCCACCCCTGCTTTTGAAGATTCCACTATTGCTGCCAAGTCAACCCATCTGCAGGAGAACACTTAGGAGGAAACAGACTTTAAAGAAAAGCAAGCAGTTATTAGTTCCTGAGAGCTTCTCCACAGGAGGGGGAACATGGGACAAAGTTGGGTCCCAAGTCATGTGTGCTGTTTGAACAGAATCCTTGTTGTGTTTTTCTGCCTTTGCCTTGGTTACCAACAACTAAGGCATCTCCTGGCCTGCTCACCCTTAACCCTATTCCTCCTCCCTTCAGATGTCCTTAATCCTCAATCTGAAGTTTTCCTTAATATGATTTCTGAGAAGTACTTTGGAAAAAGTGTTACAGATCTCTGCCAGTTCCTTAGTCATGAAAACCAAACGTGAAAGAATGTCTAAGGATACCTGTTTGGAGCATGTTAGCTGCATTCCACCACTACTACCCTGATCCCACAAAACAGATACTGGGAGTTGGGACCTGGGGGAAAGGGAGTCCTTCTTAATGTAAGCCCTATGATGATGACCTTCTGGGATTAGGTTTTAAATTTTTTTTTATATTGTGAAGTTCCATATTTTATTCTGCTTTCCCACTAGCGTAACCTTCTGAGGCTTTCCTTATGTTCATTGTTTATTAACTGATTCAGTAACGATTAATTGAGCTCCAACTAAGAGTCGACACTCTGTTGGGCGCTAAGGATATTATCAGGAACAAACCAGTTAAGGAGTCTGCCTTCAGAGAGCTTATAACTTAAAGAGAATACCAACAAAACCTGCAAAGCAATATTTGGGGTTCTTTTGTTCCAGCAGAAGTCTCTGAGAATTTGGTTTCAGAGGATGAGTATTTAGCAAGAAGCAAAAGAAAGAAGTGGGAAGAATTTACCAGATTTAACTTTAATTCATGAGAATGACTTCAACATTTTCATCTCCAGGAAAATGAAACATCATTAATTAACTATTCACCCCAGACAACAGGCAAAGCTCTTACTGGTCCAGTACATATGAGTCTCTCAGGAGGTAAAACATAGTTCTACCAGGACTGGGTTGAATAGAAAGAGAATTTGAGTTTAAGTACACAAAGGTATGGAAATAAATCGTTCTTGTACCTAATAAGCTCTCTATGAGTTTAAAAAAAAATTCTTGACTTTTGAAAATCCAGAGTCCTTGCCTT
Organism: Neomonachus schauinslandi; assembly: GCF_002201575.2. Classification (NCBI taxonomy): domain Eukaryota; kingdom Metazoa; phylum Chordata; class Mammalia; order Carnivora; family Phocidae; genus Neomonachus; species Neomonachus schauinslandi. The sequence goes on along the minus strand of NC_058410.1, from coordinate 22,337,646 downwards.
GAGAAGAAACACGACTAAAAAATAAATGAGGTCTGTTTGAGACTCATCAGTGGCCCACCTCCTGTTGCTCAAAGCTGGTTACAAAGTGGTCTGGTTGAGGTTTCTGTACAAACGCAGTGAGTCAAGAACTAACTTGCACCCATCACTCCCAGAAGTCGTAAGACCTGGGTGTGTCCTGATTTGGGGGGAAAGGGTGGGGACAGAGGTCACTGAGGAAGTTTCTGGAGAAAGTGGTAAAAGATTTTCCTTCTAAGCTAGGAGGAAAGGGGTGGGTGCAGGAGAGTAGAAGGGAAGAGAGATGGGAATAGGAGAGAGTTTTTTTGAGCAGCCCTTGGCAAACCTGCTCACAGTTTAACCTGATGTTAAAGTACTTTGCCTGAATTTCTAGGTATGGAAGAAGAGAAAGAGAAGCCTAAATTGGAGTGAGATCTAAGTCTAAATGAAAGAGTTGGATTGAGCCGCCATTGAAGACTGGTTACCCCCTGGGCATTGGCAGTGCAGGAGAGGAAGCATCCAAGAAAGCAGTGGAATTCACCTCGGCACCTTTATAGAGAAACATATATAAGGATAGAATACAGTTATATCCCATATAACTTGCCCTCATTATGTTTTAAAGAATTCTTTCCAAATTCGTTATTGATAATGACATCTTTTTTTCCTCTTCTAGTTTTTAAAACTAAAATTGGTCATTGGATTTCAATTTTTGCCATTGTAATTCCATTTAATTGAGGAAGAATAAAACTCTATTGTGTTTCTTGTTAAGAAATATGTGAAAGTCAAAGGGGCAGATGTAGATAGAGCAAGGCATTCGAGTATTGAGTCCTGCAGGTGTCTGAGAAAATGAACCCGGGCCACAGGGCAAGTCTGAAGGAAATGTGATGGATTGTTCCCTATTGCAATAATGTCATAGTTGCCTCAAACAGGCAATGTTGGTAATAATTACATCAATTTAGTCAAAACCCTGAGTGTATTTGGATCTCATGATTTAATCTTGTGAAACTTTTCCTATATGCAAACTGAAACTTTAATAAAGACCAAACAACCCCAATGTGATAACTGCATGGAGTATTAAACATTGGTGTCTCCTTTCTTACTTTCTTTCTATTACCCATTGAAAATGGGTTTACTGAATCTAGTTCTTAATTATTTTCTGATTTTTAAAAACATGTATCTTTTTGATAAATCTAAAAAGAATATTTTTTAAAAAGCTAATTTACAAAATCTTTGACCATAATTATTTTTAAATAAGACTAATGCAGAACATGTAGTAGAGAATACATAAAAATAAATCTTAGAAAAATGTAGGGATAAATTAACTAATTAATTAATTAAAAAAGAAAAATGTAGGGAAAAAACTAATCAAAATAAAAGCAGAAATTAAATAAGACAGCAGGAAAATAACAGTGGAATTGATATATAAGTAAATTGATTAATAAACACAGTATCTCATCTATACAAAGAGCATTAAAATATGCAAACAAGAGAGAGAGAAACAAATACTTGGCAATATAAGCATAGATGTGAAACAAATTATTTTAATTATAAAAATAAACTTTATAGCTCTATGGCAACAAATTCTTAGAATCCAATGAAATGTGCAATTTTCAAGTAAATGGATTCAGTAAGAATTGGAAAGCTGTACTAGACTGATACTCATGGAAGACTTTTTTTTAATGTTCAAATAACTATCTCCAAAAAAGGAGTTGGGTCCAGAGTGTTTTATGAACAAGTCTTTGAAAACGTTCAAGTAACAACTCTCATGTTATTTAAACTGTTCCAAGATTACAGAATGATGAAACACTTGCCAAATTATTTATCAAAGTTAATATAACCCTCAAAACAAAGCCAACGTAGCAAAAAAAAAATTTTCATTTGCTTTAACTAAGGTATTAACAACATAAATCCAATACTATATAAATAATTTTTCAAAACTGAATAAGGTTTATTCTAAAAATTGAAGGATAGCTAAATCCTAGGATTTTTATTCAAAAACATCGTCTCAATACAATCATCCCTGCTTATCTGCAGGGGACACGTTCCAGGATCTTCAGTGGCTGCCTGAAACCCCAGACAGTACGGAACCATATATATACTATGTTTTTTCCTATACATACATGCTTATTAGAAAGTTTAATTTATAAATTAGGCACAAGAGATTAATAGCAATAATAATAAAATAAAAAATTCTAACAATATACTGTAATAAAAGTTATGTGAATGTGGTCTCTCTCAAAATATCTTATTGTACTGTACTCACCCTTCTCATGATGGATGATGTGAGATGATAAAATGCCTATGGATGCCACGAAGTGAGGTGAAGGACACAGGCTCTACGATATAGTATTGGGATACCATTGACCTTCTGACGCTGTGTCAGAAGGAGGATCATCTGCTTCCGGACCGCAGTTGACTGCAGTCAACTGAAACCACGGAAAGTGAGACTATGAATAGTAAACACTCAGATAAGGTGGGGACCACTGTAATGCACAAAAGAAAAAAAATCATATGATTCTCCCCATTGTTGTTCCAAGGCATCTGAAAAATTTTAACAGTTGTTTCTGATAATAACATTAATAATATAAAAATACCCCATATCATGAGAAGGAATAGTCATCTCAAACACCAAGGGCATTCCCTTTTAAGGTAAGAAATAAGATATAGATGTCTTTGAAACTGTTAACTATTATTTTTCTGAGGTCTTTGAGAATGTTAGGTCTAGCATTGAATAAGTTATATTTTGACCTGGAGTGGAAAAGTTTTATGTTAAAAAAAAAGTGGTATGTAACTACAGAATTGATATTGGAAAAGAAAAGTAATGCTTTAAGAAAAAGCAAAAAAAGAGCAAAGCCACCATTTAAAAGGAAAGCATTTCTCCACATGACTCTCAGGAAAGTAAACCTGAAGGAGTGCAATTTTTTTAGGACTTCTTGGGACAATTCCTCTGGAACCTTGTGACCATCCCTCTCCTCTAGCAAATAACACTCTCCGATCTAAGCCACCAAAGTGACAGCCAAAGAAGTTGATGCCAGGGGTCTTTAGATATAAAGCTCATTCCTCTTACGTCCATTGCAGCAGTCTGGATTTCTGCATCACTGCTCTACTTGAAATACAATTATGTGATCAGATTTGGGGTTTGGTTTGGTTTTCTCATGATGGATCATTTTTGCTTTAGGAACTCCAGCCCCACAACCCCAGCCCCACATCCTACAGGATGCCCAGGGCTGCCTCGGCAGGTGCATGGAATGCACCAAGACAGGCCTACCCACCTAGTGCACCCACTGACCCATTACAGAAACTCTGCTTGCCCTGGAGCAGAATCCATCGCAATGAGTCTACTGACTGACTGCCCTGTAATCACCGAGTGATGAGGAATAAGTTACCAGTTTCTCCTTTTGGCTAGCAAGCTCCCACTTTCTCCCATCAGTTCTCAGGAGGATGTTCATGCTTTACCCTCTTCTCTGTGCACATATGTAAAGAGAAATCTACCATGCACAATCTCAGGGGGGAATGTGCTTCTAGCTCCACTTCTGGAACATGAAAATTAATAATTAAATAATGCAAATTAATAAAAAGAAATTGTACCAAAGAAGCAGAACAATGAAAATCTTCTCAACTTATTTTGCTGAATATACCCCTCAAAATAAACCCAAAAGAGCACCAAACTTCACTTATCATAGATAAAATACCAGCACTATAAATCTAATACTATAATAAAATAATTTTTCATGACCATATAATGTATATTTTTCTCTCGATGGACTTTTTGAAAAGACAAATGAAATGGAAAGGTATACTAAATTCCGGAAAAGAAAATTCCATTCTTAAAGATGTTATTTCTTCCTCCAAATGATTTATAGGTACTATGTACCTCCATTCTAAAGTTGCAAACTTTTTTAGATTTAACAGAAGAATAAACAAAGCAACTGAAAAATCTTGAGAACAAGATTAGTTAAAGCATACTTACATATTATAAGCATGATAATTAAAATAATGTGGTATGGCTCAAGGATAGAAAGAAAAATCAACAAAATAGAAAGCATGCCCAGAAACTGGCCTTAATTTATAGATATGAATTTAGCAAATAATAAAATGGCATTTCAAATCAGTAAAAGCATAATAAATGATTGAATGAGTGGGCTACAAGGAATGACTAGTTGGTAAAAAAGAAAAGGCTACATTCCTCTCTTAAAACACACATACACACAAAAACACACACACATACAACTTCAGATAGATTAAATGATGAAATGTAAAAAAAGGTATAGAAGAAAATACAGATGAATATATCCCATATCCTATAATGATATGGGAAATATATATATATATTTATTATTTTTCTTCAAATTTTTATTTAAATTCTAGCTAGTTAACATATAGTGTAGTATTGGTTTCAGAAGTAGAATTTAGTGAGTCATCACTTACATATAACATCCAGTTCTTGTCATAACAAGTGCCCTCCTTCATACCCATCACCCATTTAGTACATCTCCCACCCACCTCCTTCCATTAACTCTCAGATTGTTCTCTATAGTTGAGAGTCTCTTATGGTTTACTTCCCTCTTTTTTTCCCTTCCTCTATGTTCATCTGTTTTGTTTCTTCCATGTATGAGTGAAGTCATATGGTATTTGTCTTCTCTGACTGATTTATTTCACATAGCATAATACACTCTTGCTCCATCCATGTTGTTTCAAATAGCAAGATTTCATTCTTTTTGATGGCTGAGTAATATTCTACTTTATAGATACGCTACATCTTCTTTATCCATTCATCAGTCGATGGACACTTGGGCTCTTATCATAATTTCACTGTTGTTAACAATGCTGCTATAAACATTGGGGTGCATGTACCCCTTCAAATCAATGTTTCTGTGTTAAGTACATAAGTACATAAATATTATATATTTATGTATTTAACAGTACATATAAATATATATAAATATATATTTAGAAATTGAATATTAAATACAGCTCACCCTTGAACACCCTGGGTTTGTACTACATGGGTACACTTATAATACAATCCTGTCCTATAAATGTATTTTCTCTTCCTTATGATTTTCTTAGAACATTTTCATTTCTCTAGCTTACTTTATTATAAGAATACAGTATATAATGCATGCAACATAAAAATATGTGTTACTTGACTGTTTATGTTTTCAGCAAGGCTTCCAGTCAACAGTAGGCTATTAATAGTGAAGTTTTGGGGGAGTCAAAAGTTATACATGGATTCTCCACTGTGTGAGGGGTCAGCACCCCTAACCCTAACATTGCTTAAGGGTCAACTCCATAATATATATGAGGAAATGGAATATAATATGTATATTAGGAAATTGAATATTATATATATATTAGGAAATTGAATATTATATATAAAATACATGAGAAAATGGAATGTAATATATATTAGGAAATTGAATCTACAGGTCTAGTAGGTGGTATACTGTGAAGTTATTAAGAGAAAACCATCTAAGATGTGTTCAAGACAATGATAGAATTATTTGGTTAAATAAGAAACCTGGAAGAGAACTAGACTGGGATAAGGTTTGATGATTAACTTGACTTTGGATTTTTTATATGTAGATCAAGGGCTATTTCAATGAAATTGTAGGTGCAGAATCTAGATTCCAAAGAATTGAGAAGTTATTGGCATTAGTGGATGGCAAAGCAGTAGAGATAGCAGTTCAAAAACAATACTTACCCAGTAGAAACAAGCTCCACAGGGAATGCGAACAATGTGGATGGTGGGCTTGCAACTATTCTGGGTTAGCCTTAGGAGGGAACACCTCCCCCACTGTCACAGGAAAGAAGGAGAAAGAGACAAATGTCCTTGGAAGTGCGTTTGCCAGACAAAGGACAAAGTTTACTGACTTCTTTTTGACAGCTTCAATGGCTGCAATTTTTTCCTCAAAGAAATGCCTGAAGAGAGAGAGCACAGAAGATGGGGTTGAAGCTTCTAATTTACCCTGAGAAGAGCGGCACAGACTGTGAAAACATAGAAGGCTTTCTAGCCCACACTGAGGGCCCTGGAGAGGGTTGAAGATCACGAATTTACCTTGATGATAACAAAGCCTATTGTGGGATTTCCCCCAAGAAACCTCAACAGGCCAGGCAGAGTAAAGAAGTTGAATATTTGGTTTGGAAGTATAAATGCTACAAAAGGACAAGTAGGTGAGAGTCAGGGTATTGGCAAGAGTGATTGGAAGGGTGAATCATGGGGTCCAGAAGGAACAGAAGAGGAAAGATAGAGGACTGACATTGGGACACAATAAAAGGTTTCAGAAATTGGTAAGTTCAGTAAAGTTGGGGAAAAGATGTATCAAGGAAATTAAGGCAATAGAGAGACAGGAAGTCACAATCAGAAACTAACTCTTGAAGTTTTAGAGGTGCATGAGGTCATACTATTTCTTGCATTTTTAGTTAATATAATGTGGTAGTAGTAACCCCAAAAGATGTCTACATCCTAATCACCAGAGCCTTTGAATATGGTAACATTTTGTGGCAGAAGAGACTCTGAGGTGTGATTAAGTTAAGGATTTTGAGATGTGGGTTACCCTGGATTATCCAATGTACCGAATATAATTACAAGGCCCTTATAAGATGGAGGGAGGAGGTCACAGTGAGAGGAAGAAATGTGACCACGGTAGGAGCAGTTGGAGTGAGGAAGGGCAAAGATTGCTGAAGCTCCAACAGTCAAGGAAATGGATTCTCCCCCTGGAGGCTCAAAAGGAATACTACCCTACTGACACCTTGATGTGAGGATTTCTGACCTTCAGAGCTATTAGGTAATAAATGTGCCACTAAATTTGTGGTAATATTTTTACAACAGCAATAGGAAACTAATATATATGTTATCATTAAGCACTTTTACATATTTATATGGGCTATTTTGCATTTTGCTAAAACACACACACACAGAGTAATAGCCACAAGGTAATATCCAAAATTCATACTTGTGACTCTGTAATAATTGAGTGACCAACACTTATCCCTTACTAAGCCAAACCAATTATCCAACGCTGACAAGCCAGTCAAAGTCATTCAAACTCATCTGATTTATTGAAATGAAAGTGCTGAAGACGACTGAAGAAGTCCCCATGGAAACACGCAAAGACATTTGGACACTTTCATGCCTACTCATCAGATGAGCAATGAAAATTTTTGAGACAGATGATCCTAATTTCAAGTACCATTCAAAGGATTTGGGAGTAATAAATGCCTATGCTTGCCACAGGGAGATTTGTCAGGAAGAGAGGTAGGCATCTTATGGCTGAGCTCTATTGAAAAAATATACTTTTAAAGCCTCAGTCAAATCAATCCATGCAGTAAAATTCTCTCAAGAAAATTTTGCAAGTGTGTAATATCAGGCACAATATGAAAGCTTTTTTACATGCTATCTCTGGTTTGACATACATGCCCCACAAGCACATTGATACATTTGATAGAATAGTCTCAATATAGATACCTGCAAAAATGAAATTCATTTATTTTCAAGCAACACTAAATGTTCTGGGTCCCCAAACCTACACCTTGCCTAGGCCAGACATCTTATTTCTTCACCTCATTCAGGTTTAATATTGGATCCTATGATTTTTGAAATCCAAACTGTCAACACTCCCTCTCCCTCTCTGTCTTCCTTGTGCTTGGGGAAGAGGGGGGATGATCTCTGCTTACACAGCAAATGACATCAGAGCTGATGAGTCTCTTCTCTGTCTCCCAACCCAACACCAAGGAGCTGGAATCAAGTGTTTGAGTGGGGATGAAATTGTCATCTCATTAGGCAGCTCCACAGCACCACCCTCCTTGCACAGTTCCCCTGTCCTCTTCTCCCCTCTTGCCAAGGCAACATCTAATCCACCCAAAAGTCTTTGCTTCTGGCAAGGCCCAGCTACCTTTCTTGGCAAACACTCATTAGTCCTTGCCAAGCCAAGGGTGGGAACACAGGCTGCCCTGGGGCGTGCTCTCTTGCAGCTCCATGAAGACACCAAATGCTCTGTCAGCTCAGCAGCACACAACCCTACCCCCAAACCCCACAGCTCTTACTAGGGGTGGAGGGAACTTGGGAAACACAGATTTCAACACAAGAGGGTGGAAAAAATAGAAACGTCCCTGCTTCCTGCCCCCCAGGCTCTCCAACAAGGAAAGGGAAGGGAGAAAGTTTGGTTAATACTTCAAGAACCCTCCTTCAAAGATTTAATATCCTTGCCCCCTCTGTGTCCTTTATTCTATGAAGACCAAAAGAGTGGGGTTTAAGAAACTGGTTCTGCTGGATGCCTTCTGTTAGCAAATCTCACAGTGTGGGACTGGCATCCAGAAGACATACCTCTGAACTTAAAAGGTGAGACACTTGGCAAGTTTTATCCTGAACGATGAATTCTAGTTGGCAGTTCCAGGGAGGCACAAATGTCCCTCATCATCCCTTTACCACTGTTTCTATATATATATAAATTTTGTATTACAGTCATCATTAATTTTGGAATTTTTTATATTACAAAGTGGTTTTCCAAATACAGATCCCCAATAATGTGCCTCCAAGAAATGAGTTTTCCATTTAAACTGGCTCAGTTTGAGACTATAACCTTGGCACCAGTTAAGTTATAATTCAGGAGGTCAGTATATTGATTTCAAGAGTCCAGTTGAAATTATGGGCTCAAAGTTTCTGAGAACTAAGGGTAGAAGAGATAAGGGAGGAGAGCCCAAGAATAAATAGACTTTGCATTTGTGAGAGAGGCTAGCAATCTGCAACATTTATTCTGCACTCAGAGTAAAATAAGCAAAGCTAAAAGAAAGTATATTGTGTCTGGGGAATTTCTGATTCCTGCCATGAAGAAGTAATAGGGTCTGGAATGATCTCCCCCATAACTGTAAACTAGAAATGATTGGTAGAATACAATAAAAACACTCATTTTCAGACACTGGTCAACAGAGCTGCTTAGGACTATGATCCCTGAAGAAAGGGAAATAAACTATGTGTGCCTATGATCACCCTGGCTCTCTGCCTAGAGGCAATTTCCAGATCCTCACACTGGGAGGGGAATCCCAAACAAAGCCCAGTGGCCTCACTGAGTTAAAGAGCCCAAAGTTCAGGGAGACTGAGGTGACTAGAATTTGCAGAGCAGAGCACTAGACACAGGGGAGTTATGAAGCGAAGGAGCTCCAGAAATCTGCATGGGTCCCCTGAGTCTCACTGAATATCAATCTTCACATGTATGTTTGGGGAAAAAAACAATTACTGAGGGGCTATACTCTGGATAAGTCCAAGAGCTCACATAAGACCAGGAATAATTCATGTTCCCACTTAGCCAGAGCAAAGAGGCCTCATTGAATAGAGACAGCAATCAGAAAGGTCAAGTGATAGTCACACTTTTTGGGTAAAGGTTACTCAAGACCCACTCTTTAAAAGCTTTAAAGGAAGCTTCAAAATTATTAAACTGATCCTCAGAAACTTAACTGCCTGCCAGAATAAGGCACAATATTCTTTAAGGAAGAGAAAAAACTCTGATACTCAAGACAAAATTTATCATGCCTGGCTTCCAATCAAAATTTCCAGACATGCCAAGATGCATGAGAACTTGACCCTAAACCAGGGGGAAAGTCCATCAACAGAAAAAGACTGAGAATTGATAAAGAGAGGAAATTAACAGACAATGACATTAAAATAACTATTGTACTCCATATGTCAAGAAGGCAGAGGGAAAATTAACAGGAGTGGAAGACCAATGAAAGATATAAAAAAAATGCAAACAAAAATTTTAGGTATGAAAAATACACTGAATGGGATTAACAGAAGATTAGAGACTGCAGAGGGAAAAGGATCAACAAATGTGAAGACATTGCAATAGAAACTATCCAAACTGAAGCACTGAGAATAAAAAGACTGAAAAAAAAAAATGAATACAACCTCAGTGGCCTATAAAATAATATATATGTAATTGGAGCCTTATGAAAAAAGGAGAGAAAGGGAAAGAGGCAGAAAATAATATTTGAATAAATGACAGAAAATTTTCCAAATTCATTAAAAACTATAAATCTGCAAATTTAAGTTCAACAAACACCATGCAGGATAAGAACAAAGAAAAGCACATCAAGAGAAATAATCATTTTACTAAAAACAGGTGATAAAGAGAAAATCTTAGAAGTGTTCATAGAAAAAAGGTACATTATATATAATGTATATAAAATATATATACATTATATATAAAAATAAGAATCCTAGGTTTCTTCTCAGAAATTATTCAGGCCCAAAGAAATGGAATAGCATTTTTAAGGTGATGAAAACAATTAACTGTCAACCTAAAATAATATACCCAGGGAAAATATATTTCAAAAATTAAGGAAAATAAAGATTTTTTTTCAGACAAACAAAAGTTGAAAGAATCCATCATCAGCATTAGAGCTACACTATAGGCAGAGAACAAATGACCCCAGATGGGAACTTGGATTCATACAGAATTAAGAACATCAAATATGGGAAATTTGTGGGTAAATATAAAAGTCATTTTCTCCTATTATAATCTCTTTAAAAGGTAATGAATGTTTAAAACAAAAATAAAACAATATATTGTGGGGTTTAAAATATATGTAGGAGTGAAATGTATGAAAACTTATAGCACAAAGAATGGAGGAGGAAATCTTATAAGATTCTTGCATAATTAAAAAATTGTTATGCTATTTTTGAAGGTAAACTGTCATAATTTAAAGGTGCAATTTGTAAACCTTTTACTAAAAAAGGGAGGTACAGCTAATAAAGCAATAGTGAAGATAAAATGGAATACTAAAAATGCCCAAATATTGAGATGTTTGTCTCTTGACTGTGGTAGTGATTCTATGTGTGCCACTGTAAAAACTCATCAAATTGTACATTTTAGGAGAATATAGTTTCTTGTACATTAATTAGTTCTGAGTGAAGTTAATAAAGAATAGTCCAATGGAAAGCAAGAAAAAAGGGAATAAGAACCATACAGAAGATGAGACAAATAGAAAAAAAATCATAAGATTTTAGAGTTAAATCCAACCATTCAATAATTATATTAAATATAAATAATCTAAATACTTTAATAGAAGGCAGGAATCTTCTGGCTGAGTAAAAAGGCAACACCAAACCATATTCTTCCTATAAGAAGTTTATTTTAAAAATAAAAATACAGATTAAAAATAAAAGGATTGAAAGTATATACCATGCACTGCTAGTCATAAGAAAGCTAGAATAGCTATACTAACAACAGAAAAACAACAAAGAATATTACCAGGAAGAAAGAAGGACATGTTACAATAACAGAAGAGCTAATTTATCAGGGCTCCTGGTGGCTCAACTGGATGAGCATCCAATTCTTGATTTTGGCTCAGGTGATGATCTCAGGGCCATGAGATCGAGCCCAGCATCAGGCTCCCACTGGGCATGGAGCCTGCTTGTGATTCTCTTTCCCTCTCCTCACCCACACAGGCACACGCTCTCAAAAAAAAAAAAAAAAAAAGAAGAGTTAATCAAAAGACAACAATCTTAAATGTATGTGCAACTAACAGTAGAGGTTCAAAACATATAAGGAAAAAAGTAGTAGCTTTGAAAGAGAAATAGACAAATCCATAATTATAATTGGATATTTCAAAACTTCTCTCTCAGTAATTGATATAGAACAATTAGGCAAGATATCAATAAGGATACAGAAACTTAAAGAACCCTATCAACCAACTAAATCTAATTGACATTTAGAGACCAATCCACTTAACAAATGCAGAATACACATTCTTTTCAAATGCACATGGGACATACATCAAGGTAGAACATATACTGAGCCCTAAAATAAATCTCAAATATGTAAAAGGATTGAAATCATATTAAGTACATTTTTCAGCTACAATTGGATTAAACTGAACTAAGAAATGGAAAATTCAACATATCAAAATTTGAATGCTGTAACTGAAATAATGCTTAGAAGGAAATTTATAGCTATAGATAATTATTTTAGAAGAGAAGATCTAAAATCAATTCTCTAATCTATCTTAAAAGGTAGAAAAAGAAAACAAACCTGAAGTCAAAGATGGAAGGAAATAGTAAGAGTAGGAACAGAAATGCATGAAATAGAAAATCAACAAATAATAGAGAAAATCAATGAAACCAAAAGCTGGTTCTTCAAAAATATCAATAAAATTGATAAACATCTGGCTAAACTGATCAAGAAAAAAGAAGATAAATATTTACCAGTACAGGAATAAAAGAGGGAAATCCTACACTACACTAGAAATCTCATAGTCATTAAAAGGATACTAAGAGAAAATAATGAACAAATTTATGCCAATAATTTAAATTTAGATAAAATAGACAATTTCCTTGAAAAGAAAAAATTAACAAAGTGGACTCAAGAAGATATAGAAAACCTGACTATCCTATACAGATTTAATTCCTAATTCAATGCCCATGAAAGTAACTCCAGGCCTAGATGGGTTCACTGGTAAATTTTATAAAATATTTGAAGAAGAAATAACACCACGACCTACTTTGAGAAGTCTCTTACAGATTGGTAGTTGCCACAGATGGGGGGTTGCCAGAGATGGGGGTGGGGAAAAGGGGTAAACATGGTCAAAAGGTACAAATTTTTAGTTATAAGATGAATAAGTTCTTACTCCTGAAACCAATATTACACTATATGCTAACTAACTAGAATTTAAATAAAAACTTGAAACAACAACAAAAAGAAATGTGTTCATCAACCCATTCTTTTATTATACACTGTTCAGGGACTGATTTACTTAATTCTTTTTAATAAGTTAATATACAACAACTGTGTTGTTTGAACTCTTGAGGATAATGCCAACTTTTTTGCAACCATCTTGTTGACCATGATTGGTGGAAGGAGGATGTAGGTACATCACTTATAAATAAATTCTGCTTTTGGCCATCTTCAAAAAAAATAAATAAAGATAAGGTCTGAGGATGTAATGTATAGCATGGCAACTATAATTAACAATATTCTATTGTATTTTGAAAGTCTCTAAGAGAGTAGATCTTAAAAGTTCTTATTATAAGAAAAAAAATGTAACTGTGTGAGATGATGGATGTCAACTAAACTTATTTGCTAATCATATCATAGTATATACATAAATCATTATGTTGTACACCTTAAACTAATATGTTACATATGAATTATATCTCAATAAAACTGGCCGAAAAACATTTAACGAAGAAATAATTACTAATCTTGCACAAACACTTAGAGACTAGAGGAGTGAGGAATATTCTAGGAAGCCAACATCACCTTGACATCCAGTACCAACTGCCCTTAGACTCAAGCAAGCAGGGGCCTTGCTCTGGGTTCTTATACCCCAGAGAGCCCCATACTTCAGAATGCCCTCCTCAATCCTAAATCCCCCTCTGGTGACTGAGATCAGTTGAAACTAGCAATGCCATCTGGGTAGGGTGCCTTGAGATTAGACTGGTACCTCTTGGTTCTGGTCCCAGATTTTCCCTTCTCTGACCCTCTACTCTTCACCTATTATCAACCATATGCCCCAATTCGTTTGGGGATTCATACCTATGGAGTCAACCCAAGACCCCATGGCAAGGTTCTAGTTCCAGGAGAGATGTCTTGCAAGCAGATTTCTGGCTAGCACAATATTGTTTTTGTGGGATCATGAAAGATCGGGCCTCAAGAATGGTACTGACATACTGATTTTGAGCAACTCTCACTCACGTTGGACATGTAGCAAGTTTAGGTTTCTGGGCTACTAAGAGATCATTGCCAACCCTTGGGTTCAAGCTACATATTTGGACCCATGCCCCAACACTTACCCACCTACATTCTGACTGCAGTGCTGCCCACGATCACAGCACCTGCAGACAGCAGGCGTCTTTCACCCGTGGTGGTGAGAATGCTTTACCCTATGCACTTCCCACATCCTAGTTGATCACCCAATCCCCTCTGTAGGCTCCACAGACATGTCAGCAGTCCTCTGGAAGTGGCTGTGTCTGTCTCCTCTGAGGGTTTTTGAGACCCTTGCTCTGCAATACCCATTACCCTTCAGACTGATGTTCTCTCTTGCCTCCGATTGGTTATCCTACCCCAGGATGGCTTTAGTTCACACCAGGTGACAGGTGGATGTTTCTTGTACAAATGGGACTGCCTTTCTTGCTTCACCTGTGGACTTCCTCGCATCTTCTCCCTGCCAGTGGCAATGTATGGGATGCAGAAGTGTGGTCAACACTGAGAAAGATCACATTCTAGAAATGAACCTATTAGAGCCTAAGACTTCTACATTTATGCTATAAAGTACCAAAGAGTAAATTTAACATGACCAGAAAATGAAATATCATTCACATTTCCCTGCACACTTTGAGTAAGACCTGCATTTGTGGTCATCATCAAGAAAGCATAGTAATAACTTTTACTGTGTCTCATTGGAAGCCAGTATTCTTGAGGGGCCGATGGGTGATGTAGCATCATGAGTAATGACATAATCAACATCAAGCAAATGGCAGTACAGAATTACAGATGTAAGATGATCTATGTTGTTTCAATACAAATAGGTTTGGCTTTATGAGTGATAAGAGCATTGCTACATTTTCTCTAGATGGGAGATAGGAAATAAGCCAGAAGCAGTACATCTGATGATGAAGAAATGGTTTTTGGCCCTAAATAGGAAGAGATGGATACTGCAAAGGAACTTCCTGTGCACCAATTAGATAATAAACAAATGCATAAGTACCTCCTTTATTTCTTCCCCATGCCTCACAGAGGTCTATGGACTTTACGGTACATGTGTAGTCAAATTGTTTATATAGACAAAGGCCTGGCAAAAAATATTTGCCAGGAGCCCCACACACCCTAGGGGCACAGAAACATATCACACAGAAAAGAAATCTGCAGACTAGTATCCCTCAAGATCACAAACACAAAAAATTCTAGCACAACATTAGCAAGTTGAATCTAGCAATATATAAAAAGGATAATAATACACCACAAATAAGTGGAGTTTATCCCAGTTATACAAGGTTTGTTTAACATTATAAAAATCATCAATTCACCATTTTAGCTGAGTAGAAAAGAAAAACCGCACAATCATCTAAATACATGCAGGAAAAACATCTGACAAACTTAAATATCTGCTCATGAAAGCATTTTATGTCTGGCAGAGGGGCTTGGGTGACAAATCTTTCTGAAATAGGGAGAGACTGATCCTGGTGGTGGGCTGGTTCACAATGGTGTACTGACTATGCATCATTCCTGGACCAGTGGGAGACTGTGGCTGAAGGAAGACCACAGACATTCTCAAGAGCCCACCACTGGTCAGTGGCAGTGCTAGAACGCAGATGTTTTCCTGTCTGTCTCTAGACCACATCCCTTTCCCCACACCACAGTGTCTCCTATAAAGTATGGTTAATTTCATTGACGGAAACTACATTTAGTACTGTTAGAAAAAAATAAGAAAAAATTAAGCACAATCTCTACTAAAAACAAAATTATATTTATTTTGTATATTGAGTGTATTTTTTTTTAAAGATTTTATTTATTTGAGAGAGAGCAGGGGGAGAGGGGAAGAGGGAGAAGCAGACTCCCCACTGAGCAGGGAGCCAGATGCGGGCTCGATCCCCGGACCATGACCTGAGCCTAAGGCAGACGCTTAACTGACTGAACTACCTAGGCGACCCTTGAGTGTATTTTTAATTCATGATTGTATTTTTGAGACCTGGATTCAGTGTACAAAGATTGCTATTCTTTTTTTTTCTATAACTGAATCAGAAGCAAATAGTTTTTTGGGACAGCAAATTAAACAATTTTGAAGGCCTTCTTTAAGAAAGAGAATGCAGGGCGCCTGGGTGGCTCAGTTGGTTAAGCGACTGCCTTCGGCTCAGGTCATGATCCTGGAGTCCCGGGATCGAGTCCCGCATCGGGCTCCCTGCTCGGTGGGGAGCCTGCTTCTCCCTCTGACCTTCCTCCCTCTCGTGCTCTCTGTCTCTCATTCTCTCTCTCTCAAATAAATAAAAAAAAAAAAAAAAAAAAAAAGAAAGAGAATGCAATACACACTAAAAATTAGGGACAAACACGGACATTTATTTAATCACAACAAATCACTAATTTTACAAAGCTGAAAAAGACCACAAACAGAAAATCCAGAAAAGTAACAAAATATTACTACTCAGTAACTGCCCGCCTCTCCTCTATGCTACTTTTTTTTTTTTTTTTTACCTTTTTTGACTTGTACTGTTTGTTTTTGTGATACGGTCTTCAATGGAGAAACTACAAAGATAATTTACCTTTTTCTCTAGCATAGGCGAATGAGTTTATTATTATTATTAATAGTCAAGATTAATAAAATATGCAACTTCACACACAAATATACTGTTGTCTGTATGGTTTGTGCCTTATGAACACAGAACTTTATAAATGTTATTTCCACAATTCCCATTAAAAAGGAAAACAAATGGTGTGTTTATATTTGTACACACTGCATTATTGATTATATTCCCACAGGAGAGAATTCCAGACCAAAAGCAAGGCATGGGTTGCCTCTACTTGAGCAACGTGTGAATTACATGACATTTCTCTTATCTTCCTCTACTCCCTCCCACCATGACTTGGCTCAGTGTGGGGAGAGGGCTGGGAGACCCCCTGTTCTGGAATCAACTCTCTCAGTTCTTCTCCAGCTCTCTCACTTCTCCAGCTTAGAGGCCCTCCATCTGCTCATGTCAGGGACCAGGAAAACCCAACAGCATCTTCAACCAAACTGTTCCTGTCTCATGTTTGGATGGAGAATTTTTGCACAGAGAGGACAAGAATTTGACATTGTGTGCCTCCATCTGTGTTACATGGGCTCGGGCAGAGACCCAGAGAACACGGGAAGACATTCAATAAATAGAAGCTGGAAACACTTGAGTTGTCACCCATGAAGGGTCACCATGCAGTGGGACCAAATCTTAGGCTCCTTTTCAGGTGGATCACTCTTGAAGAATGCACTTTCAAGTTTTGGAGTTGTTTAACTTCTGCAGGTAGCATTCCCTGAATTAACTTCTTCTTTTTTTTTAACTTTTTTTTTTAAGATTTTATTTATTTATTTGACAGAGAGATAGAGAGAGAGAACAAGTAAGGCAGAGAGGCAGGCAGAGGGAGAGGGAGAAGCAGGCTCCCCACTGAGCAGGGAGCCCGATCTCCTGGGATCATGACCTGAGCCAAAGGCAGCCGCTTAACCAACTGAGCCATCCAGGCGTCCCCCTGAATTAACTTCTTGTTACACAATCTAATTTTTAAAGAAGGTGTTCTTTGGGATGCACAGGGCTCTATCATTTTAACATCAGTTAAGACTGCGACCAGGAGAAAATGCTGTTTCCCTGGTAGGAGGGCCTGAGTATAGTCTCTCCCCAGTCTAGCTGTGTAGGGATGGAGCTGTAAGCCCTAGAAACTGGGGAAAGCTGTTCACATCCCTAACACTAATTGTTTTTTTACCTGCAATATACTCCTGCGAGCAGTAAAGAGGAAAATTATCAGTCTCCTATTCCACGTACCTCTCCTTCTTCCATTCTTATCCAGGACTAGAACCTGTTTTACTTAATATATATGCTTTCTGTCATTTTATTTAGGCTTGAAATTCTAATGGCTTAAAAATCACCTGGGATCTATACATATTCCTTTGCATGTATCAAATGTTACATATAAAAAGACAATACAGGAAAAATAATTGGGGGATGGCCCCAGCATGGATCCGTATTAAAAGCAACTATGCTCTATTTGCTTCTCTCAGGGAGTCCTCTCTCCTGTCTCGTGCCCCACCCCCACTCTCCACAGGAACCCCTCTCCTCCGCTTCACAGATTTCTGGCCATTTGCTAGCAAGTCAGTTTCTCAACTCATTATTTTTGCCCATTTATCAGCCTCCAGCCCCTTCTCTTTATTCCTGTCCACTTGCCCCACCCCCCTCAACAATCTTCATTCTCTCTCCTTCTTTGCAACAGCGGGTTTCATAACCTAAATGTGAGTGCTCACCACTCCCCACCACTGAGAGGTTTGATCCCTTTTATGCAGAGAAATGACAGGCGAGGGGGCCTGAGACAAGGGTGTGGGCATGGGGACAGAGTGGAGCTGGGGTTCTGCCAGGACCCCTGCTAATCTTGAATAGTGTTCTTTTGTGCCCTCCATCATAGGGGAATAGAAATGGAAAGTACCAGTCCCAGGATACTGGAAGTATTACTGTTAAATTGTTTGAAGATTGTTATGTGATTAACATATTGATTGTTGCCACAGACCCCCAAACTCTAGATCTCCCCAAGATCCTTCAGCATTCCCTCATTCCTGTCACTGTCCCAGCCACAGCCCCTCAGTTAGCAAAAAGGAACAATCATGACAGAGAGCTGAAACAAGAA
Organism: Neomonachus schauinslandi; assembly: GCF_002201575.2. Taxonomy (NCBI): domain Eukaryota; kingdom Metazoa; phylum Chordata; class Mammalia; order Carnivora; family Phocidae; genus Neomonachus; species Neomonachus schauinslandi. Next base: position 22,319,302 of record NC_058410.1, on the reverse strand, counting down.
AAGGCAGAATGGAACAGAATAACAATGTTCATTGCCTCTGTGACAACTTCCCAAGTTAACCTTCCTAAAGCTGAAAGGAAACTGTTCTGTCTGAAACAAAAAGGAACTGAATAGTGAGCTCAAATAGCATGGTGCTTAGGATGTCAAGCTGCATAATCAGATAGGCTCAAGATTGACTCCCAACTCTGCCTTTCACTGGCAGAGGGATCTCACCATGAACCCCTCTAAGCTTCAGTGTTCTCTCCTGGAAAGTGGAGGGGCTAACTTCCCCTTTCTGGCAGAGCTGTCACAGATGTGCAATGAGAGAGCTATAACGTGCTTGACCTGGCTTGGAGTAAGAAGAGATGGAAACCCATACTACTCTTTGGATGCAATGTGGTAGAACCTAAAGGGCAAATTAGAAGTGGGAGGTATTAGCTGCCCTTTGGGAGCTCACAATCTAAGCAAGAAACAAAATTCAAAGAAAAGAGAACAATATAATTCAGGAAAAGGTCAGTGTTATTATACACAATAGCCATTGTAGGAGGTGAGAAATTTGTGAACACTGAGGAAGGGTGTCAAAATGCTACAAAGGGCATAGAACTTTTGTTTAACTCTAAGAAATCAGTAATTTTTAATGTATAGCAATCCTAATACTGTTTTCATTATCCTCAAAGTCCAGAGACAGTGGGAAATTACACAAGATTTTAGAGGACAAAGTCTACACATATTGAATTTGGCCTGAGTCTTAACCTTTTGCCCTAATGGGTGTGGCAGTCCTATCAAAAGTGACCATTGAAATAAGCTCTTAAGATAATTGAGAGGGCAATGAGGTTGCTCACCATTGCCCCATGATCTTAGGCATCCTTCAGGGACAGTCAACCACTGATCACATCAGCTCCCATTACCCATCTTTTTTACAAGGTCTTCAGTCTAATCATCCACAGGTCAAGGCCACCTTTTCGATACTCCCATACAACCATGTCCTCAACTCTTGTGTTGCCTGCAAGGACCAATCAAGACCCAAGGATAAAAGCATTCTTTTTCCATCAAACAAACATTTAATTATTAATTAATTATTAATAACATATTTAAATCTTGATTAATTAAAAAAAATAGCAAGCACAAACTTAGCTGTGTAAGGAAAAAAACACTTATATTGCAGTGTAAGACGAAAGCTCAACAGTCTAGGTCATAGGTGTCTGTTTCCTTGAGCAATTAGAGGAGGCCCTTACGTGGCTTTCAGTGGGCAAGGCCATTAGTAAATTCTGAAAAAATGAGGCTCTCCATACTCAGGGCATCTGGCAGGAATCTAGTGTAGGCCAGGTGCTGGGGATGTTCTGTATTCTCTGCTCCTACCACAGCCAATCTCTAGCCCTCAGAAGTAAGTCAAAGTAGAGCAGTGAGAATCCTCAGCTGATCTGGCAGCAGAGCATGGAAGGAAGAGAAGGAATTCATCAGCACGTGGTTTAGACAAGCCAATACAGAACAGAATCCAGGCAGGCACACTTTGGTATTGTCAGGTTAAACATAAAGACAAAGGCCAAAAGTGTCATGGTGATGGCCACTGGCTGCCCCCTTGCCTGGTGTACTGAGATTCCTCCCACCTCTCTCCGGTGACAGATCTTCTTTTTGTTCTGCCATATCCCATGGTTCTTCTTCTTGGTTGGTTCCCATTCTGTACTTGGCATATTTCCTAGTAGCAGCATAAGAAATGATGAATAGAAATGTTTTGAGACCTTGTATATCTAAAAGCAGAAAATTTGTTTTTACTTCACATGTGAGTGAATAGTTTGAGTCAGCATAGAATTCTGGGTCAGAAAGAATTTTCCTTCAGAATGCTGCTGTCTTCTACATCTATATTGTTTGCCTCAGTGTTGCTTTGAGAAGTCCAAAATCATTCTGACTCCTGAAACTTTGTATGTGTCTGATCCATATCAGAGATTCTCTGTTTGTAGAACCTTCTTTTCATACCCAACATTACTAAGTTCCATGATGATGTGCCTTGGAAGGCATTGTTTTCATTTAGAGTGCTGGGCAGAGATCCTTTTCAAACCCCTTTTAATTAAGAAACTTATGTCTTTCAGGCCTAGAAAATGTCTTGAATTACTTATTGGTAATTTCTTCCCTTCCCATTCCTCTGTTCTTCATGTCTGGAAATCCTATTCAGATACTAGACACCTGGACTAGTCCTCCAAATCTTCAATTTTCCCTCTAATCTTCTGTGTCCTTGCCTTTTTGCTCTTCTTTTTTAGAAATTTCTTTATGTTATCTTCTAATCCTTCATTTGAATTTTTCAACTGCTAACATGTTTTTAATTTCCAAAAGCTCTTTTTATATCTCCTGAATTATCCTATTCTATAGTATTATCTATATGCTCTTATTTTCTGGATGCAATCTCTTCACTTATTTCTTGTGGCTATTGATAACATTTTTAATATATTCTTCTTTTCTGTATAGTTTTTCCTTACTTCAAGTTGTTTTTGCTGCTTATTTGGGTGTCTCTCCATCATTTTAGAGACTATTCTCAGAAGTAAGAGAGTTCTTGGTTGTCCAATCATGTTTAGAAGAGGGAGACTAAAAATTCGACTGCGATCTCTAAGCAAGTGGTAAGGACTATCCACCCAACACTTGACATTATTTATCTGGACAGCTGGATGTTGTCCAATTACATCTGTAGGTCTTTCTTTCTTTCTTTATCAGATACCCTGATAAGATACTTTCAAACTCCTGCCTGGAGGCCTAGAGGGTCCAAGGTCTAATTGCCTGTGCTCTGGGAGTCAAATAGGGAAGAGGAATGGTGGGGAGAGGTGTCAGCATTCAGGATTTATAGTGTGTGTGTGTGTCTGTCTGTCTGTCTGTCTGTCTGTCTGTCTGTCTGTCTGTCCTTTACATAGATATACTGTTTGAGTCAGCTCAGGCTGCTATAACAAATACCATAGAGACCGGGTGGCTTAATCCACAAACATTTATCACATTTCTGGAAGCTGGGAAGTCTAAGATCAAGGTGTTGGCAGATCAGTGTCTGGTGAGAGCCCTCTTCCTGGCTTACAGAAAGCCAGCTTCTCGTTGTATCATCATATAGTGGAGGGCAGAGTGAGGAAGCTCTCATGTCTATTCCTATAAGGGCACTAATCTCATTCATGAGGGCCCCACCCATAATAGGTAGATAGATGATAGGTAGATAGATAGAAGATAGATAGATGATACATAGATAGATAGATAGATAGATAGATAGATAGATAGATAGATAGATAGATGATAGGTAGATAGATAGAAGATAGATGATAGATGATAGATAGATAGATAGATAGATAGATAGATAGATAGATAGATAGATAGATAGATAGATAGATAATAGGCAGGCATATTCCATACACATAATCACCTGACTTGAAACCTGAGTTTAAGAAATGGTGAAGTGTTTGGTCAAGAATAGGAAAGACTAAAACTGTATTGAATTTTTTGTCTCTAGTTAAGGGAATTCAGATATACAATTTATTATGACAATCAAAGAAATTAAGTTTAAAGCCTTAAAAAACTTCCATTAAAAATGTGATTTCATTGAGCACCTGGGTGGCTCAGTCAGTTGAACATCTGATTCTTGATTTTGGCTCAGGTCATGATCTCAGGGTTGTGAGATCTAGGGCTCCACACTCAGTGGGGAGTCTGCTTCTCCTCTCCCTCTCCCAATACCCCACCCCACTTCCGCTTGTGTGCTCTCTCTCTCTAAAATACATAAATCTTGGGCGCCTGGGTGGCTCAGTTGGTTAAGCAACTGCCTTCGGCTCAGGTCATGATCCTGGAGTCCCTGGATTGAGTCCCGCATCGGGTTCCCTGCTCAGCAGGGAGTCTGCTTCTCCCTCTGACCCTCCCCCCTCTCATGTGCTTTCTCTCTCATTCTCTCTCTGTCAAATAAATAAATAAAATCTTTAAAATAAATAAATAAAATAAAATACATAAATCTTTAAATATATATATACATATATATTCTTTAAATATATATATACATATATATATGATTATATTATATTTTAGACTAGGTCTGAAGAGAGAAAATACAGTTTGTATTGCAAAATGCCATTGATGGGGATGATGTAAAATATACATATCATACTTCCTACTCTACAATCAGACATTGTACCTTCTTTTTTAGGTCCACATAGAACACTGATAGAAATGGCTATATATTAACCCACAAAGAAAATCTTAATAAATCCCTAGATTAATTGGCTATGGGGCAAAAGATAGTAGCCACTTACTTGTCCACCTGAGCAGGAATAATTCACAGATATGATCATATTTTTAATTTAAAAGTATAAGCATAAATATACTAAGATGAGAGGTTCAGCAGAGAGCTTTCTGGACAAAGGAGGTGAATGAGAACGTTTCTAGAGAACAGGTGCACAGAGAATGAAGGGGAGGGAGAAGGTAGGAAATGAGGATGGAGAGGTATTTTCACAGCTTCCACTCGCAGGAGTTTGGATTTCATCTTGGTGGGGGGGGGATTTTGAGAAGGAAGGTGACAAGCAGATTTGCATTTTAGCAAAATTGCCCTAATTTCTCTGAGAAAGAAAGCAGGAAACCTCTGCTTTGATGAGGGCATAAAGTAAGGTGAGGCATGGGAATGTGAGTAAGGGGCAAATGGAGAATTATTTACAACAATGTTGTCCAGTAGAACTTTCTGCAATGATGGACATGTTCTATGCCTGCGCTGTCCAGCATGGGGGCCACTAGCCACATGGGACTATTGAGCACTTGAACTATGTCCTGGGCAACTAAGGAACTGAATTTCTAATTTTTTTTTATTTCAATTAACATAAATAGCTGCAGGAGTTATTTGGGCAGTGGAGCTTTAGAAGGTAGAACTGTCTGTGTGTGAGTGTGCATTTTTAAATTTTTAAAAATATCTTTATTACAGCATAATTGGCAAAAAAATAAATTACACATGTTTAAAGTGCACATTTTGATGTTTTGACATATGCATATACCATAAGTCATGACACAATCAAGAGAGTGAGCATATCCGTCACTCTGAAAGTTACATTTCTAAAATTAATACACCTGAAAAACAGATGCTGGATAAACATTAAAGGACACTAAATTTTGTCAGCTGTTTCTTTGCTTGCTCTATTATAAAAATGCAGAAAAAAATAACCTGATGCCTTTTCTGGCCTTGGTTCTTTCAGGTTTTTTTTTTTTTTTCCAATTTCAAAATTATATTAAGAATCTTACAGCTAAGGCAAAAGTTCTGGAATGGGATGGAGGCAAGAGATAAGTTCAGACACATGATTTGGGACCCAGAAAAGCATGAGGTAGTTTCCGCATCAGGGTTCTTCACTTGCCTCAGGGAGGAGGTGTCAACCATTCCCAGAACATTTTTTTTGCATGAAATTTGGGCTACTTTCAATAAATTACCATTGTGCCCACACTTAAGAGACTTCTATTGTGCCTAGAAAATTCACTCTGAGATTTAAGATTGTCTGAATATACTTTTTCTTGTGTGTGCATGTGTGTTTCTCATCTTATAAGTTTTAGCGATTAAACATTTGCATAACATGGGATTTCTGTCAGGAACATGTATGTGCTTCATAGGGGGTATTAACTATTTTCAACATTTACAAGAAACAGAAAGAAAACAATTTGAAAGAAAGTTAACAGGAAGCATTTTCACTTTTTCAAATGAGGAATTTTTTAAATTTCAAAACATGTCAATCCTAAGATGTGCTACTTTTTGTCTTGGCTCTGAGGCTCACGGAACATGCTTGCAGAAGCTCTCTGGGTGCTGCCTCTGCATGGCATCTGCCATGGGACTGAAGTATAGTTAAAGCCAATTATTGTAACTCTTTGAAAAATTAGTCATGTTGACTTATGAACTCTCCTTAGAGGCTGATATGGGCTTCTTCATTTAATGATAAAGATGAAAGAATTCTTTTTATTAATAAATAGATTTGAGGGAGGAGGAGCAAGATGGCAAAGGAGTAGGGGACCAAAATTTCATCTGGTCCCAGGAATTCAGCTAGATAGGGATCAAACCATTCTGAACACCTATGAACTCAACAGAAGATTGAAGAAAAGAATAGCAGCAACTCTCTGAACAGAAAAGCTACCACTTTCTGGAAGCACAGACCCAACAAGCAGCAGATCTGGGGAGACTCCCCTTCCTCCCCCGGGAGGAGCAGTGCAGGAGCGCACCACAGGGATCTGCTGGGTTTGGAGACTCCACATGGGGTCCTGTGCCAGAGATAGAAACGCTCGGTCACAGGCCGGGTGAGCACAGAGTGCGGCCGGAGACCAGGGAGACAGGAGTGACTGACTGCTTTTCTCTGGGGGCTCACTGAGGAGTGGGGTCCCGAGTTCTCAGCTCCTAAGGGGCGGAGATTGGGAGGCCACCACTTTCTTTCCCATCCTCCAAAGCTGTATGGAAAGCTTGCAGGGAACAAGGGCTCCCGAGAGCAAACCTGAGCAGATTGCTTAGCCCGGACCCAGCAAGGGCGGGCAATTCTGCCTCCGGCAAAGACCTTTGAGAACCATGGCCACAGGCCCCTCCCCCAGAAGATCAGCAAGAACAGCCAGCCAAGACCAAGCTTACTGATCAATGAGAACGGCAGAACTCCAGCGCTAGGGGAATACAGCACATAGAATTCATGGCTTTTTTCCCATGATTCTTTAGTCTTTCAAAGTTAATATTTTTAATTTTCTTTTTCTATTTTTTTTTCAATTTTTCTTTTTCCCTTTTTCAACCAACATCTTATCAATCCCTTTTTTAAAAATCTTTTTGATTTTTCAGTTTTAGAGTCATATTCTATCCCTTCATTGTAGTTAACCTTCTTTTTGGTATATGTATATATAAGTTGTTCTCTCTTTAAAATTTTGGGATACAGTTTCTTCTAACAGACCAAAATATACCCTACATCTCTAGTGTATGGCTTTGTTCTAGGCTTCTGCCTGATCACATTCTCTCCCTTTTTTTTTAAATTTCTCTTCTTTCTTTTTTCAACCAACTTCTTATCTTATCAATTCCTTTTATAAAATCTTTTATAATTTTCATCTTTACATTCATATTCCATCCCTTTATTGTATTTACCATTATTTTTGTACATATATAAGTTTTTCTTTCTTTAAAATTTTGGGAGGCACTTTCTTCTAACAGACCAAAATACGCCCAAAATCTAGTGTGTGGCACTGATCTATTCACCAGCCTGATCATATTTGATCATATCCTTTTTTCCTTTGTTCTTTCTTTCCCTTTCTTTTCCCCCAGTTTTGGGTCTCTGCTGATTTGTTTAGTGTATATTTTTCTGGGGTCGTTGTTACCCTGTTAGCATTTTGTTCTCTCATTCATCTATTCTCCTCTGGACAAAATGACAAGTTGGAAAAATTCACCTCAAAAAAAGAACAAGAGGGGCACCTGGGTGGCTCAGTCAGTTAAGTGGCTGCCTTCAGCTCAGGTCATGATCTCAGGGTCCTGGGATCGAATCCCGCATCGGGCTCCCTGCTCGGCGGGAAGCCTGCTTCTCCCTCTCCCACTCCCCCTACTTGTGTTCCCTCTCTCCTGTCTCTCTCTCTCTGTCAGATAAATAAATAAAATCTTTAAAAAAAAAAAAAGAACAAGAGGCAGTACCAACTGCCAGGGACCTAATCAATATGGACGTTAGTAAGATGTCAGAACTAGAGTTCAGAATGACGATTATAAAGATACTAGCTGGGCTTGAAAAAAGCATGTAAGATACTAGAGAAACAGTTTCTGGAGAAATAAAAGAACTAAAATCTAACCAAGTCGAAATCAAAAAGGCTATTAATGAGGTGTAATAAAAAATGGAGGCTCTAACTGCTAGGATAAATGAGGCAGAAGAGAAAATTAATGATATAGAAGACCAAACGATGGAGAATAAAGAAGCTGAGAAAAAGAGAGATAAACAACTACTGGATCACAAGGGCAGAATTCGAGAGATAAGTGATACCATAAGACAAAACAATATTAGAATAATTGGGATCCCAGAAGAAGAAAGAGAGAGAGAGGCAGAAGGTGTATTGGAGCAAATTATAATAGAGAACTTCCCTAATTTGGGGACAGAAACAGTCATCAAAATCCAGGAGGCACAGAGAACCCCCCTCAAAATCAATAAAAATAGGTCAACACCCCGACATCTAATAGTAAAACTTATAAGTCTCAGAGACAAAGAGAAAATCCTGAAAGCAGCTAGGGACAAGAGGTCTGTAACCTACAATGGTAGAAACATTAGATTGGCAACAGACATATCCACAGAGCCCTGGCAGGCCAGAAAGGACAAGACAGAGCACTAAACGAGAAAAATATGCAGCGAAGAATACTATATCCATCTAGGCTGTCATTGAAAATAGAAGGAGAAATAAAAAGCTTCCAGGACAAACAAAAACTAAAGGAATTTGCAAACACAAAACCAGCCCTACAAGAAATCTTGAAAGGGGTCCTCTAAGCAAAGAGAGAGCCTAAAAGTAACATAGACCAGAAAGGAACACAGACAATATACAGTAACAGTCACCTTACAGGCAATACAAAGGCACTAAATTCCTATCTTTCAATAGTTACCCTGAATGTAAATGGGCTAAATGCCCCAATCAAAAGACACAGGCTATCAGACTGCATTAAAAAACAAGACCCATCGATATGCTGTCTGCAAGAGACTCATTTAGATGTGAAGCCACCTCCAGATTGAAAGTGAGGGGGTGGAAAACCATTTACCATGCTGATGGACACCAAAAGAAAGTTGAGGTGGCAATCCTTATATCAGACAAATTAGATTTTAAACCAAAGAACATATTAAGAGATGAGGAAAGACACTATATCATACTTAAAGGGTCTATCCAACAAGAAGATCTAACAATTGTAAATATCTATGCGCCTAACATGGGAGCAGCCAATTATATAAGCCAATTAATAACAAAAGCAAAGAAACACATCGACAACAATACAATAATAGTAGGGGACTTTAACACCCCTCTCACTGAAATGGACAGATCATCTAAACAAAAGATCAACAAGGAAATAAAAACTTTAAATGACACACTGGACCAAATGGACTTCACAGATATATTCAGAACATTCCATCCCAAAGCAACAGAATACACATTCTTCTCTAGTGCCCATGGAATATTCTCCAGAATAGATCACATCCTAGGTCACAAATCAGGTCTCAACCAGTACAAAAAGATTGGGATCATTCCCTGTATATTTTTGGACCACAATGCTTTGAAACTAGAATTCAATCACAAGAAGAAAGTCAGAAAGAACTCAAATACATGGAGGCTAAAGAGCATCCTACTAAAGAATGAATAGGTCAACCAGGAAATTAAAGAAGAACTAAAAATATTCATGGAAACAAATGAAAATGAAAACACAACTGTTCAAAATTTTTGGGATGCAGCAAAGGCAGTCCTAAGAGGAAAGTATATAGCAATAAAAGACTTTCTCAAGAAACAAGAAAGGTCTCAAATACACAACCTAAGCCTACACCTAAAGGAGCTGGAGAAAGAACAGCAAATAAAGCCTAAACCCAGCAGGAGAAGAGAAATCATAAAGACCAGAGCAGAAATCAATGAAATAGAAACCAAAAGAACAGTAGAACAGATCAACAAAACTAGGAGATTGTTCTTTGAAAGAATTAATAAGTTTGATAAACCCCTGGACAGACTTACCAAAAAGAAAAGAGAAATGACCCAAATGAATAAAATCATGAATGAAAGAGGAGACATCACAACCAACACCAGAGAAATACAAACAATTATAAGAACATATTATGAGCAACTATATGCCAGCAAAATTAGATAATCTAGAAGAAATGGATGCATTCCTAGAGATGTATAAACTACCAAAACTGAACGAGGAAGAAAATAGAAAACCTGAACAGACCCATACCACTAAGGAAGTTGAAACAGTAATCAAAAATCTCCCAACAGGGGTGCCTGGGTGGCTCAGCCATTAAGCGTCTGCCTTCGGCTTGGGTCATGATCCCAGGGTCCTGGGACTGAGCCCCACATTGGGCTCCCTGCTCTGCAGGAAGCCTGCTTCTCCCTCTCCCACTCCCCCTGCTTGCGTTCCTGCTCTCACTAACGCTCTCTCTGTTAAATAAATAAATAAAATCTTAAAAAAAAAATCTCCCAACACACAAGAGCCCAGGGCCAGATGGCTCCCCAGGGGAATTCTACCAAATGTTTAAAGAAGAATTAATACCTATTCTTCTGAAACTGTTCCAAAAAATAGAAATGGAAGGAAAACTTTCAAACTCATTTTATGAGGCCAACGTTACCTTGATCCCAAAATCAGACAAAGACCCCATCAAAAAGAATTACAGACCAATATCCCTGATGAACATGGATACAAAAATTCTCACCAAAACACTAGCCAATAGGATCCAACAGTACATTAAAAGGATTATTCACCACGACCAAGTGGGATTTATCCCTGGGCTGCAAGGTTGGTTCAACATCTGCAAATCAGTCAATGTGATACATTAATAAAAGAAAGAACAAGAACCATATGATCCTCTCAATTTGACAAAGTATAGCATCGTTTCTTGATTAAAACTCTTCAGAGTGTAGGGATAGAGGGTACATACCTCAATATCATAAAAGCCATCTATGAAAAACCTACAGCGAATATCATTCTCAATGGGGAAAAGCTGAGAGCTTTCCCCCTAAGGTCAGGAACACGGCAGGGATGGCCACTATCACCACTGCTATTCAACATAGTACTAGAAGTCCTAGCCACAGCAATCAGACAACAAAAAGAAATCAAAGGCATCCAAATCAGCAAAGAGGTCAAACTCTCACTCTTTGTAGATGATATGATACTTTATGCGGAAAACCCAAAAGACTCCACCCCAAAACTATTAGAACTCATACAGGAATTCAGTAAAGTGGCAGGATATAAAATCAATGCACAGAAATCAGTGGTATTCCTATACACCAACAACAAGACAGAAGAAAGAGAAATTAAGGAGTCGATCCCATTTACAATTGCACCCAAAACCATAAGATACCTAGGAATAAATCTAACCAAAGAGGCAAAGGATCTGTACTCAGAAAACTATAAAATACTCATGAAAGAAATTGAGGAAGATGCAAAGAAATGGAAAAATATTCCATGCTCATGGATTGGAAGAACAAAGATTGTGAAAATGTCAATGCTACCTAGAGCAATCTACACATTTAATGCAATCCCTATCAAATTACCATCAACTTTTTTCAAAGAAATGGAGCAAGTAGTCCTAAAATTTTTATGGAACCAAAAAAGACCCTGAATAGCCAGAGAAATGTTGAAAAAGAAAAGCAAAGCTGGTGGCATCACAATTCTAGACTTCAAGCTCTATTACAAAGCTGTCATCATCAAGACAGTATGGTACTGGCACAAAAACAGACACATAGATCATTGGAACAGAATGGAGAGCCCAGAAATGAACCCTCAACTCTATGATCAATAATCTTCGACAAAGCAGGAAAGAATGTCCAATGGAAAAAAGACAGTCTCTTCAACATATGGTGTTGGGAAAATTGGATAGCCACATGCAGAAGAATGAAACTGGACCATTTCCTTACACCACACACAAAAATAGACTCAAAAATGGATGAAAGACCTAAATTTGAGACAGAATCCATCAGAATCCTAGAGGAGAACACAGGCAGCAACCTCTTCGACCTCAGCCGCAGCAACTTCTTCCTAGAAACATCGCCAAAGGCAAGGGAAGCAAGGGCAAAAATGAACTATTGGGACTTCATCAAGATAAAAAGCTTTTGCATAGCAAAGGAAACAGTCAACAAAACCAAAAGACAACGGACAGAATGGGAGAAGATATTTGCAAATGACATATCAGATAAAGGGCTAGTATCCAAAATCTATAAAGAACTTATCAGGGTGCCTGGGTGGCTCAGTCGTTAAGCGTCTGCCTTCGGCTCAGGTCATGATCCCAGGGTCCTGGGATCGAGCCCCACATTGGGCTCCCTGCTCAGCAGGGAGTCTGCTTCTCCCTCTCCCTCTCCCCCTGCTTGTGTTCCCTCTCTTGCTGTGTCTCTCTCTGTCAAATAAATAAATAAATAAATCTTTAAAAAAAAAATTATCAAACTCAACACCCATAGAACAAATAATCCAATCAAGAAATGGGGAGAAGACATGAACATTTTTCCAAAGAAGACATCCAAATGGCCAACAGACACATGAAAAAGTGCTCCATATCACTCAGCATCAGAGAAATACAAATCAAAACCTCAACGAGTCAGAATGGCTAAAATTAACAAGTCAGGAAACAACAGATGTTGGCGAGGATGAGGAGAAAGGGGAACCCTCTTACAGTGTTGGTGGGAATGCAAGCTGGTGCAGCCACTCTGGAAAACAGTATGGAGGTTCCTCAAAAAGCTGAAAATAGAGCTACTGTACGATCCAGCAATTGCACTACTGGGTATTTATCCCAAAGATACAAATGTAGTGATCTGAAGGGGTACATGCACCCCAGCATCCACATAGCCAAACTATGGAAAGAGCCAAGATGTCCATCAACAGATGAATGGATAAAGAAGATGTGGTATATATATACAATGGAATATTATGCAGCCATAAAAAAAAGAAATCTTGCCATTTGCCATGATGTGGATGGAACTAGAGGGTATTATGCTAAGCGAAATAAGTCAATCAGAGAAAGACATGTATCATATGATCTCACTGATGTGAAGAATTCTTAATCTCAGGAAACAAACTGAGGGTTGCTGGAGTGGTGGGGTGTGGAAGGGATGGGTAGCTGGGTGATGGACACTGGGGAAGGTGTGTGCTGTGGTGAGCGCTGTGAGTTGTGTAGGACTGATGCATCACGGACCTGTACCTCTGAAACAAATAATACATTATATGTTAAAAAAAAAAGAAGAAGATAGTAGGAAGGGAAAAATGAAGGGGGGGAGTCAGAGGGGGAGACGAACCATGAGAGACTATGGACTCTGAGAAACAAACTGAGGGTTCTAGAGGGGAGGGGGGTGGGGGGATAGGTTAGCCTGGTGATGGGTATTAAAGAGGGCACGTATTGAATGGAGCACTGGTTGTTATACACAAACAATGAATCATGGAACACCACATCAAAAAAAATTAATTAATTAAAAAAAAAAGAATTCTATTGATGCTTCCCTAAAAAAAAATAAATAAATAGATTTGAGATAAATCCAGGCACTCAACGTAACAGTGGCCTTCCATTTTCCTTCACCTCATAAACCCCTTCCAGCTCTAGATAGAGCAACAGTACTTCATACATACATGCATCCATCCATTTATTTCATTCAGTAAATATTTATTGAAAGTTTTCTGTGTCAGGCACTTTTCTAAGGACTAGAGATACAACAGTGAACAACAACAAAAAATCCAACTGAGTAAGAAAGAAAATTAAAAATGACAACAGTAAATATAGAGTAGGTCATATAAAGATAAGGACTATAGAAAAAATAAAACAGAATAATGTAATAAGAATTGACCGAGGAATGAGAGTTGCTGTTTTATATAATTTTGTCAAGCAAGTGACTGGTAAGTTGAGATTTGATCAGATTCCTGCAGGTAATGGGGGAGTGAGCCACATAGCTATCTGAGGAAAAGGCCATGAGGCAAGATTGTCCTGGTATGTTTGGAATTGGCTGGGACAGAGCAAGCCAGAGGTCAGGGAGCATGAAGAGGGTCAGACAATGTAAAAGTAAGAAGTATTACTACAAGGACTTTTACCCTAACTAACTGAGAGCAGAAGTTACTGGCAGGTTTTCAGCAGAGCTGTGATGTTATCTAACAAATGTTTTTAATAGACCTTTCTGATGGCCAGTTTGGTAAGGATAGACTTGACATGGTGTGATAGGTAGAATAATGTCCTTGTCCTTATCCCTCAAGCCTTTGAATTTGCTATGTCATGTAGCAAAGGGGAATTAAGGTTGCAAATGGAATTAAGGTGGCTAATCAGATGGGGAGAGATAAGGAGATTATTATGGAATCTCTGGATGGGCCAATGTCACCACAGGGGTCCCTATAAGTGAAAAGGGGAGGCTAGGAGAGTCAGAGTCAGAGTGATACAATGTTGAGACTTGACCATCACTGCCGTCTTTGAAGATGGAAGGGGGCCATGAGTCAAGAAATGTGAGCAGCCTCTAGGAGCTGGAGCAGACAAGGAAATGGATTCTCCTCAGACCCTCTAAAAGGAATGCAGCCAACACATTTTAGACTTCTCATAACCAGAATTCTAAGATAATAAACTTGCTTTGTTTGAAGCCACTAAGTTTGTGCTAATTTGTTACAGCAGCAATAAGAACTAATACAGATGGAGTGCGAAGATGGATGTAGAGAGACACTTACCATGTGCCTGACCCTGGGTTAGATGCTAATGATAAAAGGAGAGATGTGGTTTCTATCATCAAAAAGCACGCAGTCTAAAAGAGAGAGGCATATAAACAAGTAATTATGGGACAGAGTAAAAACTGCAGTACAGATGTACATATAAGGTTCATCCTACCACAAAGGGAGAAGTTATTGGTCCCCTTCCTCCTTTGGGAATTAGGAAAATGCTCCATAAAGGATCTAGATGAACTTTGAGGAAGAAACAGGACCAGACACGCCAAATGGTAGGGTCAGCACATACAAAAGCACAGAGATATGAAATAGGGTGGGATGGTCCACAACTATAGTTTGGAGGGTCACCAATTTTGTGGAGTGGCGGGAAATGAACTGTGAGACCCAGATCATGAAGAGTTTTCCATACTAAGAACTGTAGACAGTGGGAATAATTGCAGGAGGCTAATCAGGGATTTAATCTGTTTTGCAAAGTTCATTCCAGGGACAGTGAGGAGCATATATTGGACAAGAATGAAACTGAAGGCCAGGATTGAAAACATAGAGACTTAAAGAAGAGAGAAAAATACAAGACTAGTAGACTCAATAGGACTTGATGACTGATTGGATGTGGGTGTTGGAAGAGAAGGACTAGTCTAACATTACTCTAAGATTTGGGTTTGGCTGATTTATCAGCGAGAATTAGGTTTGGCTGTGAATAACAAGGACAAAACATAGCAAAGGCTAGAGAAGACTGATACTTAATTTCTTGTGTGTAAATCCAGAAGTTGGCAATTAGGATGAATGGCTCTGCTCCACGAAGCCCGCAGAGACCTCAGCTTCTTCCTGCATATAATTCAGTATTCCCCAGGTGTGGCTCTCGGTCTTGTGGTCCAAGATGGCCACACAAGCTCTTGTCATCATGTTCACATTCCAGGCAGCAGGATGGGGGAAGAAACAAAGAAAATAAAGGCAAAGGAAAGATTTTAAAGGTTTAAAGGTTTATTTTAACGTTTTTTAAAGTATTTTAAAGGTTTTCAAAAACCACCATGTGATGCGTCTATTTGCATTCTTATGGCCAAAACTTAGCCACAGAGAGATTGGGAAAGTAACCTTTATTCTGAGTGGTCATTAATCCAGCTAAAAATATGAAATTGTATTACTAGGGAAGGACAGGAGAACAGATATTGAGAGACAACAGCATCTCTGCCCCAGCTGATCCTTGGAGGATATTATCAATGAACCAGATAGAGAGTAAAGAAGGAAGAAGTGAAGACAAAAGAGAAAGAACTTGGTGTGTGTCATGCTGAGTTTCAGGGGCTTGGAGACTATAAAAATGGAGCTGTCCAATGGTTATTAGAAAAACAGATTTGAAGAGCAAGATCAAGAAATGTCCTAGAAGTAAATACTTGGAAATCATTCTGATTTCATCCAAATGGAATCTGAAGAATACCAAAAGAAAAGATCAAGATTCTTGGCAATGCCAATATTTATAGGAAACACAGGAAATAGGAGTCAGCAAAGGCACACAGAGAGACAACCACAGGAAAGTGGCATCCTAGAAAACAAAGGAGAAACGAGTTTTGAAAATGTAACAAGAGCAGTGTCGAGTCTTCGAAAGGACAAGGAAGACCTGTTGGAGAAGGAACCACACAAATTAGCCCCTAGAAGGTCATTGTGAAAGTTGGCAGGATGATTCCAGGGAGGTGATGAAGGGAGAAACTACACTGAAGAGAGTTAGAAGAATTTTTATAAGTGGAATGAAAATATACATCTTTTAAAGATGAAAAGTTTAGTAAAGGGGAAACACAGGGTGACAGAAGAAACTTCTACAAAGAGAGACTTGGATGTATGTAGAAAATGGTATCATTTCATGTGAATTTCTGTTTTGGATCAAGTAATGGCAACCATGCTCCCAGGGGGGAAGGGGAGGCAAACCGGTGGTCTACACCAGTGCTTGCCCACTGCTACAGCAAACCAGCCTCCACATTGACCCACGGGCACTCAACACTCGGACAGATATCCAAAGAGCTTGTTTTGGCCTCTAATTTTATTTTATACTTATTCTCTCTAATTAGGTCTCTCTCTACATCACCAACTCCCGCTCCCTCGCTGACCTCCACCACTGCAAAAACCTTAACTGGTTTTTTTTGTTTTTTTTTTTTTAAACAGGATCTTGCCTTTTCATTTATAGAGCTGGAAGGATGTAAGTCTGAAACAGCCATATTTTTATAATATGTTTTTACTACATGTAGAAAGCCTGTACGAAGTAGGAGAAAATTAAACCAACCCAGAGAAGGAAACGGAGGAATGAGATGTGGGAAGGAGAGGGCAGTAGGAATATGATGGTTATTGAACCCCTGGTTCTAGGCCTGACACCCTTGCAGCTGATCTGACTACTGGCTTACACAGTTCTTCTTCCCCTCCATGAGGCACCCAGCGACTGTCCAGTAATTTCCCCTTTTTGGTTAGACTAAGTTCAGAAGTGATTTCTCTGACTTAACTGAATACACATGAAGACTGATATGAACCCCTTTCCAAAACCCGACTCCCACCCTGAGGTATACTCAGATGGGAAGAAATATAATAATCATGTAGGTCTGGGCAGCCAAGCATCCAGAACAAATATAAGTGGCTTCATTGTGGTCAAAAACTCCAGACAAATGAGCTCACAATACCCAGCAACTGTTTTGGAGGAATGATGGTAAATCATTCTGAAGGCCAAAGTTCAGCTGTTTGGAAACTTAGAGAAGTTTGGAATAAAGAAGTACAGGAAGATACAAAAGTACACAAAGATACAGAAGTTTAGCAAGAATTGTGAACATGAAGAAAATAAGACTGATACAGAGTTCTATGTGAATTAGGAAAACTAAAAGTGAATTGCTTGAGAATAATTGAATGAATTATTTTACCAAACAGAGAAATGCACTGGGGCTCAGGGATTGCTTTGGGTAAATACAGATTGTCAAGATGACCCAAGGACACTAACTTTAATAACAAACTGTTTGGCACTGGTAATTGCCATCCCATCAAATACTAAAAGTTCATTTCACTTAAACAAGTATTTACTGAATATCTATTAGGGACCCAGATAGAAAAATTCAAAATAAACATGAGACGCAGCTCTGACCTCAAAAGCTTAAGTGTTTTGGGGAAAACAAGACAACATATGTGAGGGGCGCCTGGGTGGCTCAGTTGTTTTGCATCTGCCTTTGGCAAAGGTCATGATCCCAGGGTCCTGGGATAGAGCCCGTATTGGGCTTCCTGCTCAGCTGGAAGCCGGCTTCTCCCTCTCCCACTCCCCCTGCTTGTGTTCCCGTCTCTCGCTGTGTCTCTCTCTGTCAAATAAAGAAATAAAATCTTTAAAAAAAAAAAAAAAGACAACATGTGAAACACAAGGACCCAAATATGTGGTATTTTACCTCAAAGATTTCAGTAACATAGGAAAACTGAAGGCTTTTGCCTCTCCCCTTACAACATGAGAGGGTTCCATTTCCTAAATTAGACCAGCCTAGAAAGGAAAACACAGAACCTTGAGAATTACCCACACTTTTTGCCCACTGAAAACTCAAAATATTAAAACCAGAAACATATGAAAGAAAATGAACTTTGGCCAATTGGTAAACAGTAGAGGGCTTTCAACATACCTGCATCCCCCAAACTAGGTACACTGACAGGAAGCTAAACACAAAAAGAATGTCCAAGGATGTCGAATTATCTTTTACCCGCAGTATGGACTTGAGGTCATGAAAATGACAGCAAACAAAACAACAAGGAGAATAAATATAAAAACATTAAAACTTTGTGCTTCCAAAAAAAATATTTAAAAAGAGAGATGTTCTCTCTAAATTTCACAAATAATATTTCCATAAACGTTATTGTTATTATAATACTTAGAATTTAAAGGTGAAAGTAAAATTAGGATCACAGAAATAATGCATTAACAAAGCAAATTCAACCACAAGTAAGAAGTGCTGAGTGAATGAATGAATGAACAAAGGTTACACTAAATGATTCTGGGGCTATTTTTATTATTCACGTGTCTCTAGGGAAGAAGAAAACTGTTTAATCATACAGTTGCCCAGATTTTACTGCAGTGCAAGTTTCAATTCTCTGTATCTCCTTACAATTGCAATTTTTAAAAATATATGCCTTTACAGGAAAAAAAAAATAGCAGTCCTAATACAATCCAGGAATATTTTCCAGCTTGAAGCTTACTTTCACATTCATGGAGTGAAAATTTTTAACTGAATTGAAACACATAAAAACACGCTCATTATTTTATGCACCCATACACATTTTGGATTCTTCATATTACTTTTCCCGGGCATCCCAATGAGTTCTAAGAAAAACTCTACTGGGATTATATTTCATCTACATGGTTAAAAGAAGGATGATTGGCACCTTTGTAATTTGGTGGTGGTTTTTAACTCAAATTCCAGATTACAGAGGTTTTAACTCTTGCAATCACAGCTCTTTAGAACACACAAGTGAATCTCCACAGATTTACCTTTATTAGAAATTATACAAATGAAAAGATGAAAGAGACATCCTCTTTAATTTTTTGCAGATCAATTCTCTGAATGTTGTAGACATCCCTCACCTTAATTCTAACACATTTAAAACATCTGAGGAGAAAAAGGTAAACGGATCCCATGACAACTTTGGCTAAGCCTTTCATTAATTACTGTTCCATGGACCATGGCACTTCCTGTGGTTAATGGTTAATACCACCTGGTGGCCAGCAGGATAGGTAGGAAACTCAGATTCAATGAGGCTCAAAGGGATCTTGAGAGACCATTTAAATCTATTTCTCTGCCTTTAGAAAACCACTAGGGAAATATCAAATTTTTGAAGACTTTCAAGAAAGTAGATTCCAGGATACAAGAACAGCAACTCCAAAAAAATCTTCAGTGTCTAGCAACCCTCATCATCAATTCTCATTGTCATTGTCAAGGTATTTTAAATCTGTGAGCCTGGAAAATAGATGCAGGGCACAACTAACCTCTGAACGTCAACTCATCTGCCAATGGTGAGTGACTACCCAGGAAATATACATAACTCACATCTGCACTTCAAGAAAGAAGAATTCAAACCCTCCTCATTTCTAAGCCAGAGTGACTTCCATTCTCTTTAGAATAAAATATTGATTCCAGGAGGATGAAACCACCTGTCCCATTTCTATTTGCCAGAACTAGTCAAGATTTGAGATTTTCAAATTTTATTGTTCTCTTGGATTCTTCTCTGTGAAATCTATTTTTCCATTGGAAGCATGAATGTGAACTCGTGCTTTAAGGACTTAAAAGGAAACACACCCTTTAAATGCTAAGTATGTCTATAATTATTTAGTATCTGTTTAAATAAAGGCAAGGGCACCTGGGTGGCTCAGTTGGTTAGGCGGCTGCCTCCAGCTCAGGTCATGATCCTGGAGTCCCAGGATCGAGTCCCTCATCGGCTCCCTGCTCAGCAGGAAGTCTGCTTCTCCTTTTGACCCACCCCTTCTCATGCTCTCTCTCTCTCTCTCATTCTCTCTCTCAAATAAATAAATAAAATCTTTTAAAATAAATAAACAAATAAAGGCAAGAATTGCTCCAAACAAAAAGTGTTACTTATTTTTGTTGATCATAGGATCCTGGAGAAGAAGGTGGGATTTTGTTGGGGGCGGCGAGGGAATAATGCCTGGAGAGTATAACAAGGAGAAACTAGGTAAAAATTATGATAGTTACAAGTCAAGAACATCCCAGGCCAATTACTCTTTTCTTTTCTTTCTTTTTTTTTAATCACATCAAATCTTGAGTCATACTCCAGACTACATCAAGCTGTGGAGTTTGTTGCTCCGTCTATCCCCAGTAGCAACCAAGAGCTTGGGTGGCATATGTTTTTAACCAAAATGTGGCTTGAAGAACAAATTGAGGAGACAGAACATAAGATGGTTAGAGATTTACAAGTCAGGACATAAAGAGTAGATCTGTGAGTCTCCCAAAACCAATGTTTATGGAAAGAAAAATTACCCAAGTGTTTCCAAAGGAAAGAATAGAACACAGGAAAGAAGAAGGAGAATTTGGAAACATTCTAAGAGGTAGAGAGAAGAATGGAAATAAAAGCAAAGGGAGATGAGAGTATCAACTTGTGTACTGATCGTGACTATCAGGGAAGCTGAATGTGTGTATCTTCATGTATGTATGTGTATGGAGTCAAAAGACTTACATTTTGTACCCAGATTTAGACCTCAATGGTGACATGACCTTAGCACATGCATTGGTTTGCTAGGGCTACCAAAATAACGTACCACAGTTTTAGTGACTTAACCAACAAAAATTTATTTTCTTACAGTTCTGGAGACTAGAAGTCTGAGATCAAGGTGTCACCAGGATTGGTTCTTTTTGAGGCCTTATTGATGATGATTCTTTTTCTCCCTTCATCCTCACATGGTCTTCCTTCTGTTCCTGTATGAGTCCTGATTTCCTCTTCTTATAAGGACAGCAGTCATGGTGAGTAGTGCCCACCGAATGACCTCATTTTAACCTAATTACCCTGTTAAAGGCTCTCTCTCTAAATATAGTTACATTCTAAGGTGCTGGGGGTTGGGATTTCAACATATGAAAGCAGGGGGCACATACTCAGCCCATAAAGGCACATTATCTTTTCAAGGTACCTTTTATTAAAAAGAGGACTATAATGAGAAGTAACTCATAATACTATTATAATGACTAAATGAAGTAATACTTTTTTTTGAAGTAATACATTTTAAAAGTTAAATGTCCAACAGTAGGAAAATGGTTAATTATATAATATCCATACAAATGAATATTAAACAAAAAAATAGGAAAAGGTTTTAATCACAGAAAATAATACCTATGATTATATTAAGGGTTTTTTGTTGGGTGTTTTTTTGTTTTGGGGGGTTTGTTTGTTTGTTTTTGGTTTTGTCTTAGGGAGGGAGAGGGGGATGGGGGAGAGAGACAGAAGAAGAAGAGAGAGAATCTTAAACAGGCTTCACACCCAGAGTGGAGCCTGACGTGGAACACAATCTCAAAACCCTGAGATCATGACCTGAGCCAAAATCAAGGGTTGGACACAACCAACTGAGCCACCCATGAGAGCCCCAATATTAAGTATTTTTTAAAAAGAATCCTTTTTTTATAGGCATGTGAACATATATGAATATATTTATTTAACAAAAATATTTATTGGAGGAAAACAGACTAAAAAGTTTATTATGGCTAAATTTGAGTGGTGATAATTTTCAGAGATAATCTTCATTCTTGCTAAACTAATTTGTATTTTCTAAGTTATCTACAATGTACATGCATTTGTTTTATTTTATTTTGCATCACGATAATACTCAAATTAATTTTGAGTCAAGTGTACTGTAAGGCTCCAACCCTCCCCATCTTCAAGTCCTGTTACACGACTCACTACTTTCAACTCTTTTGCCTATATCTCCTATTACTTACCTCCATGTTTCTAACACAAGTTTTAACCTTTTTTTCTTGATATTCCCATTTTTTCCTATTGACTTCCTACTACAGCAATGAGGGATTAGGCCTCTTACACTTACAATTCCCGCCCGTAGACATTTTCCCTCTCCTAACATCCTCATATAGTTTTATTAACCTGGTATTAAATAAATATCCTGCGTTTACATTTTATGACAAATAAAATCTCCTTCCTTAGTTCTAAAAATTGTTGACATCTTTCCTTGATTGTCATCCTTTCTCCCAAAAGCCAGGCTTTTATAAGGAATAGAAAAAGGTTATATTTTAATTATAAACTTTTTTGAAAATAAACATGAAATGATTTAATCACATAATTTACATGGCATAAATAAATACATACATATGGTAGCATCAATGCATACATCTATGCTTAAATCTTGGCTTTGCCATTTACTAGCTGCGGTAGTTTGGGAAGATACTTAACCCTTCCTAGGTGGATGTAAGTGTGGAGGTCAGTGGGAATGTCCATGCTGAGTCAGATGGGCAAATAGGGAGAAACGAAGGTGAGGGGTGTGGAGGGCATCCTGGGAAGCAGGCATGGCAACAAAATAGTAGAAGCAGGAAAGCATGATTGGTGGTGAGTGTCAGGCAGACAGGGGTTGCTGGAACATAAAGTACGCAGTAAGGCACATTACCGCAAACATGGCGGCTTAAACAATGTAAATCAACAAACTGAATATAAGAATTCATTACAATTCCAAACCTAATAGCACTTGGAAAACATTCCAGCATCCTAGTGTTGGAAAGTTATGACCTAGTAGGAGAGAAAATCTAGTCTCTTGCTGTTGGTTTTCAATCCTCTTGGGAGCTTCCCTAGTGTGATCTGAACTTGAACCCCACATTCAGAGTACAGGGAGAAACTGAAGAAAGATGCAGGCCACTCCAGCTTGGTAGGTGGCAGTTTTAATAAGCAAAGGGAACTTACATATGAGGCTTGTCTTGGTGACAGCAAGATGAATGGATCCCCGCATCCACCTTCCAAATTTTTGAAGTTTATGTAGAGAGAGGCCTTAACTGGGTTCAAGCAAGTATTCTGTGCAGGTGTTCTCAATACTCCATCATTACCTCAATACTGTGTCCTTGGAGAAACCTCTGGGAGCAGGAAAGGCATGCAGAACCCACATTCCAAGGACAGGGGAGGGAGTGAGGAGCCTCAGGTCACCTAGATCCAGCTTATGGGTCAACCAGCAGTCACATCTTTTTGATGACCAACACTTGCTCCTCTGTTTATTTAGTCATCCATGTAACAATATTGATTGCCTATTACATACCAGGCAATGTTGTAAGTAATCAAGATACAGCCATGAACAAGACACAAACCCTTTACACCCATGAGACTTAAAAAAATATGTGGGCAAGAAAGACAACGAAAAGAAAATAAGAAAAATAAATAAAGTCCCAGTAATGGTAAGTGCAATGAATAACAAGAATAAGGGAGGGTAGGAGATAAGGATATAGGAGGAGGGAAGGGAAAGAAGGTAGGGAAGGAGGGAAAGAGAAAGGGAGGGAAAGTGGAGGCGGCTCTTTTACCCACAGTGGCAGGGGAACCTTTTCAAGAAGATGTTTGAATGTAGCAAAGGAGTGAGCCAGGCAAAGATCCAGAGAAGAGCTTTGCAAGCAGAAGAAACAGGAATGCAAGGACCTGAAGCAAGACCAGTGTGGCCAGAGCAGAGCGAGGACAGAATGGTGGGAAGCAGACAGGGACGAGATCCTGTCAGACTGTGTAGACCAGACTGAGGCATTTTCATTTCTCTTTCTCTTTGTCTATTTGTTTGTTTTGTTGTTTTTTACAATGATGAGAAGCTGTTGGAGTATTCTGAGCGGGGCATGACGGGACCTCTTTTCAGGGGCCAGGGCTTTTGTGTTGGCAAATTTCTTAGCACTTCTCCCAGACTGGGTTCTCTGTTATTTCTGCCATGTTTTTTGAAGCGATTCTAGACAGCTCCAGGCCAGCTTCCCACCTCATGCAGGTAAGGACCTCCTTCAGAAGTAGTCATTAGATTTTCCATTGAGAACACAGAAAGTGGTGGGGGCTGGGGAGCATTCACAAGGACAGTGGAGTTAAAATGGGAGTGAGTGAGCCCATCGTAGCCCAGTTACCCATGACCATGGAGTGACTGTTTGAGAGTTTTAGCTACATTTCGTGTAACTAAACATGATTCGTGTATGAACGTGTGTTCATATCATCAGGGCTTCCTCCATGGTCCTCTACCTCAATAAGGAGAAAGCCTGCTCTCATGGCTATTCCTGGGATATATTGGGTTTTCCCATCCTGTGTGTAGATGTGTAGTTGGGAGTTCTGCAACAGGCCAGGTCAACTGCATGGAGTAACATCAGCTACTATCTTCTAGTTCCTATCAAGTTCTATTCACTGTGTATTTAAATATATTATTTCTAACTTTCACAACCATTCCTTAAGAACCTTAAGTTTAGACAGATTACAGAACTCACCCAAGGTCACATAAGAAGTGGCAATGCCAAGAGGCGCCTGTGTGGCTCAGTTGGTTGGACTTCCGACTCTTGGTTTCAGCTCAGGTCATGATCTCAGGGTCGCGAGATAGAGCCCGATGTCAGCTCTGTGCTCAGCTCAGAGTCTGCTGGAGATTCTTTCCCCCCTCCCTCTCCCTCCCCTTCTGCTCTTCCCCCCTCATCCCCCCCCCACTCACACGTGTGTGCTCTCTCTCTTTTTCTCTCTAAAATAAATAAATAAAGGGACACCTGGGTGGCTCAGTTGGTTAAGCATCTGCCTTCGGCTCAGGTCATGATCCTAGGGTCCTGGGATCGAGTCCCGCATCAGGCTCCTTGCTCGGCAGGAAGCCAGCTTCTCCCTCTGCCTGCCGCTCCCCCTGCTTGTGCGCTCTCTCTTTCTCTGACAAATAAATAAATAAAACCTTTTAAAAAATAAAATAAATCTTTAAAAAAAAAAAAAAGTGGCAATGCCGGGATTTGAGCCCAGTGTTGCCTAGCTGCAAAGTCTGAACTTTTTTTCTTCTACCATGCTGCCCCCAAATAGGTCAAACGACTAGAAAATAAGATTTAATTGTCGTTGGAAGTTGTCCCTACCAGTTTACTTTATGTAAAATTCCATATGGGTCAAATTTCATAATAAAAGTCAAGAAAGCCTCTGTGTCCTAGGGCAGCAGCCTTGGAATTTTTATCATAACTTATTTTATTGGATAGTTTTTGAAATAAGTAGACCTTAATTGAAAATTAGAAGAACTTTGTCATACACAATTTTTAAATAAATAATTTCATTCAATGAATTTTCTAGGACCTGAAATTGCTTTTCTCCAAAAAAAAATCTTATTTAAAAACAGACAATAGCTAAAGTGCAGAGAACAGAGCATTATCTGAGGGTTATTTACAATTATCAGTCCTTTTTGGTTGCTATTTTTCTGTGAACAGACTGGCTCAAGACAGCCTCATTTTCACCTGTCTGCCCATGGTTTGCCAATTCTATGTATTCAACACTACTTCTGAGAGTATACTCACTCTTCCTCGGTCTCTCTCTCTGCCTATCTCTCTCTCTCTCTTTCTCTCTCTCTCTCTCTCTCTCACACACACACACACACACACACTCATTCATGTCTTTTATAGAGAAATTAACTCTATAGAAGATTTTGGGGGCAAAATAAAATGCATTGTGCCCAAACCAACAAAACAGAGATGGGCCAACTACCAGGGTCTGGATGTGGTATTTCACTAACTCCCTTATGTAGGTCAATGCTGGAATAATATTGTCCAGGTAGAGATTTTGCCTTGGTGGCTATGGTGTGATCCTGATTAAACTAGTCTTCATACACCATGAGCACTAAATGACAGAATTAGAATATTAAATATAGAAGGGACTTTGAAGATATCCACGTTCAACCTCCATAACAAATAGATGAAAAAGAAACAAGGTCTTGTTCAAAGGTTGCTGGGCAATTAAAAGGTGACATGAGACTAGAACTCAGGTCCTCTTACCTCCAGAGAAACTTCCCTTCCTCAGCCTACCATGCTTTATCCTGAATTCACGATCAACAGAAACTGTGCATTCCTCTAAAACCTGAGTTAGGGAGAACACATCTATATGAAAATCCATGTCCTCTGATACCAATACCCTCTGATTTCCCTGGATGGAGCTCATTTCTCTTTTCCCATCTTCCCAGCCCAGTGACTGTAACTTCTTTCTTCTGAAATGCCATCATGCTTGTCACCACTCACCTGTAGGGACTTCAGAATTCAGGCCAAATCCTGTTGAACAGGAAAGGAGATTGAAGGAACATTGCCTCTTCCAGTGTAGAAATTTTATGGCATTTCTCCCCAGTGTATATTATGTGTGTGGTTGTATTTTATGAAACTTTTATGAGAGTACTTCATTTCAGTTCTCTTCCTTTTATGGTGGGCCTGCTCCTATTATTTTTCTGTAGCTGAGGTTTTATTTTTAAATATTAAATTGTGATTATGAAAAGAGGTTCTTTATTCCCAGAGCTGCACTCATGTATATGTAACTTCTTCTGACTTATGTGGAAGCAATTCCCACATCAGAGCTTCAGCCCTGGGCCCATAATTTGCAAGCATCAAATGGAGCCTCATATTGCAATGCAAATTATAGTACCCAGGGATCAGCAGTATAATCGCCCAGTTACAAAGAAGGTAAAGAGGAGAAGAAATTACCGTAATGGGCCACAAAATATACACAAGAGGACACTCAGAGGCCTATATGGCAGATTTCACCACCATGTTAAAGCTGTGCTTGCTTTCCTCTGAAAATGTGCTCTCCTTTGTAGAGAAAGATGTTGGCTCCATCTTGGAGGACCTTGACCTTCAGTTGCTTCATGATAGTGATGGATTGGGCTGATTTACTCTTATCCTCTCATCTGAACTGTGAAATGACCAACCAGGATTTGGGATAGTTTTAGAAGCTGTACTTCCGTGGATGGGTAGGTTGAAATATAAACACATGGAAATTGAGGGAAAACAGCATTCTAGGAGGAGGAAAGGGAGTTAGCAAAGGTGTCAAGACAAGAAGACCTGTCTGAAGAAAAGCACAGTTCAGTTGGGCTAAAGTGTGAGGTGAGACATTTCTGGTACACAGAGAAAGCTTAGAGCCTGGACCTCTAGACCCAGGTGAATGAGTCCATTTGAAGGTGACGCTTCCTCTAGTACACTAAACATCTATGGCTGGGCCAAGATTCCAGAAAGCCCTCTCAATGGAGGATGAAAAAGACCTGGAATTCTTCCATTTTGATTCGTAGGACCTCTCCAACTGAAGCAAATCACAATTTCTTCTAGGATGATGCATAATACCATAGTGAACATAGGTAGTTCTTTCTCAAATCACTTGGAAATGGGCAAGGAATAACCCAGTGTTTCTTATTCAAGAAATATTTGTTAATTAAGTTATTTAAATTCTTTTTTTTTAATTCAACAGCTATTGAGTGCCTACTGAAGACAAAGATAGAAAATAAATAAATAAATAAGACACAGTCCCCTCACACAGTCCCTTCTTGGACAGTTGGAGATGACAATCAGACGATTTTAGTAAACTCTGGTAAAAGAAATGCTAGGGAAATGTGAATGGGTTTTTGTGAACCAGAGGAGGGGTACAGACCCCTCCTAGGTGGAGGTCAGTGGGAATGTCCAAGCTGAGTCAGATGGACAAATAGGATTTGACCAAGCAAATGGTGGCTGGAGGGAGAAAGGGCGGTGAGGGCAGGAAGGGCATTCCAGGCAGCAGAGATAACAGCCGAACAGCAGAAGTGGGAAAGAGCATGATTGGTGGGGAGTGTCAGGCCAACAGAGATTGCCAGAACATAAAATACTAAGTAGCATGTAGTATTTCGTATGGCTGCTATAACACATTAACACAAACATGGTGGCCTTAAACATGGTGGCAATAAATCTGTTGTCTTTACAGTTCTGGAGGTCAGAAATCCACCTCAGTCTTACTGGGCTAAAGTCAAGGTGTCGGCAGTGCTGGCTCCTTCCAGAGGCTCTGAAGGGGAGAATCTGTTTCCTTGCCTTCATTTTCTACTTTGGGTCTGTGTTCCTTGCCTTATGGCTCCTTTCCTCATACTCAAAGTGAAAGACTCCAATCTCTCCTTTTGTCATCATATCACCTTTTCCTATGATTCTGACTTCCCTCCCATTTCCTATTTCCTCACTGTCCTTGCCTCCCTCTTCAAAGGACCACTGTATTTACCTCAGACTCACTTGAGTAATTCTAGGATAACTTCCCATCTCAAGCTCCTTAACTTAATCACATCTGCAAAGTCCCTTTGTATAAGGTAATATGCACAGGTACCAGGGATTGAGACGTGGACATATGGGGGGGGCTATGATTCACTCTAGCATATAAGGAATGGCAGGAAAAGAGTTTTAGGAAGCAAAAGGGAATCCAGTAAAAGAGGGAATTGTAAGCCACATCAGGAGCTTGGAAAGAATCCTGTAGTCAGTGGGGAAACTTGTAGGTCATAAGCAGGAGAGAGACAGCACAGTAGAAGCTGAACTGAGGGGGACATGCTGAAAGCAGAGAAGCCACTTGGGAGGGTACTGTGAGAGCTCATGAGAAAGGCTGTTTATACCTAAAGGTGAGACAGGGCTCCCCATCCCCACATATCCCTCAGAAAAGACAAAGGGACCTCATATCCGAATCCTCCTAAGTCCTTATTAGGGGGGTTCTCTCACTTTCGTTGGTACAACACACTGGTACTTGATGTTATGATTAATTATCTAAACTGGTTTTACTGACAATTACATGGGGATAACATGTTAAACTAGGACTGTCCCGTGCCAACTGGGCATATGGTTGCCCTCTGTCTGGAGAAGGCACATTGGCCTGAAATGGCTTGAATCAATGCTAGTTTGGGTTGTTAGAGAGGTCTTCTGACTGATTCAGGTGAGAAAAATTTTCAAGGCAAAGTCAATTAATAGAGCAGTAGTAATTTTTCCTGGGATTATGACTCACAGTTCCAAGTGTTAGATGGTGTTATGAAAAAGCATTTGAAAGGTTACCTTAAAATAAACATATTAAGTGATTACATAGTGATGATTACAATGCACAATTGAAAAAAAAAAACAGCTGTTTCATGGGTTCTTGTGACATTTAGGAAATGTTTCCAGAGACAGAATCACATCTGGATTCTAAAAATGCTGTGTCTCAAACACCACAGAATTGACCATGATTTGCTCTAGAAAACCATATTAATTCCCAGGTGCCTCCAGTGACGACAAAGACCCTGATGTCAAAATTACATGTGGGGAGTTTAAATAAAACTGTTTCATGAAATATGTATGAGTATATTAATTTCCAAACTAATACCTGGTATTTTGTGTGTTATTTTATTATTTTTTAAAAGATTTTATTTTTATTTATTTGACAGAGAGAGAGAGCACAAGCAGGGGGAGCAGCAGAGGGAGAGGGAGAAGCAGGCTCCCTACTGAGCAGAGAGCCCGATGTGGGGCTCGATCCCAGGACCCTGGGATCATGATCTGAGCTGAAGGTAGGGGCTTAACCAACTGAGCCACCCAGGCACCCCTTGTGTGCTATTTTAAATATACACGTGTTGCTAAGTTAATAATTAAAATATAGATAAACATTTGACTACGTATCAATTAAATTAGCCCCCCTCTAAAAATGGTGTTGGAGGGGATGATCTTCTAACTGAAAAAACCAGGGGGCTCTATGCTAAATGTTTATTTCTTCTTTTCTGATATATGCAGTATTTTGAGAGTAAACCCTGCAGGACTTGATAGATAGGATGTTGAATGAAGAAGAAGGATAAGCCACCTGGGGCTGGGGGGGGGTGGGGTGGCATTACCAACTGAACTAGTCAATGGCAAAGACACAGGTTTATAAGTGGTATCCCCCATGGGCAAGGGGATATTAAAAGTCCATTGTTAGCCATGTTGAATTCGAGATGCCCATGGGGGCATGCAGAAGATTTTTGGATATGAAATTGGTTAAGGAAATAAGGAACTTTATTTGCATTGGAACCACAGAGGGAAGACAGCCCCGGAAAACTAGAATGAAAGGGAAGAAGCATAGAGACTGAGCATGATGATATAGGAAAGGTCATGAGACTATAAGGTTTTATGTTTCAGGAAGGGAAAGTCAACAAAGATACCTAGACTGTATGGTACAGGACAATCAAGTGGCTTTGGGATTCCTTTTTTTTTTTAATTTTATTTTATTATGTTATGTTAATCACCATACATTACATCATTAGTTTTTGATGGAGTGTGCCATGATTCATTATTTGTGTATAACATCCAGTGCTCCATTCAATACGTGCCCTCTTTAATACCCATCACCAGACTAACCCATCCCCCCAACCCCCTCCCCTCTAGAACCCTCAGTTTGTTTCTGATTCCATAGTCTCTCATGGTTCGTCTCCCCCTCCGAATCCCCCCCTTCATTTTTCCCTTCCTACTATCTTTTTTTTTTAAACATATAATTTATTATTTGTTTCAGAGGTACAGGTCTGTGATTCATCAGTCTTACACAATTCACAGTGCTCACCATAGCACATACCCTCTCCAATGTCTATAGTACCAATCAAAAGGAACTCACTGAAGACATGAGCTAAGACTCCACCATAGTCAAAATCCGGTACAGCCGGTAGGCTAGGGCAGGGTGAGGCCAAAAGACATCAGAGGCCCTGTCTGTAGGGGATGAGGTCTGCTCAGACATCTGTGACTTCTTGGCTCTCAAAACTGAGGTGTAAAAAAAGAAATGGGTAGCACACCCACACATACAAAATAGATAATGAGTTTAATTAATAGATAGAATGTCTGTGTTCCTCCCCATCACCACCAAATTCATATGTTGAAGCCTTAACCACATTGTGAGAGTTTTAGGAGGCAGAACCTTTGAGAAGTGATTAGTTTAGGTGAGGTCATGAGAGTGGAGCCCCCATGATGGGATTAGTGACCTTAGAGGAAGAGACATTAGAGGTTCCTCCCTCTATCTTACAAGGATACAATGAGAAGGCAGAGGTGGCCATTTATAAGCCAGGAAGAGGGCCCTCACCAAAAAACAAATCTGCCAGCACCTTGATTTTGGACTTCCCAACTTCCAGAACTGTGAGAAATAAATGTTGTGAGTTAAGCCACCCAGTCTATGGTGTCATGTCATGGCAGCATGAGCTGAGGCAACTGTGCTTTAGAGGAATCGTTGGACTAGAGGGATTTTCATTGTGCATTTCCAGTGTGTTGAGGCATCCAAGTTGCTAAAGAATGGAGCCAGAGGGCTTGTCGTCATCAGAAGCAAATACGGGTCCCCAGCCCATAGTCACACCTCTCCACTTCACCGTCTGTGAGGCTCAATGTGATCAGAAGTGAGCATTGGGACACCCCCCTCCCAACCCCTTCCCTCCTACCCAGAGTGGGGGGAGAGCTTCTGACCCTTGGTGGCTGGACAGAAGCACACAAGTGCCAAGATCTGGTTATGGAGCTGGCTTTCCCTAGCACTGTCCTGAGGTCACTGGCCCTCCAGACAAGCACAAGCATCTTCTCTTTCCGCAAGCATCTGTTCTGTTGGGCCTCCGAGTGGGAGGGTGGGCACTTGGTGGCTGCCTGGCTAGGAAACTACCCATTATGAGCAGTGGATCATCTTGCATTCCATTAAGCATGTGATTACAGCCAGATGCTGTGGTGATGGGCATACGACAACTCCCTATAATAACCGTAATTATGATCCTAGTGTTTCTTTAGCTCAACATGCTCTGAACTTCTTAAGTCAGAAGAAATTTGGAAGAATTGCTTATTAGAGGCTGCAATCAAATGGAGAAGAACTTTTTTGGGGGGGGGAGGAAGGGGGGAAATTCCTCCCTGACATCTTGACGTCTGTGCAGCCTACACTGACATCCTGTGGTGCGGTTCTGGAGTCCAAAATGGACTCGGCTTGGCTCCACATTCCTGCTCTTATTTCCCTTCCTTGCACTTTGCTCTGCCCCACCCCCACCCCACCCCCGACCCCATCTTTCTCAGCTGCTTCTGGGAGAGAAAAACAAACACCTGCTTGCCCATCCTCTCACATTCCCCCTGCTGTGGGGGCTTGCTGAGAGGGGCGCCTCCCCTGCCCACTTGGGTGAAGTTCTTGGAATACCCAGGGAGAGGGGGTCATTCGAAGCTAAAATTGGCTGCTTGCTGTGATGACTAACAGCCACCTGGGCCTGCCATTCTTGTGGATCCATCTATTTGTGGAATATGGAGCCGTTTAGGGTGTATTTGTGTACATGCAAAGTCTTTACTTATAGGAGCACATTTAAATGAGTTGGAAACCCGGTCTGTGAAGAAATGTGTTATATTCATTTTCTAGGGCTGCCATAACAAAATACCACACACTGGACATTTTAAACAAAAGAAATTATGGTCTCACAGTTCTGGAGGTCAGACGTCTGAGATGAAGGTATCGGCAGTATTGGTTCCTGCTGCGGGCTGTGAGGGAAGAGTCTGTTCTACGCCCCTGTCCTTGGCTTATAGATGCCTGCCTTCTCCTTGCGTGTCCTCACATTATCTGCCTTCTGTGTGTGTCTTTCTCTTCACATGGCGTTCTTTTCATAATGTCACCTGTCATATTGGAGTAGGGTGAGCTCACCCTAAACTTAACTCGCTACATCTACAACAACCCTATGTCTAAATAAGGTCAGATTCTGAGGTACTGCAGGCTAGGGCTTCAACATATGAATTTGAGGGAGACACAATCCAACCCAGAATATGTGTTGTGAGCTTACCACATGCCAAGCCCTGTGCTGACTTCTCAGGATACACTCTTGCACATGAAAGGCAGTTTCCACCCTCCCAGAGCTTGGTCAAGGGTACAAAGAATAAAAAGCAAAATTACACAATCAGTAAAGTGATCAGTGCTGCTATAGAGCCCCAGGAGGTGCCATGGGAGAACACAAGAGGAGCACCAAACCTACCCATGGAGCCCGGGGAGGCTGCCCCGGGGAAGTGAGGCAGAGGTGGAGGTCTGAAGGCCACTAGGAACCTGCCAGGGGAAAGGTGGGGGAGGGGAGCCAATGCGTATTCCAGGTGGAGGCCACAAGAAGAGAAAAGGCCCAGAGGCAAGAAAGACTGTGGCCAGCAGACAGAACTAAAAGGAGTTCCTCGGGATTAGAGGATAGCGTGTGAGGGAACATCCTGGGTATTGAGAAGGAAAGTTGGGGGAAGCAGAGACAAGGCTGGAAGGAAAATGACACAGGGCCTTGCAAGCCTGCTGAGGACTTTGGATAGAAACCTGAGAGAACTTGGGAGGCACTGAAGAATGCCACATAGGAAATGACAGAGTCACACTTAAGATTTAGAAAAACCGCATTGACTGCAGTCTGAAGAGGAGGGCAACAGGGAGGAAGACCACTTACGGGGACATTTGTGTGATCCAGAGGAGAGGTGACCATGGCTTGAGCCAAGAGAGTGGCAGGAGATGGAGCTCACGGGACATGATGCCTGCCTGTCCTTCACAGCCCAGCCCAGGCTTCTCAGATCAAACAGGCCACTGCCTTCTCCCAGAAATTACTTCACATGTTTGTGTGAGCTCTTTGATGCCCATCTCCTCTCCATTATTTTGTTTTTCACTTACACACTTACATAGTATTGACCATGTGCTGGGCACTGAATTAGACATATTAACCCATTTGTGTATCAGAAAATAACTGTGAAGCAGGAGCCATCATTAGCCCTGTTGTATATGGGGAGACAGGAAGATCTTGCCCAAGCTCACTGAGCTAATAGCTAACAGGTGGGAGAGACTTCATGTGACCTCTGGCTTCAGAGTCTATACTCTTATTCATGACTCTAGACTTTTCTTACCAGCAGGCTGCCATTTTATCATCACACCCAGCAAAGTGCCTAAAATGTTAATACATCTTCAATAAATTCTTGTTAAATGAGAAAAAAATGCATCCTTATGTTTATTGCAGCATTATTTACAATAGCCAGGATATGGAAGCAACCTAAGTGTCCATCAATAAATGAATGGACAAAGAGGATGTGGTAGAGATGACAGATGATAGATAGATAGATAGATAGATAGATAGATAGATAGATAGATAGATGATAGATACATATATACATACATACATACATACATACATACATACATACAGAGTGGAGTATTACTTAGCCATGAAAAAGAATAAAAACTTCCCATCTTCCCACACACAACTACATGGATGGACCCAGAGGGTATTATGCTCAGTGAAATAAGTCAGACATAAAAAGACAAATACAATATGATTTCACTTATATATGGAATCTAAAAAACCAAACAAATGAACAAACAAAACAGACTCACTAATACAGAGAACAAACCAGTGGTTGCCAGAGAGCAGGTGGATGGGAGAATGGGCAAAATAGGCGAAGGGGATTAAGAGGTACAAACTTCCAATTCTGAAATCAATCAGTCATGGGGATGAGAAGTACAGTATAGGGAAGATAGTCAATACTGTAACAATGTGTGGTGACAGATGGTGACTATCCTTGCATAACGGATAATATTGTCTACTCACTATGCTGTGCACCTGAATGTAACATTATATGCCAGCTACAATTTAATAAAAAGTTCTTGTTGAATGAATGTTGGCGATGATCAGATGTATATGGTGAAAAGGGCAGGGGTTGGGGGTTGGGGTGGGAAGTGAGGCCCTTCTCGGAGTTCAGGATCACAAAAGGGGAAGCGGTGACCAGGGGCTGCGGAGGGGATGAACTACAAAGATCTCCACCAGAGACCTCCACGTGGTGGGGCTACTGGAGCAGCCTGATGGGGCACATCTCTTCCCAATCCTCAGGCATCTGGAGCCCCAGCCGCCCCTCAGTAGCTGCCCTGGTAAGAATAATATCAATCCGAAGCTTTTCAGGCCTTACCCCATAACAGCTGAATAACAGCTATTAGCTTTGGACTCCAGGCATTTTTATGAGATCTTAGTTCCAGGGCTTGAGGTTTGGCAAAAAGAGCATATTATTCACACACAAAACAACTGCATTAAAATAGCATTAAGGGTCTGGCTTCCATTGACAAAACCTAGGAAATTCAGAAATGGTGCAAAGCCTGTCCTGAATTCACCCCCACCATCAGGCCTGGGGTTGTTCTTCTTGACAAAGCCAATAAGGGTGGAGAGAAAGGTCCCCAGGCGGCAGAAGGAGACATGCTGGGGAAATGCAAGACATCCCAGGTGAGCAGGGGGCAAGGGAGGAGGAAGATTTGGAGGAAGGGCCATTCCAGCGGAGGCCATGGTCCCTGGTCTAGGCCTGCCTCATGGAGCCTGCACGGTGATGCAGGCATGGAACACTGGCCCCAGAGGCCACTCCTCTGATCCCCGGGCTGGACAGTACTTGTAAGGAGCAGCCTCTGGCTTTTCAGGGCTGGAGACCTCCCTTCTCCCCGCTGCTGCTGCTGAGACATAGCCACTGTTGCCCCATGGGGCAGAAAGCCTCATTCAAATGTCTATCCCTCTACCCATCTTGGGTTAGGGTTAGGGTTAGGGTTACTAGCAGGTACTTTGCTCTCCAGTTAATTTCCAATTTTTGAAAGGAATTAAGGAGAAAGAAGCTCAATCATGGGTGAACAATAAGCATTAGGAAACTACTGTTAAGAAAATTGAGGAATTTAAACAATTTTGATTTGGGGTTGCAGTGACAGTTGGGGAGAGAAGTGAGGAAAAGAAATTTCCTCCCCTTGGCCAAAGAAGATCTTTTTCCATTTGAGATGAGGTGGAATCATTTGTTCTTATTTATTTATTTTCCCCAGGCTTATTGAGATATAATTGACAAATGAAACTGTAAGATATTTAGAGTGCACGGCATGATGATCTGACATACATATACATTGTGAAAGACTCTCCCCCAATGAATGGATTAACACATTCATCACCTTTTTTTTTTTTTTTTTGGTGAAAACATTTAAGTTCTACTCTTAGCAAATTTCAATGATATAATACAGTGACATATAGTCACCATGTTATATATTAGATCACAGACCTTATCTTATATCTAACAGTTTGTAGAATTGTTTCTTTGGATGTGCTTTGAGAAGAAATTTTTGTAATTCTAGAATTTACCAGGGCATTTGCAGTAAGACCTTCGCTCAAGCTTTTGAAAAAAGTTAAGTGTAATCCAAGAACTCAAAAATGGACCAGGTTCACGGCACATGCGTGGCTCAGTCGGTTGAGTGTCCGACTCTTGGTTTCGGCTCAAGTCATGATCTCGTGGGTCCTGTCAAACCCGGCCTCAGACTCCTCCTTCAGCAGAGAGTTTGCTTAAAGATTCTCTCCCTCTGCCCCTCTCCCTAACCACATGCTCTCTCTCTCTCTCTCTCTGAAATAAAGAAAAAATTAATTAATTAATTAATTAATCTTTTTTAAGAAAAAATGGACCAAGTTTGTTTTAAATAGGGCAAACACAATATAACATAATGGTGTTATTTATCATTCTGATCCAGAATGATGTTCAATTACTTGAGCAAGCTCGCACATAAATGCTTGAGCTGGAATTGGAACTCCACCTGTCCTGTTTCAGGGCTGTACTCCTAACCACCTCCTGAATTCCCAGCCCACCCACCACCACCACATTTGA
Source organism: Neomonachus schauinslandi (assembly GCF_002201575.2). Classification (NCBI taxonomy): domain Eukaryota; kingdom Metazoa; phylum Chordata; class Mammalia; order Carnivora; family Phocidae; genus Neomonachus; species Neomonachus schauinslandi. The sequence continues at coordinate 22,282,945 of NC_058410.1, read as the reverse complement.
TTCAAGCTGGGGCTTAGCCATCCGTTCCACCCCAACCCTGAGTTGCCTATTAAAATCAGCTGGGAGACATCCAGAGCTATAGAGCTCATGATTCTTCTAGAAGTCCCTATTTTAGCCCAAGAAACCCTATTCTCTACTAACCAGCCAAGGGACAGAAAATGAAATTGTGTTCATTTCTAAATTGTTCAAAATGACTCTAAAAATCTTCTTGAAAACGCATTGAAGGCCAATTTAATTTACCCTTTTTTTTTTTTAAGATTTTATTTATTTGACAGAGAGACAGGGAGAAAGAGAGAGTACAAGTAGGGGGAGGAGCAGAGGGAGACAGAAGGTCAGGCTCCCTGAGCTTAAGTGACTGAGCCACCCAGGCGCCCCTCATTTACCCCTCTTCTTAAATGGGAAAACTGAAAGGATTCTATGCTACCAGGTCAACAGGTGAGCTGGCAATAAAAATCAGGCTCTAGAAAATGACCTGGAAATCACTTTTTTAATGTGCTATAAAATGTTAATAATTCTGGGTAACCTGGGGCGCCTGGGTGGCTCAGTTGGTTAAGCGTCTGCCTTCGGCTCAGGTCATTATCCCGGGGTTCTGGGATCGAGCCCCACATCGGGCTCTCTACTCAGTGGGAAGCCTGCTTCTCCCTCCCCACCCCACCCCTGCTCGTGCTCTCTCTCACACTCTCTCTCTCTCTCAAATAAATAAATAAAATATTTCTTTAAAAAATAATAATAATAATTCTGGGTAACCTGACTGAAAATGCATTAAAGTACAGAACAGCCGGAAGTTGAGAAAAAGTCCATTCTGCGTCCCTCCTAATCTGTCATTTAGCAAAGCAGGGACAACTTTGGCTCGCTCATGGAGTGCTGCTGTTGAGATGCCACAACCATCTGATTCTGTGACACTCCATCAGAGGGCGCTAGTAACACCTCCTCTTTTTTGTTTGAAAGAGACACATGAGAGATCATTCAAATAAAATGATTGATTGAGGGTTGGGGGCAGAGAGGCAGTGTAAACATTGGCTATGACAAGTTCAAAGGGAAGCTCAGGACACGGCGACATCAGCCCTACCAGTGACAGACAGCACATGGCAGGCTCCTTGTGGAGCTCTAGATAATTCCGGTCTGGCTGGAATCCTTATTTAGCCATCTTGATGAGCACGTTAAATGTGACTTAACTCTAAGTTTGAATGAAAAGCACAAGCACTCGACATGTTTCTTGGCAACACCTTTTTTAAAAAGCATGCGTTTTTCTCTAGTGTTGTACTAGACTTCCATGGTGGGGACTCTCTTGAATTAAAACATCCTCTTTACAGGTTGAATTTTGAGGCTTTTTCCTATCCTCCCCACCCCATGGGCCTCCACCCTGCACAGACACACACACACACACACACACACACGCACACACTCATGCATGCACACACAAGTGTGTGTGTACAGATCCATCAGTCATGGCTGAGGGGCTCACTCAGCCTAGGTGTGAGTTGCTGGCCCACACGCGCTGTATTCCCACCAGACCCAAATAATGAGGCTTCAGTGGGACAAACACAGGAGGTGTTAACCCATCTAGCCCCCTATCTCCCACGAAATGTTTTCCCTGGATCATGCCCATTGGTTCTTTTCTTTGTCTGTTTTCTACCTGAGCTGTGAGGACTCAGTGAGGAGAAAATGGTAGCAGAATGAGACGCTTGGGTATCAGAAACAGGGGTAGTGAGAAATGAAAATGATTTATAGGGTTTCACCAGCCTCTGTTCTTTCTCTTCTCTTCCCTCTTGTAGTTCAAAACCCCACAGGTGTGAACACCTTAAAATATGGACCCTCGTTTTACCATTTAATTAGATAACACCTCACTCTGAGTCTGGTTGAGTTACGAAACCTTAAGGTTCAGAAATTCAGGTGGAGGATGCAAGGGAAATGTCTGCTGGAGAGAGTTCATCCTTATGGCATTAGTGAAGGGGGACATCACCTCATGACCAGCTTCTCCTGGAGATTACTAAACCCACACGGACGTTTCAGTTCCATGGAAACAGCAGGAATGTGGGCTGAGCTCTGAGCCTGGGAGAGAGAACCGAGCATGCCCGGTTGGTCTGGTCCCATGACTGACTTCCTGTGTTGTCACTTCACACCACCACACCACGGTGTTGCCTTGGGAAATGCCAGAGAGAGAGTGTGTGTCTTGTAAAAGCTCTCTATATGACTAGAGTGGGTTAGCTGTGTTGCTGCCCCGAGACAGGAGACAGGACAAGATGACTAACCCTATTAACCTCTGACTGTGCTCCATCACTGAGTGGCTTCACGGGGACTCTCCCAGGTAGGAGGCTGGCAGAGAAGACCGCCAACATCCTTCAACCCTGTGATTCACAGGAGTGAGTACCCTTCATGATGTTCCACTGTCAAGGACCATGGAGTTGCACATTTTTATTATTGGAAAGGATGAGTCCATTAATGAATACACTCATGGGGCATTTTAAATTTTAGGCAGTAGACAAACATGACTTTGTTGTTTCTCTCAGGCAATGAACTACCTTTCTGAAGAAGACAGCGGACCCATTTAATAGAACATCCAGATGGCTTCTTATATCAGGTAATAGAATAAGAAAGTGTTTGAAAATGGAAAAAAAAAAAAGATCACAAATTTCCTTTCAAATACCTGAGAATATGATTACCACGTTCTCTTGCCTGTCCCGTCCCCACCACTGCACACCCCAAAGAATAAAGTAGCTCTTCTAGGAAAGGATGTAAGTAAATACAAATGGACACAACAGATGCCATGTGGAAATGTGCGGGAAGGCAGGAGGGCCAGGCTGCTGAGAAGGGCATCCTTCGGGGGGCGCTCTAAGCCAGCTTCAGAGGAGCGAGGGAGCCTGTCAGGCAGAGGGGGCTCCAAAGGGACAGGGATGGAAGTGAGCCACAGAAGCGGGGAAGTCTATGGGATAATAGAATTTTACTTTTTTTTATCTCTTCAAAAGCAAGTGATGTGAATTCACCAGGAAACAGATTTATGACATGGTAGGGATGATTATTTAGAAGAATTTTTTTTTTAGTTGAGTTTGCTGTTCTGACTCTCAAAACGAAGCCCACTTTGCAGGCAGCGTGTGCGTGTGCTCATGGAGTCCACAGTGGGTGTCCAGCCAGTCCTCCATGCCAGGCCCCCTTCCAGAAGCTGGCCCAGGGCCGGGCACAACACCAGCATCGTCCCTGCTGCCATGGAGCTCGCACTCCTAAGTGGGAGATGGGCAAATACCAAGTCAATAAACAGAGGGCAATCTCAGAGTGATCATGTGTCCCGAGAAAAATAAAACATTCACGGGATGACGTGATGGATGGAGGTAGCATTTGAAAGGGGAGTTAGGAAAGACCCCTCTGCAGTTGTGACATTTGTGCAGAGACCTAAATGACAAGAAGCAGCCAACCTTGCAGAGTGAGATGCACATTCCAGGCAGAGGGAACAGAAAGCGCAAAGGCCTTGAGGACAGGAGATTCGTGTGTGCTAGGAACAGAAAGAAGGTCAGGGTGGTCAGCTGAGGAGAGTAATAGGGAAGGAGAAGGAGAGGAGAGGAGGTGGGAGATGCTGCAGGGGCCAGATCGTGGTAACTCATGCAAGGAAGGTGACCTTGCTGTTGTATAGCATGGGAAAGCAAGGGGGAGATTTAAGTAGGATAAGCTTATAATTAAGCATGTAAACACAGTGTATGAATTAGACCTTAGCAGGCAATCCCAGAAGCTTTCCATGTACCTGAGACATGTGTGAATGGATGCCTGACTAGGGATCACATGTGTACCTGGGATCTACAAGCTGAACAGATCCACACGGGATTTTTTGGACCTTGTAGGAGACTCTAGTCCTTACATAGATGTATTTTCACAAGTATACACATTGTACCATGAGTATTCAAATAACATATGCATACCCCATTTCCTACACATGTGTGTGGTCGTGAATGATATCCAACTGGAAAATACAATTAATTCTACACGTTGCATATCGTGTTCTCAGCAGCTCTGCTAAGACTCCGTGGCTGGCGAGCATGTCGCGGACACAGTCTGAGAGGTAGAGAGGGAAATCTCAGCGCGTACTGCAAACCAGCCTCCATCCTCAGGAGGCCCCCAGGACCCTCAGGAAGATCCAATCTGTCTGTTCTCATCACTGTGACAGATCAGAGTCACTGGTCTCAAGTCATCATTTCAGGGCCAAGATTTTGTCTCCAGACTGTACCTCACTCATTTCTGACAACATGTTGAAAGTAAAACGTGCCTCCCTGCCGTCCTGCTTCCTTTTAAAATTTATGAATTTTGCAGTTTGCTTAAAAACAAAAGTTGCTTAAGATTTTCAGAAGGAGATATTCCTTCACACATCAGCATGCAGATGGCAACATCTAAAGGGGGCAGAGGGGTGCCTGGGTGGCTCAGTCGTTAAGCGTCTGCCTTCGGCTCAGGTCATGATCCCAGGGTCCTGGGATCGAGCCCCACGTCGGGCTCCCTGCTCGGCGGGAAGCCTGCTTCTCCCTCTCCCACTTCCCCTGCTTGTGCTCCCGCTCTCGCTGTCTGTCTCTCTGTCAAATAAATAAATAAATTAATTAATTAATTAATTAAATAGGCAGGAAAAATACTAAACATAGATCACCAGGGAACATGGAGGAGGAGATTTAACGTTTTTAAAATGAGAGGATTATAAAATTCAGACAGCACAGCAAACATCAACCAGAGCCCAACTGCCCAGGATTGTGTCATAATTGTTCTTATTCATCAATTTTAATGGGTCCTGAGCCCCAGCAGACACCACCTCATGCTCTGTTGACTAATGGATGCTGGTTAAAAGGTTTCTGTGCAGAAAAGTGGTCCGGTCTCTAATCTTATCTGCCTTGTTCCATCAAGTCGGGGTTGATGAGAGAGGCCGAGGTAATTTGCTCTGTCACCTTGTCCTGATATCTGATCTCAGGACAGCACTAGATCTGGTATGCTATTTGGCCGTCTGCCAAGAGTCCTGTAATTCTTTTTTAAGAGAGAGAGTGGGCTCTCTCAAAGGGGGTGGGGAGGGAGAGGGGAGAGGCAGAGGGAGAGAGAGAATCTTAAGCAGGCTCCATACCCAGCTTGTGAGCCCTACGCAGGGCTCGATCTCACAACCCTGAGATCATGACCTGAGCCGAAATCAAGAGGATGCTCTACCAACTGAGCCACCCAGGCAACCCATGAGTTCTGTATTTTAAAGGACTTTAAGGACACACACACACACACACACACACACACACACTAAAAATGTTAAGCTAAAAGAATCTTATTTTCTGTTTTAAATCTTTCAACTTGCTGTTAAGGAAATAGATCCAGAGTGAATGGTTAATTTTTCCAGCTAGCAACAGAACCAGAATAGGAAGTCACATTTTCTTCCACCAAATTCAACCCAGGCCACGGAAAGTGGGCTCCATTACACAGTCCCCCAACTGTCCGGACTTGGCGATAGCTATCCTATTGCTCAGCCACTTGGCAGTAAAGCAGTATGGGGATTCTCCCTTAAGTGGTCAGAGTAGAAAACAAACTCCAAATACAATATTGCTTTTACCATACTTTTATTCATCTCATTCCTTCAAACTATGACAATTTCTATTCTGTCTCAAATTAAATTATACAAAACCCTCATCTTCACAAAACCCCACCAGAGACCAGGCAGTAAGCTAAAAGTATCTTGTTCACTCCAATGGGAAAAAAATACCAGTTCACATTTGGCCAGAGAAGTAAAGAGATGAGTGTGGAAATCCAAATTAATTGGTGCCATATTTTTTCTAGTTTTTTCTGATATCTTACAGATTGCCACCTTGGGCAAAAACAGCCCCCTTGTGGTGCATGCTTACAGGTCGTGGTGAGTCCCTTCAGGCCTTCGTTGGTGAATTGGACTCCAGTTTAATAATCCTAACAAGCTTGTTTGAAGGTTTTTCGAGCTCCCAGAAGACTGGGAATAGCAAGGAAATAAAGAGAAGAGAAGCTTCGACAGGCTGGGAGCCACAGGCCAGGCTCTGAAGAGTGTTAAGGTGCCCCAGAGAACAAAGCGGGAAACACCACCAACAAAGCACAAAAAAAGCACACACAATTGAAAAAGGATGATCTCTGGGCTCTCTCCCAAACCTCTGCAGGCCCTGGAACAAATTCTACCAGCAGCTCAGTGCAGCAATTAATGCTTTTAAAGTTATCCCTGACTTAAACATCAAGAAAGGTTTTATTTTGTTCATCATGCTTTGAAGAAACAGTGAAGTGTGACCCATCTTCGCAAGACTGGCAAGGCTATTATTTAATGTGGCAATAACTGTTAAGGTTGTATTGTGTAAAGGGTGTAAACACACACGTGAACACACAAAACTCCTCAGCTGTGTATACGTCCCCAGGGAGTTCACACGGCTTGGGTGCTCCTAACGATCCATTCTCTTCTCCTTAGCCTCCCCTGAACATCCCGCCCAAGCAGGCCAAGAAGATCGTGGGCTGACTCCCTGATTTTTACAGGAAAGAATGTCAATAGTTTTAGAAAAACTATTACACACCACTCTCAACGTCCTTGCCTTGAAGAGACATTTGTTGGCTACTGAGATTTTTTTCCCCCGCAATGTCCTGGACCATGCTGGTTGGGCTAAAGCATTGTCACCACTGTTTTGTTAAAGCACGCCTTGCTTTTATGCTCTCTTTACCCACTCCTCCTTACAAATGAATATGTTTTTATGGTTTCTCCTCATAAAAAGTAACTTGGACACCAAAGAATATTATTTTAAAATAAAGACTCTTTAAAAGAAAACATTTTCGGGGCGCCTGGGTGGCTCAGTCGGCTAAATGTCTGACTCTTGATTTCAGCTCAGGTCATGATCTCAGGGGCCATGGGATCAAGCCCCGTGTCGGGCTCCACACTCAGCATGGAGTCTGTTTGAGATTCTCTCTCTCTCTCTCTCTCCCACTCTGCCTCTCTCCTCTCCCCGCTCTCACATACTCTCTCTAGCAAATAAATAAATAAATCTTTTTAAAAAATATATTTAAAAGAAAACATTTTCTCCTGAGAAAATAGTTGCTCTCCACTGACCAAAGTTGCAAAACAGGAAGAAATGGCTCAATATAACACTGGGGATACTGGGTTGTTGTTCAAACCCTGGAGTCTGGGTCACAAAGTCTAATTGCCCAAGAGGAGTCTGGCCTGCGTCAAGAATGCATCAGCAATTGTCCTAAGGTCAAAGACAGCCTCCAGGGAAGAAAGGTGTTCAAGAGCTCTCCTCACTGTGGCTGCCTACAAACAAAAGCATTTGCTCAAGGTGGCAATCTGTAAGAGATCAGAAAAAATTAGAAAAAATATTGCACCAATTAATTTGGATTTCCACACTCATCTCTTTACTTCTCTGGCCAAATATAAACTGGTCTTTTTTTCCCATTGGAGTGAACGATCTAGTAAAATGAAAATTTAAAACAAGCAAAAGAAAAAAATTTTCAACAGAATTGACCTTTCTTCATGGAGGGGTTGTTTCTTTCCCCCTGCCTCTCTCCAAGATGGACACACAAACAGCCACAGCCTAACTGAAACCATTCCACCAATCTGGCCACCAGCAGAAGATTTAGCTAGAATGCTCATCATAGTCAACAGGAGCTCTGAACAAGTAATGCATGGTTTAGTGCTGTTTACTGGAAATGGGTGGATTACTCCATGATCTAAGTGTTGATCCCTCTAGAATGCTTTTCTAGTAGCTGCATTCTTGAGAAAACTGAAAAGAAAAAAAAAAACCCAACAGAGAAGAGCGTACATGACGGGAAGGGGACTGGAAACATGGTGCAGGCACAAAAGTCAAGGGAAAAGTGTTTTTGAACAATACAGTGGCACTGTAGCAATCTAAGGACGGGTTCTCTCGGTGGAGAGTGTGATGGACTAACACGAGCCAATTATGAGTGAGTGAGTAAGCATTGCAAAGAAGTGAAAAATGAAAGACAATTCAAATAAGGTATGATGTTATGTTTCTGAAATTAAACTTCCAGTTAAACATGGTAGAGGAAGGAAGGATTTTGTTTTACTCCCCTCTCTTAAAACTCATTGAAACAAACAAACAAACAAAAAAGTGAGCAGGCCCCAAACAAAACTATAGAATGTACTGCCAAGAACTCTAAAGCCTGGACTGAGGTGGGGAAGGAGGCTGAGGACCATACCCTAGGGCTCAGGCAAAATGCCAGTTTCCCAAGTGTCAGATCTGAAAGACAAACCCAGCATCCTTTGCGGGGCTTCAGGTAAGGTTGTGTTGGCAGTGCCCTGCAAAAGGATGCCTGGCCCAGGGGGCGAGTGGAGGGCACTAGAATCAAGCTCACACTCTGTTCCGCAAACAGAGATAAATCCTTTCCCAGATGAGACAACATCCGGTCACCAAGCATGGGCCAGCAGGGTTGTTCTCACCCAAAGTGATGCCTTCTTGCAATTCACACAGGGCCCCTTGTGGGCTTGTGACAGCCCTGGGTCTTCAGTTAGAGATTGAAGATCCAGGAGTCAGACAGGCCATGGATGAAGGGGAGAAGGTCTGAGTGGAACCTGGTTCTACCTCCTAGAATTACATGGTGTCAGCCCCTGGGTGGGGTTTGGTGGGGGCATCTCTGTATCCGCTCATTCCTATCCTTGGAAATACGGCTCATTTATTTGTAGCCTCAAAGAGCGAGGGTGGCTCTCAGCAAAGTCCCTGAAATAAAAAATAACCTGCTTGTAGGTGCTTCTCCCTCTCTAGGCAAGCAAGCATAAAAAGAACACAGGGAAAGCAGGTGAAGAATTTACATCACAAGAGGATGCTCCTAAGGAAGCAAATTTCAACCAGCAAGATTTCTAAAGATAAAATCAAAAAAGGAAGAAAGTGTGATGGTTAATTGTATGTGCCCGTGTGAGTGGGCTAAGAGATGCCCAGAGAGCTGGTAAGACATTTCTGGGTGTGTCTGTGAGGGTGTTTCTGGAAAAGATTAACATTTGAATAGGTAGACTGGGTAAAGAAGATCCACCCTTACCAATGTGGGTGGGCATCACCCAATCTGTTGCGGGCCTGAATAGAACCAAGAGGCAGAAGAAGGAAGAATTGGCGGTTTTTGCTTGAGTTGGGTCATTCATCTTCCTCTGCCCTCAGACAGCAGTGCTCCTGGTTCTCAGGCCTTCAGACCCTGACCAAGACTTACATCTCTGGCCCCCTGGGTATCGGGTCTTTGGTCTCAGACTGAATCACCCCGCTGACTTTGCTGGTTCTCCAGAATGCAGATGGCAGATAGTGGGACTTCTTGGCTTCCATAATATTGTGTCAGTCAGTTCCTATAACAAATCTCTATATCTCATATAGATATAGATGTAGATCTAGATATATAGACATAGATATAATCTCCTGTTGGTCTGTTTCTCTGGAGAACCCTGACTAGTATAGAAAGAAAGAAAAACACAAAAACTCAAAAAATGATGAGAAGACAACCAAAAGTAAACTAGCAAATATGTATATTTCAGATTTTGATCAACACTCTTAACTGGGCATCTACAGAGTTCCACCTCTGATCAAAATACAGGTTTTCCCACTTGGATGTTTTCATCTTTTAAACTGGGGTAATCTGTTGGGTGAAAAAAAAAATGGCTTCTCAATTTTAATTAGCGTTTCTCTGATGATTTGTGAAGTCAAACATGTTTACATATAGTTACTCATCATTTGTATTTGGCTGCCCCTAGAAGTAGCCTCCTGTGCTGGGAGGAATCCTCAAAGAAATGTGAATGACATTCTCAGTTAGGAAAAAACCAACTCAGTGTTTTGAGGTCAGACTTTGTTGGAACTTTAGCTGTAGAGTCAGCTCAGTCATTAGGGACAGACTTACTTTTGAGAAAATCTAGAGGGCCAAATTATGTTATGAGGTTTTCTAAATTTGGGGTCAGCCAAAGGCATAGAAAAGAGAAGAAACAGAATCGAAGGAGTCAGAGGAATCTTACTCAGGGTCAGGCTAGGCGGTCTGCTAAGCCGAGTGACTGGGATAAAGGGGTAAAACTGAAAAAACCCTTCATCTACCCAAGTATCCTTGCTAGTGCTCGAAACTTTGAAAGCTATGATTTTGGGGTCAGGCTTTGAATCTTTAAAAGTCCATGATCAACCCCAAGATTCTTAAGTACTTCCTATGCACTGGACACTGTCCTAGGCATTGAGTAAATCAAAAAGCACCATAATTCAGCATGGGCTCTGGGTCAAGCAGAGGTGAGAGAAAATCCTGGCTCAACTAATGACACAGTGAAAAATGAGGATAAAAATGCCTAGTTCAAAAAAATTTTTTTTAAAAAAACGAAAAGGAAACGCCTCCTCAACAACAACTTGGTTGGTTGGAGTAGTTCATACAAAGAGGGCAGAATAAATGATCTCCTCCCTTTATTTGCTAGCTTGTAAAAAAATAAAAAAATAAATGCCCAGTTCATAGAAAGCTAGAATAATTGGATGAAAGGTATTTAAACAGCCTTTGCCTTGGACGAAGGAGCTGCTCTGTAGATATTAATCCACTACCCCTTTCCTCCAATTCCCTTTACCAGTTAACCTGCCATTATCAATCTCTGAACTGGAACCCAGAACAGGGGACCCCAGGCTCCTCCGGCCGGTGAAGCAGCTGTGAGTGGTGCCATGGGAGAAAAGCCATGGCAAACTGTGCTTACTTCCCAGTCTTACCACCAAGTGTGATGACCCAGGGTGTATCTTATTCCTGTTTATGAACATTATGTGCCGAATGCCAGACGATGCAATAGTGTGCGATACTCTGCGGGAGGGAGTACCAAGAGTTTCCACATCTGACTTTTTTTGGCAGGAGGGAAGTGAAATGTGTGTGTGTGGTGGGCAGGGCTGGCGGGGCCCCATGGGGCAGGAAGCAGGGTGGGACCCAGGGCAGGGCCACAGACTCTGACTTTCCACTTAGGGCTGCGACGTTTTCTTACTGCAAAAACCAAACCTGACACCATTGAAAATGTTTCGTTTACCACTAGCATTTTAGTTTGTCCAATATTTTCACTTTACAGTAACAGTGCTTTAGAAAGCACTCCTCTAAGGTACCATTCTCAAGACTATTTAAGGAAAGGAACCCTTTGCCATCTCCACCAACTCTGAAATAGCCCCAAATGTGAGAATTTGCATCAGCTCTTGCTGTTATGCAAATCAGAGAGCGGCTGGTGGGGTGGCCCTGTTTATTTTCGTAAATGTGTGGGTAGGGGAGGGAAGGTGGCTGTTTAAAATGCATGTAAAACTTTTAGTTTCAAATTATTGAACTCTGGAAGAAAGGACTTAGATTTACCAGGAACAAAATAAAACAAAGTTTACTTCAGAAATATGTCGGGCATAAATACACTTAACCAAAACCCTTTAAAGCCACGTTGTTGACTATTGGAATTAGAGAGTTGAGAATTTTCCTACCAAACAGATGAGATAAACTCAGGTCATCTGCAGACTTGAAACCGGTGGGCTCCCACATGGAACCCAAGGGCTCTTTGCCACTGTCGTATAAAGTCATGATTTCCAGCCTCTCCCGGGCCAGATCACTGCTTCTGAACTTGATCTGATGCTCTAGCCAACTGTGACTTCCAGGATACACTCTTACCCTGGGTTTGCCTCCTACTTCTGTGACTTTCCTCACCCCATCTGGGGCACTAATACCTGGTCCTCAATCTTCTTCCAGGGCCCAGGACTCTGCCGTGGACTCCCATTGGCTGAATTATTAACTGGTTTTTTTTTTTAAGATTTTATTTATTTATTTGACAGAGAGAGACAGCGCGAGAGGGAACACAAGCAGGGGGAGTGGGAGAGGGAGAAGCAGGCTTCCCGCTGAGCAGGGAGCCTGATGCAGGGCTCGATCCCAGGACCCTGGGATCATGACCTGAGTGGAAGGCAGACGCTTAATGACTGAGCCACCCAGGTGCCCCATGAATTATTAACTGTTAAAGCAAACGTACCTCTGAGCCCCTGAATTGCTTCCTCAATTTAGTTAGCATCACATAATTGAATCATATTAACTATCAAGGACAAGTTAGTATGGAAAAATAACGTACAAGAATAGCTGGGAAATCAATTAAAAAGCACAACTGTAGGGGAAACTGGTTCTACCAGACACTAAAATCTGCTCTAGAGCCTCTCTATCTAAAACAGTCTGCAACTGGCTCATGATCAGGCAAACAGACCAGAGGGATAGAATAAAAAATCCCAAAAGAGACCCAAGTACATATGGAAATTTAGTGCATGATAAAGGAGGCATTTCAAATTGCTGGGGCAAAGACAGAGAAAACTGGGTACTGACTGGAAAGAGATAAAATCTGTATCTCGCACCATACATAAGAATAAACTTGAAATGGATCAGGAATCAAATGTAAACATTTAAATTATAGAAATACTAGGGAAAACATGGGTAAATTCCTCTTTGATCTTGGTACAGGGAAAGTCTTTCTAACCACAACTCACAATCCAGACAAAAGAAACGATCAATAAACATGACTACACAAAAATACAAAAACATTTGCACAGCCAGAGTACCATATACAACGTCAAAAGACAATGGACACACTGTGGGAAAATGTCTGTAACTTATACCACAGACAAGGGGCTAAAACCCTCAATATTTAAAGAATTCTTAAAAAGGGAGAAAGGACCAGAATCAACAGAAGAATGGGAAAAAGACAGGAACAGAAAATTCACTTACAAACATAGACATGGCATTTAAACCTGTGAACAGATATTCAAATAGCTCATAATTAAAGAAATGCAAGTTAGGACTACACCATTTCTCACCTATCAGATAAGCAACAATTTTAAAGTATGACAACACATCCTGTTGGCGAGGCTGGGGAAAACAGGCACACTCATGCATGGCTGGTGGGAATACAAACTGGCACAGCCCTTTGAAAGGGGAACTTGGCAATGACTAACAAAGCAATTCATGGACTGACTTTCCAACTCAACAATCCCACTTCTAGGAATCTACCCTGAAGATACATCTCCAAAAATACAAAAATATGTATGCACAGATTATTCACTGCAGCCTTGTGTAGAAACCGCTTAAATATCCATCCTTGAGAGAGTGGCTGGATAAAGTCTAGTACACTCAGGCAGTGGAGTACTACACAGCTGTGAAAAGAATGACAAAGATTCCTGTGAGCTGGCGTGGTACGCTTACTAGGATATATTGTGAAGTGACAAAAAAAAGGCAAAATGTAGAAGACTGTCAATAGGATGCTACCTTTTACAGAAAAGGAAATCAGGAATCATGCATGTATTTTCTCAACAGTGCAAAAGGAAATAAAGGATAAACTAGAAACTAATGAGAGGCTCCTGGGTGGCTCAGTTGTTAAGCGTCTGCCTTCGGCTCAGGTCCTGATCTCAGGGTCCTGAGATCGAGCCCTGCATCAGGCTCCCTGCTCAACGAGGAGCCTGCTTCTCCCTCTCCCACTCCCCTTGCTTGTGTTCCTTCTCTCGCTGTGTCTTTCTCTGTCAAATAAATAAATAAAATCTTAAAAAAAAAAAAAAAAGGCTGCTAGGATTAAAAAAAATATAGAAACTAATGAGATAGAAACAAGGAGTAGGTAGAATGAGTTGGAAAGGCTGGGGAAATGAGAACAGGACAGAATGGAGGGTAGGGAGAGGGGAGTGACTTTTCTTGGTAAGTGTTTGTATATAGTTCGGACTTTTAGCAACCATCATAGTGATTCACTTATTGAGGATAGATAGATAAATAAAATCAACAAGGATGGGAAAGGGAATGCACTATGGGGTATGTATGAGTCAGGGTCACATCAGGAAGTAGAAATCAGGCAGTCATTTGAACAGGGAAATTTAATATAAACTCTCACAGGGGAGTAACTGTAAAGGTGTACAGAGAACTCTAAAGAACGCTCTAATGTGGAGACGGAGAGCCTAAGGAATGAACAAACTTGGAAGGGTCCTCTCCCCGAGGATGAGATTCTGATCTCACTGGAGAGGGTGTGGTAGATGGAGACATTCAGTGAATGCTAAAAATTAGGGGGTTGCCTGGGCCAGAGCTCCTGCGCAGCCACCAAGCAGGCAGGAACTACCCTTCCGGGGTGCAGGCTGGCAGAAGCCGGCAGGAAGGAACCGCAGCTGGGCCTGGCAAGCCAAAAAGCATTCCCCTGGGGTAGATGTGGCCAAGACAACAGACAGGCACACAAAAGGGCTTGGGGTACTGGAAGCCCGCTCACCAGAAGAGCAGCATAAGTGTGTGATGTCCACGGTGGGAGCGCCACAGTGAGGTGGTCACTGGACGGGGGCCAGGGCTGTGAGCTCACCAAGCGACTATGTGCTCTGGACAAGCCGCTGGGGTGGAGCAGCACTGGATTTTCCCAAACACTGCTGGCAGCCACGTGGTAGGAGTGAGAGGCCAACAAAACAGTAGCGCACTAGAACCAGGAAGAGAAGCGCCTGTCCCCTATAATGCCCGCCCCCCGCCCCAGTGCCCTTCACTGGTAAATCACAACGTCTTGCTCTCTGTGGAGGAGAAACGCTTAATTTCCAGCCCCATTACTGCAGAGTAGGTCACAAAGGGTGAATCTGGGTGAGGGGCAAAACGTTAGTAGAACAGGCAGAGAAGACAAACTAATCCACCTCACTACATAATAACAAATTAAGAACAGAACAGCACAGAAAGGAGAGGAAAAACCCAAAGCAATGAGTGCCCAGATCTGGGTTTCCAAATACCGTTCTCCAACAAAAGGAACCAGGGCTTTTCGGAGAAATGGTCATGCATGGCTAGGCAGAGAAAGTACAAGATGAGCCTGGAACACCTTGTCATGCCAGAAAAGTGAGTGTTTTAAAACAAAATGATGGACCCAGGGTTCTAGAGGGGAGGGGGGTGGGAGGATGGGTTAGCCTGGTAATGGGTATTGAGGAGGGCACGTTCTGCATGGAGCACTGGGTGTTATGCACAAACAATGAATCATGGAACACTACATCTAAAACTAATGATGTAATGTATGGGGATTAACATAACAACAACAACAAAAAATCTTCAAATAAATAAATAAATAAATAAACGCATGGTGTCAGCCACAAACCCGTTAAAAAAAAAAAAAAAAAAGAATACTGGTTACCAAAACCTGGGGGTTGGGGGAAATGGGGAGATATTGGCCAAAGGGTACAAATTTCCAGTTAGAAGATGAGTAAGTTCTAGGGATCTAATGCACAACATTGTGACTATATATAGTTAGATATACTATATCATATGCTTGAAAGTTGCTAAAGAAGGAAGATCTTAAATGTTCTAACCACCAAAAAGAAATGGTAATTATGTGACAAGATGGAGGTATTAGCTAAAGCTATGATAGTGATTACACTGCAATATATAAATGTATCACGTGAACATGGAACACACCTTAAACTTTGACAATGTTGTATGTCAATTATACCTCAATAAATCTGGAAAAATAAAATAAAATAAAATAAACAAAATGATGGGAGGGCAGTGGTGCTGGGAGCCCGGCGGGTTCTGCACAGTCCTCACAGCCGCCGGGCACCGCCTGCCCACACCCCTCCCGGGACAACCTCTGCGCTGGCACAGCCACCCTCCCTCCCTCTGTTCTTCCTCCCTTCCTTGCACCATGGATGATCAGCTGACTGAAGGACTGACTGCTGAGTTCAAGGAGGCTTTCTCCCTATTTGACAAAGACGGCGGTGACCATCACAACAAACGAACCTGGAACCGTCATGACGTCACTGGGTCAGAGCCCAGCAGAAGCTGAATTGCAGGATATGATCAATGAGGGGGATGCTGATGGTCATGGCACCATTGACTTCCCAGAACTTTTGCCTATGATGGCTAGAAAAATGAAAGATACAGACAGTGAAGAAGAAATCCACCAGGCATTCCGAGTTTTTGACAAGGATGGCAACAGTTACATCAGTGCGGCGGAGCTACGTCATGGCATGACCAAGTTAGGAGAAAAACTAACGGATGAAGAAGATGAAATGATCAGAGAACCAGGTATTGATGGAGATGGACAAGTCAGCTATGACGAATTCACACAGATGATGATTGCCAAACGAAGACCTACTTTCAACTCCTTTTCCTCCTCTAGAAGAATCGAATTGAATCTTGTACTTACCTCTTAAAAAAAAAAAAAAAAGTTCATTTACTCATTCTGTTTCTGTATAGCAAAACTGAATGTCAAAAGTGCCTTCGGTCCACACACACAAAATCTGCATGTATTAGTTGGTGGTCCTGTGCCCTAAAGGTCAAGCTACGCCTCAGTTTTATGATATAAACACTTGTACTACCTTAATGATAAGGAAGCACTTAGCAGACTCCTTGCAGTTCCATTTGCTCATGAGTAATATACTGTTTGGGCTGGCCAGGTTTTCATGCATGCAGCTTGACAACTGAGCACAGTCAGGCATTTGTATTAAAAATAAAAACTGAAAAAACAAATTTAAAACTTATTCAAATTCACATCCAGTGCAGCTTTGCACAGAAGACTTGGGGTGTGGTTTGTAAGTATGATCTGTAAAATAACTGGGATGAGTTCCCATGTATACCTGTGTAAATAGATTTGTTAACTGAAGTGTACTTTAAGAAAAAATAAAATCTGTAAATAAACTGATTTATAAATTTAAAAAAAAACTTATTCAAATGGGTGCTAATTCAATTCGTTAGTATAAACTGTCATTGCTGGTTTACTGGAAACACACATTTAAAATTGGTTTATCGCAGGATGCTGTGCAGAAACATGGGTGAAGGATAAAGTGTCTAGACATAGCCCCACCTAGCAGGACAGCCCTCTCGTACTTCCGTGTGCCCCCACCCAGGGTAATGATGACCCTCGTCCTCAAGGCATGCTGTGTGTGCTGGTTCAGCATTGTCTGTGTTGTACTAGAGCGAAATGGGTGTCAGGCTGTCACCATTCACACTAATTTTTAAAAAGAAACCTTTACCAAGGGAAGGTTAGACTCTCTGTTTTTAAAACCTTCTGAACCATGACTTGGAGCCAGCAGAGGAAGCTGTGGCTCTCTGGACTTCAGCACAAGCATCAACATTGCTGTTCAAGAAATTACAATTTAGGGCGCCTGGGTGGCTCAGTTGGTTGGGCGACTGCCTTCGGCTCAGGTCATGATCCTGGAGTCCCGGGATCGAGTCCCGCATCGGGGTCCCTGCTCGGCGGGGAGCCTGCTTCTCCCTCTGACCCTCCCCCCTCTCATGTACTCTCTCTCTCTCATTCTCTCTATCTCAAATAAATAAATAAAATCTTTAAAAAAAAAAAAGAAATTACAATTTACACCCATTTCAAGTTGCAAATGCAAGTCTTTTTTTTTTCCAATAAAAAGACCATTCACTTAAAAAAATAAAAGTAATAAAACAAAATGATGGGAAACATGTCAAAAGGATAACAGCCAAACTTGAAGGGGTCTTTTGGCCAAAAGGGGACAGTTTGGACAAACAAAATAGCCAATGATATTAATATACCCCACAGAATATGGTAAGAATCCATGAGTCCATGCTGATATAAATAAACAATTGAGTAAGAAGGGAAGAAGACAAAGCTATTCCTTACAATGGAATTCTAACTAATATATGTATGAATAATGATGGGAAGAGAATGCCACCATTTTAAAATACTATAGTTATCATTGTTTTAGGCAAGAATTATCAATGAATGATAAAATTAGTGGCAAAGGTATTATGAGAAACCGGCTATTTACATAGTTGCAAAGTAGCTCCCCTAGAAAATACTAATAAAAGAGGAAAGATATCTACTTCATAGTGGGGAAATCCAGCAGATACTACCTTAACCAAATGATCACAGTTAAGATCACCAGTGATGTGACAAATCATGTGTCTCTTGGTATGACACACTGAGAAGGACACAACATAACTTCCATAGTATTTTTACCAAAAATGCGCAACCCAAATTTATTCATGAGGAAACATCAGACAGACCCAAATGAGGAACATTCTGCAAGAATAACTGGTTAGTACTTTTTTAAAGTGTTGAGGTTATGAAAGACAAAGGAAGACTAGGAACTGTTTTAGTTTAAAGGGATGAATCAATCAAAGTGGCTAGGATGCAAAATGGGAGGAGGTGCTCACCCCTGAGGTCATGAGAGTATAGGGTTGGCCCCTAAGGAGACCAAGGAGACATGATAACTAAATGACATGACAACATGTCATCTTGATTTAGATCCTGGACATGAATGGGGTAACTGGGGAAATTCAAATAAGGTCTGTAGATGATGTAACAGAATTGCATCAATGTTAATTTCCTGATTTTGGTCATTGTGCTGTGGTTATGTAAGATTAACATTTGAGGACTCTGGATATACAGGATTTTTTTTTTTTTTTTTGGTACTGTTCTGTACAACATCATTAATTTTAAAATTAATTTAAAATAAAAAGTTTAGAAGTTTTTAATTAAAAAATATTAAAGACAAACAACAAGTAAGGGAACAGGCTGCTGGTGAAGCCAGCATAATGTCACATATGGGAGCACTTGGTAAGTCAGGAAATGATAATGCACAGTGAGAGCATGGGCTTTGGAACTATCCACACGTGGCCTCAATTCTGACCTTATTTCTTATTGTGTGATGCCCTAATCTTCCTAAGCCCCAGTTTACTCATATGTAAAGTAGGTTGTCATAATACTATCTACTTTCTATGATTGAATATGATTATTTACATTCTTATCCCTCTTGTGATGATCTATATTCAATAAACAATATTTGTAGAGAACTCAGTACAAACTCAACTTCATAGAATTCTCCATGGTAGTTATTGAGACTATTATGATTAGCCCTATCAGCAACTAGGCTATTCCTTGTGAACAATTATACACTGTGCACTAATAAGCCCCTTCAAGACCAGAGAGATACCCCATAGATTATGTTTCTAAAGTGTTGATGTATCTCAGTGTAAGTAAATCCAATACATGACATTTTAAACAGATACATAATAAGTGATTATTTTTTATTAAAACATGATTCGTGGGCTTTTGGGGGGAGCAAATAGCATTTGGCTTATTTGAATTTTTGCAGAAACAGGTCTATGACATAAAGCAATTATTTGTGCATTACCTTAAGCAGACTGAGAAAGGGTCACTGCTGGATGGCTTAGGGGTGGGGAGAATCTGGCTCACTAATAAGCCTTAAAGGTTGACTCTCTCAAAGGCGTAAAGAGAAGCCAAACTCCCTGGTTTGTCTTTTCTAAGCAGATTCTGAGCTACATAGATGTGATGACATAGATCAGATATTTGAGGTTAAAGATTGCTTGTAGGTTCATGCTTTCTCCTTGAGTCCATTTTTGAGATAACTCCAGCATAAATACTGGAGAAGCACAGAAGAAGGTTGAAAATGGCTAAACATATTCTATTCAGTGCTATTTCAGTGCGAAGTCAAACACTAAAATGTCTGGTGTTTCTAGTAATACATTTATTTTCTGAAATGATATAAGATCAAGAGACTTCTGTGGCAACCGCTCCATATATAAATAAAGGGTGCAAATCATCACAAAATATGCCAATCTGTTGTCTTCCAAATATTTCCAATAATCCTTTAAGTCTAGGAACAAAAGTTAAATTCCTGAATAAATTCTCTTATCTTTAAAATCTGCTCCAAAGGTTTGGAAACCCTACCTTTTGAATATTAACCAAAAAGAGTTTCCATCCAGTCATCTGGAAACTTTGCTCAAATTCATGCTAACTTTAACCAAGCAGAGGCGTTGTTTTGTAATTGTTCACTGACCCCTTGTTGATTCCTAAGTACTGTGGCCTGAGCACATTGGATATTCTAAAGCATCTTCACTCTGAGGCTCATCCAACATTGCTCCCCTTCACTCAGCAGTGATTTCTACCGCATGTTGCTAAGACTTTGTGTATTTAGAACAAGTGTCATCTAAACCATTAGACTGGTATCTCCATCCCCATCTAGTCCCCATCTTGTCCTTCAGCCTTTGGACAAGCAGCGACTCTCCTTCTTCAAGGTATCTCTCCTTCACCTGGGTTCTCAATCTCATACCCAGAAGCTTCTTCCAATGTACCATTTACCTTTCTGGTTTTCTTTCAAAAATACATAGGCTTCCCCCGATGCTTTCCCTGAATGTTTTCTGTACAATTAGCTCTACATTTACTGTTTCTCTGCCTGAACCATTGGTTTATTGTTTAAACCTGCTATCTATTCTCACTCTCTACAGAAATAAATCCAAGGACCTTTTATTAACATCTGTCTTCTCCGTCTCCAACACTTCTGCCTTTGGTGAACACATTAGGCTCAATCCTAACCCTAAACCTTTGCTCCTCTTGTGCCCCAGCTGAAATCTTTCCTCTTCATTTATCTCACTCCTACCCATCCTTAAAGGTCCAGCTTGAGCCCCTTTGCATCTGTGAAGTCTCTCCAGAATCTCCCTTCTCTGAACTCTTATAATACTGTTGATAGGACCCACTGCATCTCAGAGGTGCACCTGAATTGTGCTCAGGGAGCTAAATGGTCTGTACTTCATGAAGTCTTGCCTAGCTGCTCTTTCTTGGCCAAACTGTGAGCATGTATGCTTCGTCATGCCAACTGGACTCTTATCTCCCAAGAATGTGAGTCTTGTATGGAGTGACGGAAGGAGAAAATGGATGGAGCTAAACCAGCCAGGCTGCAGAGACCTGATAAGCCTGTGTCCTAGTCCATCCCCCAGATCCTGGGAGGTACAGGATTTGGCTGGACTTGGCTCTGCACATGTCCTTCATTTCTGTGAGCCATACATTTTTCCCCCTTAAGTTGGCCAGAGTAAATATTCCTCCCTACATCCAAATAAACTTAACTAGGACTCTCCTATTGCCTTTTATTACTGTTTAATTTGAGGAGACAGGAGCTAATTAAGTCTTGTGAACCAATGAGATAGGAAGTTTCTTAAGGGCAGAAACTCTGTCTTATGACTCTATATTCCTTACATAAATTTTTAACAATTCAACTGCATGACAATAATATATGAAAATCCTCATCTAAAAACAAAGAGACAAGAACAGCCATCTAAGATCATCTTTATGATTCTATGTTGCAGTTGAGGATCATTCACTCATTCCATAAACACATTCTGAGTACCAACTGTTGATCATGCACTAAGTTAGGCACAGGAGTTGTGTGTAAGATGGGAAAAATGAAACCCAGGACACCTTCCCTGGCTCCTGTATCTGGAGTTCCACTTTCCAGTTTAACTTGTGTCTTATATAATGATGGTACCTAGTATTAATTTGTACTTTTATTTCTGAAGGGTTTTCAAATATAACACATTACTTGTTATTCCAATTGGATACATGGGAGAGCTGCTGTTAGGTCATGTGACCAAGATCAAAACCAGAGCTACAGTGAGAAGACAGGTCCCTTGACTTACAGTGACGTTCCTTCCCTCTCTACCACAATGAGAAACATTTCCTTCAGGACACAATTAAATACTGGTATTATATTTTATTTAATTCCCACATTACATCCAACTCATAGGTTATTCTTTTGTTGTGCAAGATAAAGGCAGTTTCTGAGTGTTTGCTAGACGAAAACAACAGAAGGACTAGCTGGTTCTGGGACATTTGATTAGCAAATAGCTATGTAGTGGACACTAGTGCAATGCATTGAGCTACTCTGTGTTAATAATGCCAGTCAAGGGGTGCCTGGGTGGTTCAGTCAGTTAAGCGTCTGCCTTCGGCTCGGTCATGACTCCAGGCCCCATGTCGGGCTCCCTGCTCAGCGGGGAGTCTGCTTCTCCCTCTCCATCTGCCCCTCCTCGCTCCACTCGTGCTCTCTCAAATAAAAAATAATAATAATAACGCCAGTCAAGACACACACAGTCCCTGCCCTCATTAAGTTTATGGTGTTGTGGGAGAACAGGTTAAGTGCCACATGTGTAGTGGGTGCTAGGATGAGCAGATACAGCACATACTCAAGTTCTCAAAATTTTTACGTTCACAAAGAATCTGAATTGAATTTCTGTCTCTCTCAAACATTTGTATCTTGATTAAAACTGATCAGCCTTGGTTTTTCCCTCATTTCAGAGCCAATGTCCCTTCATCTTCACAGTATCACCTCTCTCTAAATTCCCCCCTTTCTTCATTATGGTGCCCCTTCCAAATTCTGAATTTCTAAGGAGATGCCCAACACCTTTCTGACCCATGGGGCATTCACAAAAACCCTGATGGACCCTCAGCGGTCCTCAGAGGTCCATAAAAAATTTCCTTTCAATTTTTTGAAAGCAGAAAGTTGGTCTGTTACATTGTCAGTGCTCCAGGACAGGACCAGGGGGTCAAGAGCCAAAGGGTACACCATGGAATTTCTTCTTTAGGAATGCATTTCTGGCAAGCACCATGTATGAATGCGCCCTTCTGATGTTTTGCTTCCAGAGTCAACAGAAGTAGAAAAAACTTTTCAACTTTCTTCAAAACCCAGTGCCATGAAATTGGCTTAGTAAAAGGAATAACAATAGTAGCAGCAAGTTACAAGGCAAAACTCGGCTACAATTTGTTGAAAGGGCAGTTGATACAAAGACTAGATTTTCTATCAGGTCAGAGTCCACATTTGTCAGTTGCTAAAATGTACAACTTTCTGGCCAGTCTTAAAGATGCTACTGTCAACTGGCTTTTTTGAAAAAGGAATCTGTATAAGAATATCATCTTCATGTATAGTTACTGCTAATATAGGCAGATCAGGGTAATGCTAGGATGGTTTGCAGAGGAGAGGAGTAAGACCATTAAGAGATTTTATACTCAGTACATTTCTAAACTCTGGCAGGTGAGAGAGATCTGAAAGACTACAAAATGTAAAATGAGGTCAAGCACTGATTTAAAAGTCTTGTATGTCTTTGATTATAATACCTAGCACTCGTTCAGAGAATTTGCTAACATTAACTACTCTTCACAGCATGCTCGTTCTATAATATCAACAGCTGCATTTTGTCTTCATTGGTGAAGATGCATAAAAAGGGAGCGAAAAGATTGTTCATATCTGGAAAGGAAGGGGAGACAGAACTGGTTTCTAAATCTTGCATTTATAGTAGATTATTAAGAGTTCCAGCTTAGAGAAAAGATAAACCCAGGTTCAAACTCAAGCTCTACCATTTAATATCTATGTGACCCTAGGCAAACTTCCATGTCTCAAGTTCTCCGCCTGGAAAAAAAAAAAAAAGAATATGTGATTGATTGCAAAAATGGGCCCAATTGTTCAGCATTGCTATACTCATGCCTTTTGCCATGCTGTTTCGCAATGCTATCCCAAGGGATGGAGTGCATAATTCCCCATCCTTACACTTAGCTATTGAGACTACGTGCTTTGACCAGTGAGACACACAGCAAGCAGAAGGTTGAAATGGACGTATGCAGTCAGGCTTGTTCAGAGTTTGCAATCAGAGATTGCAGCCCTTTAATCACCAACAGAACATGCCCAGCCCAGCCTGTTGGAGGACAGGAGAAAAATAAATGGAGAAGTTGCATTGCCCATTCACCTGAACCAGGGCCAGGCTACATCAGTCGTCAGCTAGCCAAATCCTACATGCCCTAAGCCAGTCCAGCCAAGATTGGCAGATCCGTTTAGCCAATCACTCTAGATGTAAAAAGAGTAACTAGTTATTTTTGTATGCCACTGAGGTTTTGTGGGTTCTTGTTATGCAGCATTGCTGTGATAGTAGGTAAGTGATACATGATGGTAAAACCTATCACATACGTATTAATGTGAGAAAATACATGTAAATCACTTAGCACAATACTTAATGGTAATATAATAATAAGAGTGGAAATGTGTGCTGTTGTTTTGAAGAAACAATTACAGAATATGCAAAGGTATTGGCAGTTCATCCATGCATCCTTAACAGGACCTGTCTCACTGGAGTTTTTTTTATGGAATCATGCAATTTTATTTCCACCGTTTGCAAAGAAACAAGCCGATGATCCAATTGTATTTTTTTAATTTTATAAGTACCCTGGGATCTGTTCTCACAAGTAAAACAGTTCTTTTCCTTCTAGAAGATTTGCTTTGTTAAATTTTTTTTTAAATACAAGACACACACACACACACACACATAGTAGAAAAAGACATTCAAGATGATCCTCCCAGTAGATGCAGAAAAAGCATTTGACAAAGTACAGCATCCTTCCTTGATTAAAACTCTTCAGAGTATAGGGATAGAGGGTACATACCTCAATATCATAAAAGCCATCTATGAAAAACCCACAGTGAATATCATTCTCAACAGGGAAAAACTGAGAGCTTTCCCCCTAAGGTCAGGAACATGGCAGGGATGTCCACTATCACCACTGCTATTCAACATAGTACTAGAAGTCCTAGCCACAGCAATCAGACAACAAAAAGAAATCAAAGGCATCCAAATCGGCAAAGAAGAAGTCAAACTCTCACTCTTTGCAGATGATATGATACTTTATGTGGAAAACCCCAAAGACTCCACCCCAAAACTGCTAGAACTCATACAGGAATTCAGTAAAGTGGCAGGATATAAAATCAATGCACAGAAATCAGTGGCATTCCTATACACCAACAACAAGACAGAAGAAAGAGAAATTAAGGAGTCGATCCCATTTACAATTGCACCCAAAACCATGAGATACCTAGGAATAAATCTAACCAAAGAGGCAAAGAATCTGCACTCAGAAAACTATAAAATACTCATGAAAGAAATTGAGGAAGACACAAAGAAATGGAAAAACGTTCCATGTTCATGGATTGGAAGAACAAATATGGTGAAGATGTCAATGCTACCTAGAGCAATCTACACATTCAATGTAATCCCTATCAAAATACCATCAACTTTTTTCAAAGAAATGGAACAAATAATCCTAAAACTTGTATGGAACCAGAAAAGACCCCGAATAGCCAGAGGAATGTTGAAAAAGAAAAGCAAAGATGGCGGCATCACAATTCCGGACTTCAAGCTCTATTACAAAGCTGTCATCATCAAGACAGTATGGTACTGGCACAAAAACAGACACATAGATCAATGGAACAGAATAGAGAGCCCAGAAATGGACCCTCAACTCTATGGTCAACTAATCTTCGACAAAGCCAGAAAGAATGTCCAATGGCAAAAAGACAATCTCTTCAACAAATGGTGTTGGGAAAATTGGACAGCCACATGCAGAAGAATGAAACTGGACCATTTCCTTACACCACACACAAAAATAGACTCAAAATGGTTGAAAGACCTCAATGTGAGACAGGAGTCCATCAAAATCCTAAAGGAGAACACAGGTAGCAACCTCTCTGACCTCAGCCACAGCAACTTCTTCCTAGAAACATTGCCAAAGGCAAGGGAAGCAAGGGCAAAAATGAAGTACTGGGACTTCATCAAGATAAAAAGCTTTTGCACAGCAAAGGAAACAGTCAACAAAACCAAAAGACAACCGACAGAACGACAGAGACAGAACGGGAGAAGATATTTGCAAACGACATATCAGATAAAGGGCTAGTATCCAAGATCTATAAAGGACTTATCAAACTCAACACAACACCCAAAGGACAAATGATCCAATCAAGAAATGAGTAGAAGACATGAACAGACATTTTTCCAAAGAAGACATCCAAATGGCCAACAGACACATGAAAAAGTGCTCAACATCACTTGGCATCAGGGAAATCCAAATCAAAACCTCAATGAGATACCACCTCACACCAGTCAGAATGGCTAAAATTAATGAGTCAGGAAATGACAGATGTCGGCAGGGATGCAGAGAAAGGGGAACCCTCCTACACTGTTGGTGGGAATGCAAGCTGGTGCAGCCACTCTGGAAAACAGTATGGAGGTTCCTCAAAAAGCTGAAAATAGAGCTACCATATGATCCAGCAATTGCACTACTGGGTATTTACACCAAAGATACAAATGTAGGGATCCGAAGGGGTACGTGCACCCCGATGTTTATAGCAGCAATGTCCACAATAGCCAAACTGTGGAAAGAGCCAAGATTTCCATCAACAGATGAATGGATAAAGAAGATGTGGTATAAATAGGGGGCGGAGCAAGATGGCGGAGGAGTAGGAGACCTGGATTTCGTCTCCTCTCAGGAATTCAGCTGGATAGGGATCAAACCATTCTGAACACCTACAAACTCAACAGGAGATCGAAGAAAAGAATAGCAACAACTCTCTCATCAGAAAAGCAACCACCTTCTGGAAGGTAGGACGTTCGGAGAAGTGAATCCGAGGCGATATTCAGGAGGATAGACGGCGGGGGAGGGGCCTCCGTCGGCCGCTTCTGGCAAGTGATAGAGCCGCGGAGCACAAAATCGGAACTTTTAAAAGTCTGCTCCGCTGAGGGACGTCACTCTGGTGGCTAAGCGGGGGGTGGAACCCTCCGGGACAGTGGTCTCAGGACCCTCGGGGTCACAGAAAGACCGGGGGTGCCTGAGTGTGGCAGAGCTCCCAGGTATCGGAGCAGGGAAGCCGGCTGCAGAGGCGGAGCCCAGGCGCAGGCTCTCAGCTCGGGGTTGCCATAAACTGTGATCCGCAGCACAGTCGGGCCACTTCTCCTCCAGCAGGGACCCAACAAGCGGCAAATCCGGGGAGACTCACCTTCCTCCCCGGGGAGGAGCCGCACGGGAGTGCGCCGCAGGGATCTGCTGGGTTTGGAGACTCCACCCGGGGTCGGGTGCCAGAGATAGAAACGCGCGGTCACAGGCCGGGTGAGCACGGAGTGCGGCTGGAGACCGGGAGACGGGAGTGACTGACAGCTTTTCTCTGGGGGCTCACTGAGGAGCGGGGCCCGAGTTCTCGGCTCCTCCGGGGCAGAGATTGGGAGGCCGCCATTTTCACTATCCACCTCCAAAGCTGTACGGAAAGCTCGCAGGGAACAAAAGCTCCGGAGAGCAAACCCGAGCAGATTACTTAGCCCTGACCGGGCAAGGGCAGGCCAAATCCACCTCCAGCAAAGACATTTGGAAACCACGGCAACAGGCCCCTCCCCAGAAGATCAGCGAGAACAGCCAGCCAAGACCAAGTTTACCGATCAATGAGAACGGCAGAACTCCAGCCCTAGGGGAATACTGCACATAGAATTCATGGCTTTTTTACCATGATTCTTTAGTCTTTCAAAGTTAATTTTTTTTAACTGTCTTTTTTCTTTTTTTTTTTTTTGAATTTTTCTTTTTCCCTTTTTCAACCAACATCTTATCAATCCCTTTTTTAAAAAAACATTTTTATTTTTCATTTTTAGAGTCATATTCTATCCCTTCATAGTAGTTACCCGTATTTTTGGCATATATATATAAATTGTTCTCTCTTTAAAATTTTGAGATAGTTTCTTCTAACAGATTAAAATATACCCTAAATCTCTAGTATATGGTTTTTTTCTACTCCCCTGCCTGATCACATTCTCTCCCTTTTTTTTTCTTTTTTCTCTTTTTTTAAATCCTCTTCTTTCTTTTTTCAAACAACTTCTTATCAATTCCTTTTATAAAATTTTTTATAATTTCCATCTTTACAGTCATATTCCATCCCTTCATCATATCAACCCTTATTTTTTTGTACATATATAAGTTTTTCTTTCTTTAAAATTTTGGGAGGCACTTTCCTCTAAAGACCAAAATTCACCCCAAATCTAGTGTGTGGCACTGATCTATATACCAGCCTGATCATATTTGATCACACTCTGGTTTTTTGTTGTTGTTGTTGTTTTGTTTTGTTTGTTTTTGCTTGTTTTTATCTTTATCTTTATCTTTTTCTCTTTTTTTCTTTTTCTTTTTTCTCTCTTTCCGTTTCTTTTTCCACAGCTTCAGGTCTTTTCTGATTTGTTTAGAGTATATTTTCGGGGGACGTTGTTACTCTGCTAGCATTTTGTTCTCTCATTAATCTATTCTCCTCTGCACAGAATGACAAGACGGAAAAAATCACCTCAACAAAAAGAAAAGAGGTAGTACCGACTGCCAGGGATCTACTCAATATGGACATTAGTACGACGTCAGATCTAGAGTTCAGAATCATCATTTTAAAGATACTAGCTGGGCTTGAAAAAAATATGGAAGTTATTAGAGAAACCCTTTCTGGAGAAGTAAAAGAACTAAAATCTAACCAAGTAGAAATCAAAAAGGCTATTAATGAGGTGCAATCAAAAATGGGGGCGCTAACTGCTAGGATAAATGAGGCAGAAGAGAGAATCAGTAATATAGAAGACCAAATGATGGAAAATAAAGAAGCTGAGAAAAAGAGAGATAAACAACTACTGGATCACGAGGGCAGAATTCGAGAGATAAGCGATACCATAAGACAAAACAACATTAGAATAATTGGGATCCCAAAAGAAGAAGAAAGAGAGAGAGGGGCAGAAGGTATATTGGAACAAATTATAGCAGAGAACTGCCCTAATTTGGGGAAGGAAACAGGCATCAAAATCCAGGAAGCACAGAGAACCCCTCTCAAAATCAATAAAAATAGGTCAACACCCTGACATCTAATAGTAAAACTTACGAGTCTCAGAGACAAAGGGAAAATCCTGAAAGCAGCCCAGGAGAAGAGATATGTGACCTACAATGGTAGAAACATTAGATTGGCAACAGACCTATCCACAGAGACCTGGCAGGCCAGAAAGGACTGGCAGGATATATTCAGAGCACTAAATGAGAAAAATAGGCAGCCAAGAATACTATATCCAGCTAGGCTGTCATTGAAAATTGAAGGAGAGATAAAAAGCTTCCAGGACAAACAAAAACTAAAGGAATTTGCAAACACAAAACCAGCCCTACAAGAAATCTTGAAAGGGGTCCTCTAAGCAAAGAGAGAGCCTAAAAGCAACATAGACCAGAAAGGAACACAGACAATATACAGTAACAGTCACCATACAGGCAATACAATGGCATTAAATTCCTATCTTTCAATAGTTACCCTGAATGTAAATGGGCTAAATGCCCCAATCAAAAGACACAGGCTATCAGATTGCATTAAAAAACAAGACCCATCGATATGCTGTCTGCAAGAGACTCATTTTAGAACCAAAGACACCCCCAGATTGAAAGTGAAGGGGTGGAAAACCATTTACCATGCTAATGGACACAAAAAGAAAGCTGGGGTGGCAATCCTTATATCAGACAAATTAGATTTTAAACCAAAGACTGTAATAAGAGATGAGGAAGGACATTATATCCTACTTAAAGGGTCTATCCAACAAGAAGATCTAACAATTGTGAATATCTATGCCCCTAACATGGGAGCAGCCAATTTTATAAGGCAATTAATAACAAAAGCAAAGAAACACATCCACAACAATACAATAATAGTGGGGGACTTTAACACCCCCCTCACTGAAATGGACAGATCGTCTAAGCAAAAGATCAACAAGGAAATAAAGAATTTAAATGACACACTGGACCAAATGGACTTCACAGACATATTCAGAACATTCCATCCCAAAGCAACGGAATACACATTCTTCTCTAGTGCCCATGGAACATTCTCCAGAATAGATCACATCCTAGGTCATAAATCAGGTCTCAACCGGTACCAAAAGATTGGGATCATTCCCTGCCTATTTTCAGACCACAGTGCTTTGAAACTAGAACTCAATCACAAGAGGAAAGTCGGAAAGAACTCAAATACATGGAGGCTAAAGAGCATCCTACTGAAGAATGAATGGGTCAACCAGGAAATTAAAGAAGAATTAAAAAAATACATGGAAACCAATGAAAATGAAAACACAACTTTTCAAAATCTTTGGGATGCAGCAAAGGCAGTCCTAAGAGGAAAGTATATAGCAATACAAGCCTTTCTGAAGAAACAAGAAAGGTCTCAAGTACACAACCTAACCCTACACCTAAAGGAGCTGGAGAAAGAACAGCAAATCAAGCCTAAACCCAGCAGGAGAAGAGAAATCATAAAGATCAGAGCAGAAATCAATGAAATAGAAACTAAAAGAACAGTAGAACAGATCAACGAAACTAGGAGCTGGTTCTTTGAAAGAATTAACAAGATTGATAAACCCCTGGCCAGACTTATCAAAAAGAAAAGAGAAATGACCCAAATCAACAAAATCATGAATGAAAGAGGAGAGATCACAACCAACACCAAAGAAATACAAACAATTATAAGAACATATTATGAGCAACTCTATGCCAGCAAATTAGATAACCTGGAAGAAATGGATGCATTCCTAGAGATGTATCAACTACCAAAACTGAACCAGGAAGAAATAAAAAACCTGAACAGACCTATAACCACTAAGGAAATTGAAGCAGTCATCAAAAATCTCCCAAAAAACAAAAGCCCAGGGCCAGATGGCTTCCCAGGGGAATTCTACCAAATATTTAAAGAAGAATTAATACCTATTCTTCTGAAACTGTTCCAAAAAATAGAAATGGAAGGAAAACTTTCAAACTCATTTTATGAGGCCAGCATTACCTTGATCCCCAAACCAGACAAAGACCCCATCAAAAAGGGGGATTACAGACCAATATCCCTGATGAACATGGATGCAAAAATTCTCACCAAAATACTAGCCAATAGGATCCAACAGTACATTAAAACGATTATTCACCACGACCAAGTGGGATTTATCCCTGGGCTGCAAGGTTTGTTCAACATCCGCAAATCAATCAATGTGATACAATACATTAACAAAAGAAAGAACAAGTATCATATGATCCTCTCAATAGATGCAGAAAAAGTTTTTGACAAAGTACAGCATCCTTTCTTGATCAAAACTCTTCAGAGTATAGGCATAGAGGGTACATACCTCAATATCATAAAAGCCATCTATGAAAAACCTACAGCGAATATCATTCTCAATGGGGAAAAACTGAGAGCTTTCCCCCTAAGGTCAGGAACACGGCAGGGATGTCCACTATCACCACTGCTATTCAACATAGTACTAGAAGTCCTAGCCACAGCCATCAGACAACAAAAAGAAATCAAAGGCATCCAAATCGGCAAAGAAGAAGTCAAACTCTCACTCTTTGCAGATGATATGATACTTTATGTGGAAAACCCCAAAGACTCCACCCCAAAACTGCTAGAACTCATACAGGAATTCAGTAAAGTGGCAGGATATAAAATCAATGCACAGAAATCAGTGGCATTCCTATACACCAACAACAAGACAGAAGAAAGAGAAATTAAGGAGTCAATCCCATTTACAATTGCACCCAAAACCATAAGATACCTAGGAATAAATCTAACCAAAGAGACAAAGGATCTGTACTCAGAAAACTATAAAATACTCATGAAAGAAATTGAGGAAGACACAAAGAAATGGAAAAACGTTCCATGCTCATGGATTGGAAGAACAAATATGGTGAAGATGTCAATGCTACCTAGAGCAATCTACACATTCAATGCAATCCCCATAAAAATACCATCCACTTTTTTCAAAGAAATGGAACAAATAATCCTAAAATTTGTATGGAACCAGAAAAGACCCCACATAGCCAGAGGAATGTTAAAAAAGAAAAGCAAAGCTGGTGGCATCACAATTCCGGACTTCCAGCTCTATTACAAAGCTGTCATCACCAAGACAGCATGGTACTGGCACAAAAACAGACACATAGATCAATGGAACAGAATAGAGAGCCCAGAAATGGACCCTCAACTCTATGGTCAACTCATCTTTGAAAAAGCAGGAAAGAATGTCCAATGGCAAAAAGACAGTCTCTTCAACAAATGGTGTTGGGAAAATTGGATAGCCACATGCAGAAGAATGAAACTGGACCATTTCCTTACACCACACACAAAAATAGACTCCAAATGGTTGAAAGACCTCAATGTGAGACAGGAGTCCATCAAAATCCTAAAGGAGAACACAGGCAGCAACCTCTTTGACCTCAGCCGAAGCAACTTCTTCCTAGAAACATTGCCAAAGGCAAGGGAAGCAAGGGCAAAAATGAAGTACTGGGACTTCATCAAGATAAAAAGCTTTTGCACAGCAAAGGAAACAGTCAACAAAACCAAAAGACAACCGACAGAATGGGAGAAGATATTTGCAAATGACATATCAGATAAAGGGCTAGTATCCAAGATCTATAAAGAACTCATCAAACTCAACACCCAAAGAACAAAGAATCCAATCAAGAAATGGGCAGAAGACATGAACAGACATTTTTCCAAAGAAGACATCCAAATGGCCAACAGACACATGAAAAAGTGCTCAATATCGCTCGGCATCAGGGAAATCCAAATCAAAACCTCAATGAGATACCACCTCACACCAGTCAGAATGGCTAAAATTAACAAGTCAGGAAATGACAGATGTTGGCGGGGATGAGGAGAAAGGGGAACCCTCCTACACTGTTGGTGGGAATGCAAGCTGGTGCAGCCACTCTGGAAAACAGTATGGAGGTTCCTCAAAAAGTTGAAAATAGAGCTACCATATGATCCAGCAATTGCACTACTGGGTATTTACCCCAAAGATACAAAAGTAGGGATCCGAAAGGGTACGTGCACCCCAATGTTTATAGCAGCAATGTCCACAATAGCCAAACTGTGGAAAGAGCCAAGATGTCCATCGACAGATGAATGGATAAAGAAGATGTGGTATATATACACAATGGAATATTATGCAGCCATCAAAAGGAATGAGATCTTGCCATTTGCAACAACGTGGATGGAACTGGAGGGTATTATGTTGAGCGAAATAAGTCAAACAGAGAAAGACATGTATCATATGATCTCACTGATATGAGGAATTCTTAATCGCAGGAAACAAACTGAGGGTTGCTGGAGTGGGGGGTGGGGTGGGAGGGATGGGGTGACTGGGTGATAGACACTGGGGAGGGTATGTGCTCTGGTAAGTGCTGTGAATTGTGCAAGACTGCTGAATCTCAGATCTGTACCTCTGAAACAAATAATGCAATATATGTTAAGAAAAAAAAAGAAGAAGAAGAAGATGAAGAAGGTAGTAGGAGGGGAAGAATGAAGCGGGGGAAATCGGAGGGGTAGACGAACCATGAGAGACGATGGACTCTGAAAAACAAACTGAGGGTTCTAGAGGGGAGGGGGGTGGGAGGATGGATTAGCCTGGTGGTGGGTATTGAGGAGGGCACATTCTGCATGGAGCACTGGGTGTTATGCACAAACAATGAATCATGGAACACTACATCTAAAACTAATGATGTAATGTATGGGGATTAACATAAGAATAAAAAAAAAGAAGTTGTGGTATAAATATACAATGGAATATTATGCAGCTATAAAAAAAAGAAATCTTGCCATTTGCAATGACGTGGATGGAACTGGAGGGTATTATGCTGAGCGAAATAAGTCAATCAGAGAAAGACATGTATCATATGACCTCACCGCTATGAGGAATTCTTAATCTCAGGAAACAAACTGAGGGTTGCTGGGGTGGTGGGGGGTGGGAGGGATGGGGTAGCTGGGTGATAGACATTGGGGAGGGTATGTGCTATGGTGAGCACAGTGAATTGTGTAAGATTGTTGAATCACAGACCTGTACCTCTGAAACAAATAATACATTATATGTTTAAAAAAAAAAAGCAAGCAGGAAGGGAAGAATGAAGGGGGGAAATCGGAGGGGGAGACAAACCATGAGAGACAATGGACTCTGAGAAACAAACTGAGGGTTCTAAAGGGGAGGAGGGTGGGGGGATGGGTTAGCCTGGTGATGGGTATTAAAGAGGGACGTACTGCATGGAGCACTGGTTGTTATACACAAACAGTGAATCATGGAACACTACATCAAAAACTAATGATATAATGTATGGTGATTAACATAATATAATAATAATAAAAAAAAAAAACATTCAAATTCACTACCTACTGCAAGAAGCCAAAGGCTAGCCTCATGAATAAAGCCAAGTTAGGGTGTTTTATTTCAGTGGAGGGCTGGGCAGGGAACAAGAATCAGCATCCTTTTTGTTCTTTTCCTATTTGGGTAATCTTGAAACAGTTTAGTAAGATGGTTAAGAAATGTGAGCTTCCAGAGTTTAAATTCTGGTTCTGCCTCTGCCTAGCTCTGTGATCTTGAGCAAATTAAACCCTATAAACCTCTATTAACTCACTCCTTAAGTGGGACAAGAACAGTAACCTCCTAAGTTTGCTTCAAGGATCATGTAATAGGTGCAAAGTCTCTACAGCTGTGCCTGGCACGCAATAGGGAGGCAATGAATATTAGCTACTACTAGTTATTCTAACGAAGGAGCATGTGTTCCATCAGCTTCATTTCTAGCTAGGCTACATTGTAGAGAACACTAAGTAAGGTGAGCTCATAGGCCTTGATTCAAAGCAGCCCTTTGGTGTGGAACTACCTATAGCCACCCTAAGTGTAAATCAAAAACTGAATCTCAGAGGTTACGTTCCAATGCAAGGAAAAGCCACTCACGAGAGAGAAGACACAGGGTTTGGACAAATGCCAAGAGCGGTGTTTCTCAGCTGCTTCCAAGCCATCTTTCCCAGCCTCTTACGAGAGTCCAAAGTGCCTTCTAACTTTACACTGTAGTTTTGTCCATTAGCACAGAGACAAATCAACACTCTTCCCCTAACTAACCAAGAGCACGAATAGAGAAGTGACTTACCTTTCCTTAGACACCAACATTCTTCCCTTTTTGTCTATTTCTCTTATTAAGCCAGTGAAATTAATCAGAGCCACAGTCTACGCCAAGTGATGCTGTCCTGCTCAGGAAGGGAGGACAGGAGAGAACACTCTCCTTCATGGAGCCACTTCCTCCATATCTTCTCTTACCCTCTCTTTCTCCATATGCTCTTGGTGTCAAAGAGATGGCCACTTCATCCCCTCAGGGCTTTTATGAATGCCTCTCTGTTGTGGCCTCCAGAAGCAGCCAAAACAGGTCAGGACATTAATTACATTAGCCCCAACGCCA
Organism: Neomonachus schauinslandi; assembly: GCF_002201575.2. Taxonomy (NCBI): domain Eukaryota; kingdom Metazoa; phylum Chordata; class Mammalia; order Carnivora; family Phocidae; genus Neomonachus; species Neomonachus schauinslandi. Next base: position 22,248,189 of record NC_058410.1, on the reverse strand, counting down.
CAGTCAGCCCCACTTCTCTTTCTCATCTTGGATCCCGCTCAGCTATGCTATCCAACCAGGCAGGGTGAACAATGAGCACCAGATGAAAATATGGCCCAAATAATACGCCAGCCCTATAAAACTCATGAAATTTACTGGGCCACCTTATAAAAGTTAACAGTACAAACTTTCTCCCATTATCAATTCAGTCTGTTGCTCCCGCAGAGAAATTTCAGTCCAAAATGCTGCCCTACCCTATTTCCTTTTACTGACTCAGTTACAGACAGAAGAGGTGGTATTTGGGCCTTCCGGTGGAATCTGGGATTCTTCGTCAGCAGCTGCGCCCTCGGCCGTCTGCCAGTATAATCGGAGTAGAGCCTTAGCACCTCCAAAGTTTGATTATTTCAACCCTCAGACTCTCATTTCCTTCTTTTCTAAAATACCTAAGGGTCAACGGAACACATGAGAATATCACAGCACCAGCCTTAACCCCACAGAATTCAGAAGCACAAACAAATTCCCAGTAAGAATCTAAACATCAGTTTCCATCTGAGGGCAGTTCCCAAGCAGAGGATTGCATTTCCCAGAGCCCAACACGTTACACTCCAGATGCTTGTTGCTAGTGCCAACTACAGACCATTGTAAAGATTTGGTGTTATCCAGGTCTGCAAAGGAACAAAAGCAGAAAAAGACCTCCGTCTTCCTTTTGGTTTCAGGATGCCAGTGAATTCGTACCGAAGGTTAGAATTCAGGTCTTGGGAAGTCAAGTTCACAGGGAGAGAGAAATCCTGTAGGGAGACGTGAATTGTGCCACTGTGTGCTCATTGCCATGTTTTGCCTGCACAACTGAGCTTATATACACAAATGGCAACTTAAAAAGATGAAGGATGTTCTACTGCACTCCTCGCACTCTGCTGTTGCCAAGAGTAATCAGCAGTGAAAAGATAAAGCCATCAGTATTTGAATTTAAATGTTAAAATAATAATAAATCTTATGGTCTCCCTAAGGTTAGTTTATAATAAAAATAACTTCTTGATCCTGGAAAACTTATCTGGTTTCTTTCTTCCTTTCATTCTCCACTTAATGACTGAAGTTACTATTTCCATGGTGGTCTCCAAACCACACTTGGTTTCTATGTAGATTGGCATGTCACTTCCAACAATTTCACCAGCTGCCTTTTCCTCTCCAGGGATATGATTAAAATATTAATCCAGTTTCTGGAATAATCTAGCAAGAAAGTTATATAAATCAATCTCCACACAGCAGTTTAGTTGCTCTGAAAGAGGTAACATGTCCTCCCTTTTGTTATCCCACCACAAGAAAGCTTCTAGCAAAGCAGATAAAAATATTTTTACCTCCTTGACCCTCGACCGCTTCCTGATTTCTCAAACCTGAAAATGGGAAATCGCAAGCCCGAGTCCAAAATTTAGGTTTCCAAATGAGAAGAGATGAGTTGGAGGAAGACATAGAGGACCATCTACGTCGTGCTCCCTCGGCTGCCCCACTGTCTAGCAGTGAGGCCTTAGCAAAAGTGCCTGTAGACCGGGGGTCTGTTTGGTCCAGGAAGGCTGATGGTGTTCTCTCGGGAGTGCGAAGTCACCCGTTCACCCTGCTTACTGGAAACCATCCAGAACTGCAAATCCATCAGTTGGCAAGCATTTACTGAAACCGCCTCTGGGCCTAGCATTGGGCTAAATCCTTGCTTTGGAGGAGCTTGCAATCTAATTACTATAATTAGAGACCAATTGTGATTTAACTATGTGACACTAAGTAGGAGTTTTGAAGAAAACGATCACTGTGGGCTGGAGTCGTTGGAAAAGATTTCATGGAGAACGCAGGACTTTGAAGGGAAGAGTAAAATCATGCTAGAGGCTTATGAGGTTGAGAAAATGTGCTTAGGATAAAAGAACACCGTGTGGTGTCCCGGGCTTACCTGAGGAGGAGACGCCCCGAAGCAGGTGGCCATGCTGCGCTCCCCTTGGCGTCCCGCCAGCATAGCGTCTCACTGACAAGACAGCATTTCTCCCAGGTCGAGAAAAAATGTAATCTTTCCTGAAAGTGTTTAGCATTTGAATGCGGACAGTGACATTGCCCCTATAAAAATCAAGCTGACATCCTTAATTTCTTTAGCCCTCCAATAGAGAAATGTCATTGAAAGAAATGACTTTCTACCCTTGCCAGTGCAGGCGGGATTAAAAGCCAGAAGCACTTCCATGTGAAGTCAGGATTGCTGGTGGAGTGACAGGGCTTCTTCCAAAGGGCACGGACAGCCGAGAAAGATCACTGGTAATACCTCCTAGGATTAGGATTACAACAGGCAAGCAGTAGAATTCTGTCCCGTTAATTTAGAAAAGGCCTACTGTAGGTTTCAGTCTGAGTAGTTGATAAAAATGGTACTACTTTGTTTTATTATTTCCCCTTAATTATTAACTTGGCATGCATCTGCATATTTTAATTGAACTCTGAGCATTCCAGGACCAACGCTTCTCTGGAGAACGATCCGGTTTATCCAGCTCTCCCCACCATCAACAACAGAACGGGTGGGCCGGGGTGCAAGCATTTTTCAACATGGCAAACCTGACTTTCTAAAGGGAAAACTGCCGAGGCCCCATTTTCGCCTTCACGTTTAGCTAAATTGCTGACTGGATCAACTAGCATAGTGGGGTAATTGTGAAAGCTCAACTGTAATTATTATGTAAAATGGAGATGTACCTTTATTTGTTTCTCCTTTTGGTAAGTTGTTTTTTTTTCCTTTAATGGAGGAAGAACAAGCTTCTCGCATTCCACGTATCATTTGCAGATCAGGTTTTCAAAGCGCACAGAGGTCTTGCTGAAACCTGTGTTTCTGAATTGTTTGTCCACACTTCGGCCTAAGGAACCCACAGCAGAGTGGGCTGTGGTAGAAAGGAGTGCAGGGCTTTCTGAGGGCACTGGAAGGCCAGTGAAAGGCAGTGCCATGTTCCCTGGGCTGTGAGGAACCCAGTCCACTGTGCGCCACACACAGACCCTGGCGGAAGCCTGGACTCCACCACTCAGTCCCCCAGTCCTCAATTGTGCATGATCCCGTCAGAAGGTTGCAGTTCTGCGGATAGGCTGCAGGCTCCGAGAAGCTGCTTCTCAGCCACCGCCATCGGGGAATTGTGTTTGTTTCGCTGACCCCAAGCCTAGGACGCTTCCAGAGCAGCAACTCCGGCGCTTTCCAGCACACATACGTGATGAGCGGTGTGCCTGTGTGGACACACACCCATGGGCGTTCCCAGGATCCTGAACAATCCCCTGGATGCTGGCTCTAACCGCACCCCTTGTCCGAAACGTGAAAGCATGGCAGAATGTTGGACGAGAGAGAATCCTAGGGGAAGGCTCAAATCTGCTCTAAGGTATGCTTTGAATAAAAATAAATTAATTCATAGATGTCAGCCCATTATTAAGAACAAAATGAAACATTTTCACAGAGTTGCGACATCATGTTGACAATGGCTGCCTTTGACACCAAGCTGCCTGGGATACCGAGCACACGAGTGTCTCGGTGTCACACGAGTCAGCTGCAGCTGGTCAGTCCCCAGGGAGGGCTACCCCGACCGGCGGCCACCAAGTAGGCCAGCTGCCATCACGCTGCCCTCTCTCTCGACAGAGAAGGGACCGACACCTACGACTGTATGGACTGATAGAGAGCTCCCACTCTGGGGACACCTGTCTGAATTCGAATCCTGACTTCACATTTTCTCCTCTTCCCTGGATGTTTCACAAATACTTCAGTTCTCCTCCTCCTGAAGTAGATGGTAGATTACATCTCCTGCCACCCTGACGTTAGGCACGGCTATGTGACTTATGTGAGCAGAAATGACCTGTCACTTCGGGGCAAAAGCCAGTAAGCACTCCTTACTCAAGAGGGGTCCCTGCTCCCATATAGGAATCCCCTGGAAGCTTTCTAGAAATGCCCAAGGGCGGGCCCATCCCAGACCTCTGGAATCACAATGTGCATTTAATGAGCCCCTTGAGCAATTCATATGCACATTCAAGTAGGGAAGCCCTGATCTAAAACACTGAGCCTTATTCACCATCTTCTCTCGTCCCTGCCACAGTGACTGATGGTGTTCCAGACGGTGCAGTTTAACCTAAACCCCTGGCCTGACCTGAGGTGGACAAGAAGTGAAGCATGAAGGAATTAAAACTTTGTTCTAAGGCACGAAAACCTGAGGGCTATTACCTTGGCATAACCCAGCTGATTCGGCTGACACCGTCACTTAGTACTCTGCGTCCCTGGGCAAGATATTTCATCTCCCTGGGCCTCAGTTTCCCTGATGTAAAGGGGAGATGGTAACAGTACGAGGATTAACAAGGTAACATATGAATAGAACCTGGCAAGTTCGACGTGAATATTAGCTTCTAATATTGACATACTCCGTCCCCCCACAGCTCAAATTTTGCCGAGTGATGTGTAATTCTAGTCTTCTTACTACAGTGACTGTCATGTCAGAACCTTTGTCCCTGGCAAGGCCCCACCCCAAAACACACATACTCCAGGAATGAGTGGGAAATCGCACATCAGAAAGAAATGAAAAATTACCCCTTCTTGGAAAAAAAGTGGATCTTATGACAAGTCGGCCCAAGCATCCCTTCCCTGAGTCTTCACATGATGGTCATCTTCTACTCTAGCACCTCCTACTATGCTGTTCCTCACCCTCCCACCTACCTTCCAAACGCCACCAGCCCGTCCGGGCACAGCAGGTGTCTTCCTTCTCCATAAGTCTCCTTCAAATCCTGCTTTACTATGCAACTTAGAACTTACTTGTTTTTTTGTTTTTTGCTTTGTTTTTGCAACTTAAAATTTAGACATAGTATCTGTCTGTTACATGTAAGGCTTTGTCCTGAACTCAATGCTGGGTAAAAAAAACCAAAATTCCTAATAAATGTTTATTTTTGGTCTTTTCTTCAAACTCAGTGTATGTAATTCTAGCACCAAAGGATTATCAAACCGTTACAGGGAGAACTGGGGGAGGCACAGTGATGGGGATGGGATGGAGACAGTTTCTGTGTGAGTCCTGGTTTTCAAAAGGGTCCAACAGATTTCTGACATTAGAGTAACTTCTTACAGATGATAAATACTTGATAAAATATTTTATGTGAAAATCATAAATAAAATATTTTTATTCTTACTGAAATAAATGGATAAATGATCTTTTCTCCTTGCCTCTTAAAGTGTATGTAAGGAAACAAAATATTCTAAGCCAGAATAAATATTTTAGGAGCTTGGATTTCTCTTTTGTATTTATAAACTGACTTCAAAAAAAAAAAAAAAAAAACATGGAACTAAAGCAATTTACCACCACTGCCCAATGAGCCACACTCTTCAGTTCCAACGTCCTAGAACTTCAACAAGCACCTTAGAGATCAAACTTCAACATTTTATATTCTCTAGACCAAGGGGGAGCGAACACTGTCCTGAAGAGCCAGACATGAAATATTTTGGGCTTTGGGAGCCACTGGTCTCTGTCACCACCACTTGACCCACTGTAGAAGCACGGGGCAGCTCCAGACCACATGAAAATGGGCATGCTACGCTTCAATAAAGCAATTTGTGGACACTGAAATTTAAATTTCATACAATGTTCACAGGTCACTAAAATCTTTTGATTTTTTTTTCAACCACTTCAAAACATAAAACCATTTTTAACTTGTTAGTGGTATTAAAAGAGGCAGCAGGCTGGGCTTGGCCCGCGGGCCAGATTTTGCTGACTCCTGTTCTAGACTCACAAGTTGATGCTTCTTCAGCCAGACGACAAACTCTCCTAATAGTCATGGACGCGTGGTGTTTAGCTCAATATTCACTTAAAAATCAGGTGTGAAATAATCCCATGAGCCTCTTTTTTATTAGCTCAACTTGAAAAAACAGAAGATCCTAAAGATGTCAAACTTTCACCAGAACTTATGCCAGGCTTACCCATAAAAATAACGTCACCCATCACCCTTTTCTTCACCACACACAATTAACAATTTACGAAGTAAAAAATAGTTGGCAGTTGTCTTCATAGATGAAGTCAGTGTAGTCTCATTCCTTTGCCAAAAGGCAGAGAAACCAGTTCTTGATGCCTCTTCTCCCCAAGGCTATTCAAGGCCAGTTGATGCAGAAAGACTGTGAAGGACAAGCTTTGGCTTCAACATGGATTTTTAACCAGGAACTTACTACTTTAAAAAAATTTTTAATGATTTTTTTTTTTTAAAGAGCCTTGGTTTTTGCTATTTTTACTGAGACTCATTTTAAAAGCGGCTGTGCTTAAAACATTTTAGGTCTAGATGTCTCTATGGAAACCCAAGAGAACTCCACTTTTATGGCCAATGACTACCTACTTAGATTATACGTCCTACTGGATCACTATGGGCCATCTGTGATACCAGAAACATCTCAGACCTATTTTTCCAAAACTCTCTCTTATCAGATATAATTAAATTGATGTATTAGTTTTGCTGAGGAGATCAGGAGAGAAAGAACTTATTTGAGGCTTTTTTTTTCATTTTTATTAAGACATCCCTGTTTAAAATATTCTTTTTTTTTTTAAAGATTTTATTTATTTATTTGACAGAGGGAGACACAGCAAAAGAGGGAACACAAGCAGAGGGAGTGGGAGAGGGAGAAGCAGGCTTCCCGCAGAGCAGGGAGCCCGATGCGGGGCTCAATCCCAGGACCCTGGGATCATGACCTAAGCTGAAGGCAGACACTTAACCATCTGAGCCACCCAGGCGCCCCAAAATATTCTTATTACAAAAAAGAATTTTGTAAATTTTGGCAGACATAATAAAAGAGGAAGAATACAATCAAATAACCTAACAGTTGCTCTAAAATTTATTATCGCTGATTTTTTCCTCCTCCTTTCCACTAACGTCAAATACATTTTCCTTTAAAAATTTAAGTTTCTCTCCCCAGATTGTTTATTCATTGCAAAGGAGGAAAAAAAAAAAAAACAATGATTATATAGTACAGAAGTCAGGTGATCAAAATTAACTGGGTGACCAAAATTAACATCACCAGTGAGGAATTGATGGCCTTTGGGTGCCTTCAGATTTAATATTCTCAGAATATAACATCACCTAAAATACATAATCTGAATATGATCATGAGAAAACACCATTATTAAAAAAAGTGAGGGTGCCTGGGTGGCTCAGTTGGTTAAGCGACTGCTTTCGGCTCAGGTCATGATCCTGGAGTCCCTGGATCGAGTCCCACATCGGGCTCCCTGCTCGGCAGGGAGCCTGCTTCTCCCTCTGACCGTCCCCCCTCTCATGTGCTCTCTCTCTCTCATTCTCTCTGTCTCAAATAAATAAATAAAATCTTAAAAAAAAAAAAAAAAAGTGAAAAGTTGAGCACCTGTGGGGCTTGGACGGTTAAGCATGGGACTCTTGATTTCAGCTCAGGTCATGATCTCAGGGTCCTGGGATGGAGCCCCATGTCCGGCTCAGTGGGGAGTCTGTTGAGGATTCTCTTCCCCTCTCTCTCTGCCCCTCCCCCTGCTTGTGTGCACATATTCACGTGCACTCTCTCTCTCTCTCAAATAAATAAATCTTTTTAAAAAAGAGTAAAGTTGAGTGGGGTCAGAATGATTAAAAAAATGTCAATGTCATAAAAGGCAAAGAGAAGCTCTGGAAATGTTCTAGATTAAAATAAGCTAAAGAGGGGCGCCTGGGTGGCTCAGTTGGTTAAGTCTCTGCCTTTGGCTCAGGTCATGATCCCAGAGTCCTGGGATGGAGTCTGGGATTGAGCCCTGGGTGGGGCTCCCTGCTCAGCAGGGAGTCTGCTTCTCCCTTTCCCTCTGGCTCTCCCCCTGCTTTGCTCTCTCTCTCAGATAAATAAAATCTTTCAAAAAATAAAATAAAATAAGCTAAAGATGCATGACAACTAAATAAGATATCTGTCCTTAGAATATTCCAATATTGTAGAGTGGGTGGGGAAAATTCTCTAAAGGACATTATGGGTGACAATATTAGAATACAAACAGTATATTAGATAAAAATATTTTTAAAAAGATAAAAGTATTGTACTAATGTTACATATATTGAAGCCAATAACTGTATTGTGATTATATAAGAGAATATCCCATGCTTAGGAAATACAGAAACATTTCCGGGCAAAGGGCCATGATGTGTGATGCGTGTAACTTTCTGCCAAATGGTTCAGAAGAACAATTATATAAATTCATACATACATACAGATAGGGAGAGAGAAAATAAACAGAGCAAATGATAAAGCTAAAGGTGTAAACTGTTAATAAATTAAACTTGTAAGTTTGAAATTATTTGCAAATAGAAAGGTTACAGAAAAATTAACAGTTCTTGCCAGGGCACCTGAGTGGCTCAGTCGTTAAGCGGCTGCCTTTGGTTCAGGTCATGATCCCAGGGTCCCGGGATCAAGCCCTACATCGGGCTCTCTGCTCAGCGAAAAGTCTGCTTCTCCCTCTGTCCCTCCCCTGCTTGTGCATGCTCTCTCTCTCTCTCTCTCAAATAAATAAATAAAATCTTTAAAAAAAAGAAAAGAAAAATTAACAGTTCTTTCCTACATTGGCATTTTTGGCTATCTATTTTCCCTCCATAATATTCCAAATGCAACACAGGAAGAGATGCTTGTGCCAAGTAAGAAGAAAGTGAAAAGATATTTTAACATAATCTTTTATCAGTGATTGAAGCCTGCCAAAGCATTACACACCATCCATCCTCAGCTGAGTCCACGGCAAAGACCAGCAAACACTGGATACTCTAGCAACTTAGATGCAATCATTTCCTACTAATTCCTCCAAACAGGGCTGTGATTCTAAAACCTTTTCACATCCCACAACTTCCAGAATCATCCCATGCACAAAACAAGTCTCTCAGCTGTCTCTCAGACAGGCACTCTCAATGTCAATCAATTGGATTCAATCTGAACTGGAGCATCCTAGTATTTTAAGCCATGTCTAGGTAGCTAGAGAACGTGGAACTCAGGGAGCAGGATTTGCTCATCATACATCCACGGCTCGCCGTCAGAATCCCGTAGCCTCAATGTCTATGCCCTCACGAGGCTCCTATATCGGCACGAGAGGCGCCGACCTCCAATCTGCCATATGCCATCTGACCTAATTTTTTCCCCAAAAGCAGAAGAGGAAACTCTGCCTAAGACCAAAACTATGGGAGAGACTTTTCTCTAAGTCAGTCACTGGAGACAGAACCAAAAAGGTCATAACCAAAATTAAAATTTTCAGCCATGCTTAGGAATTAGGAAGTACCCATTCTCCAAAACACAGCAGAGACAGAACATACGTACATCGGTAAGTCTTTTCTATCCTTCCTGGTTTCGTTTTATTACTTTCTTGACACTTTTCGCATTGACAATCTATAAGCTAAAATACCCATATACTACTTTTTGCTTTGACTTTTTATCCTAGCTATTCCCCCTTATTATTCATTTTTCTCCAAACTTCAATCAGTAATCTTATTTAACAAATGTTTACCAAGAACCTACTTGACAAAGATGCATTAACCAGACCTACTGGTCCTTACTGGCAGCGGAGGAAAGAATCCAGGTTTTCTGTCTACAAATAATGCCGGAGAAAACGATGATATGAAGATGGTAAGTGCACTAAGGTCAGCTTGCAGAGAAGCATAAGGAGCCAGAAATGAATTATGACCAACTGCAAAAAGGAATAAACTAGTCAAAGCACTAAAATTTAATGAAGAGATAATTTTTTAAAGTAGGTAAAACTGAAAAGAAGTTACATGTAACATTATTACAGATTTAAAAGTATGCATATTCTTCTCCATAAAATTTCTCAAATGCAGTTAAAAACACACATGTACAAAACCAAGCAATTATAAGTCCTCTGAAGCATGTAACTGTGATTAGCTGCTACTCTCAGCAATATAAAAATACTTTCACCACAATTACATTCCAGCCTGTAATGTAATTCAAAACAAACAAGTCAGACATCGTTCAAATGGCAGAAACAACAAATACAGATGCTTTGCATCAAGGAAATGAATCCACGAAGAAATGCAACAGGGGCCCGGAGCTGGGCTTCTGGTGGAACGGTGAGGCCCCCTTCTGGGCAGATGCAGCGAACCCCAGTGTGGCTCTGCAAGGCTGTTCTCTCACTGCTGCAGTCAGAAAGCTGAATATCTGGGACTTCCTGCTGCAGAGACCCTTTCCAGGGTTGTGTGCACATTTTTAAATTTTAGATTTTAATTCTAAATCTGGACTTTTATAAAAATAAATAACAACTTGATTTCAGATTAAATGAACCAGTGTATTTAACTGTGCAACACTGGCAGTCCCAACCCCAAATGCCACATCCATCCCCTTTTCCCTGTTCTTTTTCTTTTTTTTTTTTTTTTAAAGATTTTATTTATTTATTTGAGACAGAGAGAATGAGAGAGACAGAGAGCACATGAGAGGGGGAGGGTCAGAGGGAGAAGCAGGCTCCCTGCCAAGCAGGGAGCCCGATGCGGGACCCCTGTTCTTTTTCTTATTGCCATAATTCTTAACATCTTCTAAAATACTATATAATCTATAAGGTGTGTCCCCCTGCTAGAATAGCAGCACCATGTTCTGTTCATGGATTCGATGAACAAATGGAGCCTGGCATAGTATAGCTGCTCAATAATAAAGAAGGAATTGTCTCAGTTATGCTTCTATCTTTTATTTTTAAGAAAATATCCATCTTCATCTTCAAAGAAAGCATAAGTACGGTTTTATTATAGCAATATGCTATGATTTAAAAACGATGCTCAAGTACTTGTTTTAAAAATATGCATTTTCTCTAACTGCTTTATAAAAACAAAAAAAAACACAAAAAAACCAAAACCGAACAAACAAACAAAAATGTGTTCTGAGGAGCACGCATTCATAGTCTAGATGTACACAACTCCTATACAAATTCCAAGGAAGTCACGGGCCCTCAACCCCTGGGAGAACAGAGTGGCTACAGAGAATAGAGGATCCGATTCTGAAAAGCCAGGCCTAAAGCAGGTGTCCACGGTGTGGCGCACTCCAGCCTGGATGCAGGCCCGCTAACTGGGTCTGGATGCACATTCGCTGAAACAGCACTTTCCTGGCCTAGGCACAGTGATTTTGGCAAGAAGGTTACGTGCTGCTTACTAATTTCTAAAACCTCGATCTTTATTTTTTTTTCCCCCTTCTTAAAATGTTCTTTAAGCTTATGGAAAAGCTAATCATTGTATATAATTGGGAGACTTTTAAAAAGTGCTAATTTGTTCCCTCAACAGAGCAAATAGTGAGAGATGATTTCCCCAGGAGTTAAGGACATATGTAAACATGATTCAATGATGTCAACAGCTTTCAGTCCAAGAATGTCATGGAGGGGGATCAGCCTTTCATCAGAACAAGTTCAAGGTTTCTGACATTCCTTTTTCCGAACTTTTGATTTGGGTGCTGTGAAAAGAATAGAAAAGAAAAAATGAAAGAGGTAGGCCCTTGTCAAGTCTCTTCACACCGATTTGTCTTAAGTGAGGTTACATTATGTACAGCAGGGGAAAACTGACCATTTGGATTTTCCTGTTTGTAGAAGGTCTTTAACATTTCCACTGCTTCCTCGGCCCGATATCCAGGAATGCACTGATGAAATGAGAAAACTGAGAATGAATATCGGCCTATGAAAATGTGGCCTGTATCCCATAAACACAGCAATGTATACATAATTACATAAACTTATTTCAGATAACGTTAATACACTTTGGGAATAGCAGTAATGCGGGTAAGGAAATACATTACCAAAAGAATAGACGTATGGACTCACCATCACTCCAATCAACTATTATTCCTCAAGTACTATTGAAGTTACTAGCTATGTGATCTTCGGTACGATAGTTAAACTCTCTGCCTCAGCTTCCTCGTGTGTAAAATGTAGGTATAATTATAGCACTTACCTCAGAGGGATTTCATGAAGATTAAATAAGATTGCAAAAATAACACCTATTACATACCTGGCACATCGTAAGTGTTTGTTAAGCATGAGCTATTTCTATCTACTGTTATTTACTAGGGGCCCATCTTGGGGTCATGAGGTTGGGCCCCGTGTGGGGCTCCGTGCTTAGCGAGGAGTCGGCTTGAGATTCTCTCCCCCTCTGCCCCTGCCACTTGTGCTCTCTCTCTCTCTCTCTCTCAAGTAAATATAAATCTTAAAAAAAAAAAAGTGTTCAGTTTGATCTATCTTTGGTATCTAACTAGAGGGAAGGGATCAATACGTGAAAGAATAAGAAACTATGATAATGGTTAAGGAATGAAATTACATGAAATATCACATGAAGATGAAATTTGAACTTGCCTTCAAGGTAGCAAATATTTGAGGTGTCTAGTGGCTCAGTCGGTTAAGCGTGTTACTCTTGATTTAGGCACAGGTCATGATCTCAGTGTCATGAGCTCGAGCCCTGAGACAGGCTCCCACTGGGCATTAAGGCTGCTTAAGATTCTCTCTCTCTCTCTATCGCTCTGCTCCACCCCCCAACTCGCACACAAGTGCACGTGCGCTCTCTAGAATAAATAAAAATTAAAAATTAAGAAAAAAGAAAATATTTAAAGACACTGAGCAGAGCGTTTCAGGGAAAGAGTAAGAATAAGCTTGGGCTATGTGAGGAAACCAACTAATGAGGGGTTGGGGGGCCTACAGTGAAAGAATTAGATAAAATGAGGTCAAAATATACAGGGCTTTGAAGGCGTGTCACAGGAATTTGGACTTGATACACTGCATCCTTCTAAGGTGCATGAAATGATAAAATGGACAGCGATTCCAGGGAGGAACATCCAGAAGCAGCCACAGGAGGGGAAGCAGGTAATGAGCACCAGCATAAGGGCCCGGTCAGTGTGGTCTACTGCTCAGAAAGAACCTCCCTTTCTCTTGTGCCTTCAGTCAGCTCTTGCCTGGGCCTATAAAGCCTGCATAAACTTTCCCCATTAAAAGAAATAACCTTCGGAGTTCGATGTTTTTAGATTGCACATGTGAGTGAGATGATACAGTATTTGTCTTTCTCTGACTTATTTCACTTGGCATAGTGCCCTCAAGGTCCATCTGCATTGTCCCAAATCGCAGAATTTCCTTCTTTTTATGGCTGAATATTCTATTGCATATATATAATGAAATATATATACATATAAAACGTTTTCTTTTCTTTTTTAATTTTATTTTATTATGTTAATCACCATACATTACATCATTAGTTTTTGATGGAGTGTTCCATGATTCATTGTTTGTGTATAACACCCAGTGCTCCATTCAATACATGCCCTCTTTAATACCCATCACCAGGCTAACCCATCCCCCCACCCCTCTCCCCTCTAGAGCCCTCAGTTTGTTAGAAGCAGAGAGTAGAATGGTAATCGCCAGGGGTGGAGGGGTGGGGTTGGGAGGAAATGAATAGACCGCTGATCCAAGGATACAAACTTTCAGTTATAAGGTAAGTTCTGAGGATCTAAGGTACATCATGGTGACTAGTTAACAATACTATATTGTGTACTTGAAAACTGTTAAGAGAGTAGAGTTTAAATGTTCTCACCATAACAACAACAAAATGGTAATTATGTGAGGAAAATGGTGTGTCAACTAACTTTATTGTGGTAAACATTTCATAATCTAAACATCTATCAAATCATCACATTGTATACCTTAAATTTACACATGTTATATGTCAATTATATCTCAGTAAAGCTGGGGGAAAAAAAAATCCCAATAACCTTCCTTCCACCCTGCCCCTCAGGCAAGCTGCTACTCTGCTAGTCCCTGAGAACATTCCAGACTCCTGACTGTTGCTTGTGTGACTCTCATTTCCTCCTCAACCTCATCCTCACTGGCTTGTGCTTCCAGATATCCCAAAGGCCCCTACTGACCAAAACAATGGTTCCCTTTCCAGCCTCCTCAATTCTCTGCAGTTGTGGAGACCATTGACCATTCTCGATTCTTCTTAGCACTCTCTCCTCCCTTGGCTTCTCAGTTCTCATAACCTTCTCAGATCATTCTAACCATGGTGGGTCAGTCCCCTTCTCCTCATGCCACATTAAGTGTTCATGTTCCTCAGAGCACCCGCCTCTCCTCATGCTCTCATGAACACTAGCACAAGACACTCTCCTCTACTATGAAGTTAGACCAAAGGTCCTCCATCGTGGCTGCTCAGTGGAATCACCTGGGAACTCTGTGGGATTATGACTGAGTGCCTGTAAGTCAGAATCCCACCCAGGTGGAAGATAAGATAGTGACATGGATCCTCAGTTGCCCTCCGATAGCCAGTCCCCCTGCTGTCCCAGCCCAAGGCTGCCTACGTGACCCCCCCTACCCCCACAGTCCCGTTTGTACAAGGTCTGGTATGGTGAGCCCCTCCTCCTGGGAAACAGGGCAAAGCCATAAAAGGGGCCTGTCCCCTCGCCCATCACCAATGAATGTTCATGGAAAACCTGCTTCTGGGTAAAGGGTTTCCCATGCAGCAAAGCAGCTCCCTCCCTGCGATCTACTGAAAGTCAGCCCAGGACACAAGGGATTGTGAAAAACAAAACTAAAAAAGAAAAAAATATATACTAATATTCTCTTCTACCCTTTCGCCTTCTTATCCAGTTGATCTGGGGTGGGGACCTCCCACAGCCACACGTAAAAGCTCTGTAATATGCAGTCCGGGATGAGACCCACTGAGTTATAGATGGGGAAAGAAACTGCATCACTCTATGATACCAAGATACTTTCAATTATCCATTATAGCTACAAATTTGTGGCTTTAATAAAAAGCACACATTCTTATTAAACTTTTAAAAACGGACCAGGTATGTATTATAAGGTAATCACCACCTTCTTTGAAAAGAATAATTCTGTAGGTATCCTCTATGAGCTTAATGCTGCTTATAATACAGCATTAAATAATTCTATGATTCTTTAATATAAAAACAGCATCCCACCTCCCACAGACTCTCCCACCCAACCCAACCCAATAAAGGAAGAAAACACAGGGTCCAGAGACCTAAGGTATCAGTGTTTTCTTTAGAATCTCAAACACTTTAAAAAAAATAAAATAATAATAATTTGGCATCCAACCTGGAGCTATGGCTTCAAACCATGGTCATTCATTTCCCTGGAGCCAATTTGGCCAGGTACACACATTACAAACAAGCTTATTCTTCAGTTCACCCTGTGCAGAAATATGTAGGAGAGGATTGTGTATGCACCCAATGTCACTCATGTGTTGGAGAGAAATTTTCTACCCATGTCTGATATCCAAGGGCACATCTTTGTTCTGCCCAGAAGCTTTGAGAAATTCTTTAGCTCTTTCTCATAAACAAAGTACAGAGTCAGCAATTTACTTGCAAAGAGTTATGTAAGCAAAATTTGAGCCACCGATATAAGTGACTGGAAAAATCAAATCACTTTGCACATTTTTTTTAATGGTCGAGCTGACTGTATTGTTTACTCTCCATCGTTTTATTACAATTTATTTTCTGATGTGATGTTAAAAGTCATCTATTCTCAAATGTACAGAAGTTGTTAGGAAAGCTAATGTTCGGCTGGGAAAACTCAAAATAGAATGTTTTCCAAAACTTGTTCTCAGTGGGATTCAGCCAAATTTAGCCCTTCATAGGTACTCAGTATTCTCCTAAGAATATCTGAGATCTTTGAAGTTAACTGCACACCATGTCCAGCATTTATTAAATCCTTTTCTTTTTAAAGCATAATATTTCAGGATTAACCTTAGAAAAAAAAATAAAACCAGTTTGTGAAAAATGCTATGTGTCTACAGGACAAACTCTGAAATATCAATTCCTAATGCTCATAGCCTTAAACATAAAAACTTGGGGACAGGTGGCAAGATTAAAGGGAAAGTAGGATTTTTAAGAGAAGATGAAAGCAATGTGGATTCTTGAGTCTGGGGGAAATTTCAGTATTGAAAAGGCAGGGGGGAAAAATAATGAAAATGCAGGTATTAATGCTAGACACCAAAAATAGTACATAGAACAGGGATGCCTGGGTGGCTCAGTCGGTTAAGCACCTGGCTCGTGGTTTCGGCTCAGGTCATGATCTCAGGGTCCTGAGATCAAGCCCACATCGAGCTCTACGCTCAGTGCGGACTCTGCTTGTCCCTCTCCCTCTGCTCCTCCCCCCATGCTCTCTCTGTCTCTCTCATCAATAAAAATAAAATCTTTGAAAAAAAATAGTACATAGCAATAAAGCAAAACGATTGGCTTTGTGCAAAAACATTGTGTGCGCACCGTAAACAGTATCTACGGTGCAGCAGGGGGCTGGGGACACTCCCTGAGTGAGAATGACAACAGAGACAGTGTCTCCAACATTCCTGAGCGCATCAGTGAGGACTGTCGGGAGATCCCTGGGAAGGCCAGGGATCTCCTTCTGGAGAGATTCTGCTCATTAAGAGAGCCAAGCACTCACCTGGAAATGATACCTGTCCTCTTCTACTGAGGCACAAATGAACTTGATGGGAGGTCCCAGAGTCAGACTGGTCCCAGCATGGCTTTTTGGTATACTGACCGCACGTGAACTATTCCCACGAACTAATCCCACGAAGAGAGCAAAGTAGTTCGCAATAAAAAGCATAAACGGGTCACGTTACCTGAAATGGTCTCCCCGTATTCGGTAGATCAGCAGAGGCGATATTTAGAACGGAGCCACAGCCGCCAAACCGTTCGTTCTGACAGCCATACACAACCAGCGGGATTTATGAGAAAGAATTAAGGTCCTGAAGAGAGTGTGCAGCTCCAGTGCATACAGTGACAAAACCAGTCCATCCTGGACAGACAAGCTCAGGCTACTTTTAAAAACAGTTAAGCTTAGGCTTAGTCTTAAAAATCACACAATCCAGTCACACAAAAGAAGAGGTTTAAAGGATTTAGAGATGAACATCTCACAACTGCAAATAATGAAAACCGAATACACAGTTGCTAAAAGTTTATAGTTTGGTGCTCTCTCTTGTCTTTCCTAACTCACTTTCTTTGAGTCATTAGAGAATTGGAGCCAGAAAGGAAGTAGGAATTTAATCCAGGGATTTTTCGCCTTTTAAAAACAGGATTGTCCCCTAATCTTTTGCCAAATAAAATATAACCCGTGCCCCAATATAAAACAAACTAAAACTGAGCCACCGTCTAAGGCAGGATGGGGACAGAGTTCTAAGTTGACCAGAACTCCCCTCTTTACAAAGTAGAGACTGTACCTGTTATACTCAAAACCCCCTGTTATTTTTAAAGTGATAAAACTTTTCACACATAGCAAAATAAGTACATAAAAACTGTCCAAGTATGAAAT
Source organism: Neomonachus schauinslandi (assembly GCF_002201575.2). Taxonomy (NCBI): domain Eukaryota; kingdom Metazoa; phylum Chordata; class Mammalia; order Carnivora; family Phocidae; genus Neomonachus; species Neomonachus schauinslandi. The sequence continues at coordinate 22,230,943 of NC_058410.1, read as the reverse complement.
TGAGTTTTTGAACAAGCGAGTAATTTTTTAAAGATCTTAGAGACAAACTTGCTAACACTCTGTATTTGTGTCCCTTACTCTATGAAAGACACAATTCAAAGAGCTGTAACTTTCTCAATTTCCCATTTATCTACAATTATAACATCATCAGTGACTTGTTTTTTTACCTTATATTTACTTTGGACTTAAAATTTCTCATACGTTGTAATTGGTATTAATGGCAAAAATAAACAAAAACATAAAGAGAAAGAAAAATTTTAAATCACCTATGATCTATTATTCAAAGGTGCATATTCTTCAGACCTTTTCTCTGTACAGTTTTATAATCTACTTTAATTTGTGACTTATCCTTACATAAGTTTGTTAGCTCTTAGTTTTTCTTTCTCTAGTTTTATTTGGTTAATAGTTTTACATCTATTGATATAAAATGAAAAAATCATATGATTTAAAAATCCTTCCTAAAAATTTTTTGGCCAAGGGGTACAATATTTTATAATTTGTTTCATAAATCTGTTTTCACATATTAGAAAGCAGGTTATGTGTCTGGGCATTTTCAAGGTTATAGGAAGGGCACACGACATTAACTCACGAAGTCAAAGGATACTCATCAGGCGGAGAGCAGCTGCACACATAATACACGGCTCCACTGTGACATACAGCACGGTGTGTTCAAATACTTCAGAAGGACTCTTGCCACTTCGATGACACCAATCTAGGGCCTGATCGATGGCCACCATTTCTGCATGTCGAGTAGCCTGAAAGGAGAGAGGTGCTTGCATCAACATGTAACTGTATTGTGCAAACACTCGAAAATAGATACCAAAAAAATGGGCCTAATGTTTCTGCCAACATTTTAATGCATAAAGGTTTTGGGACACTCTAAGCACTTGGCAATGTATTTCCCAGTTCAAGTCCCATAATCTGACCAACAAAAGACACCTAATCGGAGATGCCGTGAGAATTATGCTATATTTTTAGTTAAGCACCTCAGAACCTCAAGGGATGCTCTTTCAATTAAAATGCCATAGAGAATATAAGTCTCAGGGGTTAAAAAAAAAAAAAAAAAAAGAGTCTAGGGTTTGTGAATATTCGAGGGGAAGCCTGAAGTCTTCATAAGCATGTGCTCCATTTTCAGATGTTTTCAAGGCTGTCCCTCACTTCACTCTAAGCAAATCTGTATTTAGTTAGTGGAATGTCATCACTTACATTTTCTTTGGGATGAGATTTTATATTCTGGCAGACTCTAGAGAAAAGCAGACATTTGGTATCAGTCTCAGATACCTCATGGGTGGCATAGAATATAGGAGAAATCACACAGCATTTGCAAATAACCATTCTTAAGTTTGAATCCTGACTGTGACATCACTAATTCTGTGGCCTTAGGCAAGTTACATAACTTCTCTAAGCCTTGGCTCCCCCATATGTAGAACGGGGTTCACTGGCATCTACACCTCATAAAACACTGAATTACAAGAAGCGTATGCTGTGTGCTATCTACGTGCTCTGCTATGCAATAATTATTAAAGATATTCACGATAATCACATCTATCAATAAGCTTATGCTGATTGCTATGTACAAGCCACTGTGCTAAATCCTATGTGAGATTACAAAGTCTGTCCTCAGCAAGTATAAAATCTGGTTGGGGCAAACAGAAAGGCACTCATTAACCTGTGACATAGAGCAGGGTGTGAGAGATGCTGGTGCAGTGGCCCGAGGTGCCATGGAAGCTAGAGGCAGGTGGAAGCAATGCTGGTCCAGAATTATGATCTCAGAGCTGTAAGGTACTTTAGAGAACAGGTTCCCAAACCTGCCTGCATACCAGAACTAACTGGGAAACTTAACAAAAAGTTTCCTCAATTCAGGGGTTTTTTAACAATCAGATTCAGAATTACTGAATCGGATCTCCCCAGAATTCTCAGTAAGTAAGTAACTGTTGAACTGAATCCCTGCAATCAACCTCTCTTTTTTAGAAAATCCAGAGTGGTGTGGTGTCCTGGAAACAAGTAAAGAAAGTGCTTTTTGGTTTTTGGAGTTTTTTTTTTTAAGACTTATTTATTTATTTGAGAGGAGAGAGGGAGAGCAGGGTGGAGGGGCAGATGGAGAGAGAGCAGACTCCCTGCCAAGAACGGAGCCAGATGCGGGCTCTATCCCAGGATCCTGTGATTATGACCTGGGCCGAAATCAAGAGTAGGCTGCTTAACTCACTGAGCCACCCTGGCGCCCCTCAACCTCTCTTTTAGTGCTGAAGAACCACAAGCCAATTTAGGACATGTTAAAAACACACAGTGGGAGAGGTGATGGTAGTGATGAGGGTGGTGGTAGTTGAGAGCCAAAAGTAGGACTCAGGTTTCCTCATTTGGGGTCAAGAGTCTTTCTGTAGTGTTTGATAGGGTAATCTTCTATAGGATACACAAACCAAAATAAAAAGGCAGGTTAATTTCAAGATACAGAAGAAACCCAGGTCATTGGGGGGTTAGATGGATGACATCAGGGCATTTAAAGTTCTGATATTAAAGATATCATACCAAACCACAAAATACACAAAATAGGGAGATAGAGCAATTATTTAAAATACAGAATTCTACTCCCCAACAAGTATCTATATATTCACTAATTGCTACATTATGTTTATTACTTAGCTCACAAATGTTTTGATATCCAAATAATAATTGCTTTGTGAACCTGGGTTCCTACTTTGCATGTGTTTTCTCTTTGATAGATGTGATGGATAAACATTAAATGCCCCATAGCACCCCATAGTACCAGCACCAGCTTGTTCTCTGGTTCCCACGATCAAACGATAAGATCACAGTCTGTGTGAGTGGTGTTGTGGTTCTAAGCTCTGAGTCCACCTAGTACTTCTGATAATCATAAAAGTGGATATTTCATTTATACTTACCATGACACACTGTTGTGATACCAAGAAGTGTTGCCTTAATTCATGAACTTTTCAAGCTAACCACATAATATAAAGGCACACAAACTATAATGTGTAATACCAGGGCGCCTGGGTGGCTTAGTTGGTTAAGCATCCAGCTCTTGATTTCAGCTCAGGTCATGATCTTGGGTTCATAAGATTGAGCACTGGGTGTGCAGCCTGCTTAAGATTCTCTCTCTCCCTCTCCCTGCCACACTCATGCACACATGCTCTCTCTCTCTAAAAAAATAAATAAAAATTAAAAAATAATAAAGTGTAATACCACATGTAGGTACAGAGACAGTAGGTGGTAGAGACTTTATTCCACTGAATTATCTAATACATGAACAGCTTCCGTTATACAATCATTTAATACCTCCAAAGATATAAACTGAAGGTGATTTTTTAATTTACCAGGAGGAAAACATTATTTAAAGGTACTAAAGAATGTGATATGAGTTAAATTGATGTGTTTTATAAAGTGGAATTTTCCTATATTAGATTTGCTTAAGATGGAGATTAGATTCATATCTTCAGTACTGACACTCCAATGTAATAAAATCCCTTCTTGAGTTTCACTCAAATGCTAAAGTAAAACTCCATGAAATAGAAAATTAGCCCCAAAGATTGTATTGCTTCATTAAATTTTTCTGAATTTTCCAAATTTTAAAAAACCAATATGGATCACTTTTATAATCAGAGAGGAAGGCATTCAAAAAAAGAAATGTTAAGGGAAACTACCCTTCCATTATACCTACAGGTCTTGACACAGACCCATCTTCTTGCCAACTGTGATAAAATTCAGTGCACTCCTACCTTTACTGCTGTATGTTTGCAATTAAACTATTCAATCGACATACGTTTTTGGTTTGATTAACTTCATTTCGTCCCTTCCCCACAACTTCATTGTTGTAGACCATAAGGCAGCCAACAGGAACTTCAGTACTTTCTAGGGCTTGCTTGGCCTAAAAGACAAAGTAGAAAATTTAAGATGTAATGTTCAGTACTTAAAAAGATTATAGGAAAGAAATAAACCAGCATAAGCACACATATATAAACCCCAGAACAAAGAAATATAGCTGAGCTTTCCCTTCCCTCAAATATAGTTCAGTATTTAGTGCCTTTGTTCTCCGTTATATCCATATTAAGGGAGACTCAGGAACAAACCCCCTGCACAGGTTCTGAGCCCCTGATTTTTTCTTCTCATGGAAGCAGAAGTGAGCAAAAGGCTGTTACTGACTTTTGTTCTTACGGTGGCAGGGTCTGTGCAACTTTTCAGAGATCATATACATATGTGTAAAGGAAAAGAATAAATAACATGTATAAATACTTTATTGAAGTCTTTTCCTTGTTGAAATTCTACTTGCTTAGTTTTTTTGTTTCACTAAATATTATAGAAGATACCCTCTAGAGGCCCAACAGCATAAAGGTAACCAGATTGGATGTCTCTCTGTGCTATTTCTGCTTTGACACAAGAAAAGCTTCAGAGCACTCTATGTGAAAATGGCACAACCACTTTGGAGAACACTTTGGAAATTTCCTTAAAAAGTAAACATACACATAGCCAATGAACAAATTCTAATCCTAGGTATTTATTTAAGAGAAGGGAATATATGTCCAAAAAAAAAAAAAAAAAAAACTGTAAAAGAATGTTCATAATAGCTTGATTCATAATAGCCCAAATCTGGAAACAGCACAGGTATCCACCAACAAAAGAATGGATAAGCAAACTGGCACAGTCACACCATGGAATACTACTCAGCAATGAAAAGGGACAAGCTAGAGATACACACAACCGTGTGGGTGAATCTCAGACATGCTGAGTAAAAGAAGTCAAACACAAAAGCATACACACTGTCTGACTCCCTTCAGGTTTAGTACTAGAACAGACAAAACTAAATACAATGATAGCAATTTCTTCCTGGAAGGGTATGTGTAAACTGATCGGAAAGGGACACAAGGAACTTTTCCAGGGTGGTCAAAACTCTTGAAAAGGGTGTGGGTTACACAGATGTTTGCATCAGTCAAAACTGAATGGACAACATATATAAGACCTGTGCATTTCATTGTACGTAAGGTACACCTCCATGGAAAAATATAAATCAGAAAAACAAGCTTAAGAATATTTCTACCACCATCATCCTGGAAAAGGGCAAACCACTGGTTATATTTGCAAAGTCTCCCCCATCAGAGGCTGTCCATTTTTATTCTAGCTCTGTCACTGACTGAACCAGGTAAGTCCCGGCCCAACACAGTTAACAAATACTTCTCTGGGCAGAGAGCAAAAGCAAGCAGGTTATATCCGTATACTCCCTGATCCTGTTGCTGAGAGAGAACAAATGAAGAACACAACCCTTGAACTAGGGTATAAACATTTCCATCTTACTGCAGTCAAGAAAACCCAAGTATGGCTGTTTTTAGAAAGGCATAGCATTTCTTATTTTGGCAGGCCTGAAGACACTTTGGAAGACTAGATTACCAATTAAGTGTAGGTATTCACACACAGCATAAGGCATATACAGTGTAAAGTTGAAGACATTGCTTAAGACCGCATGTTCTACCTCTTGCACTAGCCCCTATTCCTGGCTATACTTTATTTAGAGTAGCAATAACTTCCTATCATCATGCTAACATGGGTTGCTTAGCCACTTCAACCATGCTCAACTGACACTTAAATTGTCCTTGGGCCAATAAAGGTGAAAGGAGAGGCACATAGCATAGTGGTATCAAGCTATATCTCTCCTTCTTCCTCCAGGGTGGTAGGACAGAGCTATGGCCTGCACAGATGTAGGGAGAGAGTAGCTGAAGCAGTAAGACTGCATTCTTCCCACCCGGGTCATGAACCACCCACAGGCTAGTTCTGTCCAATACTGTAACAATGGTTAAAGCATGTCAGGTTATGCAAAGCCCGAAAGTCTGAAAAGTTCCAAGGTTTGGTGAATATATACAAATAAATATACAAATGCACCATTGGCTACTAAAGAAAGGAAAGCCAGGAGGAGGACTGACAGCCAGGGAGGATGGCGATGCTGAGTACCCACGCAGTTAAGGCAATCAGCACATGAAAAATGTTATTTAAAATAAGATTGGGAGTACACAGAACCCCAAGTACACACAAGAGAGAAATCATTTACTCATCCAACAAATATTTGTTGAAGATCTTGAGATAGGGAAATTATCCTGGATTATTCAGGTGGCCCTAAATGCAATCACAGGTGTCCTAATAAGAGAGGCAGAGTAAGAGATTTGAAGACATTACACTGTTGGCTTTGAAGATGGAGGAAGAAGCCATGAGTCAAGCAAAGAATGCTCCAGAAGCTGGAAATGGTGAGGAAACATATTCTCCTCTAGAACCTTCAGAGTGTACGCAGCCCCGCTGACACATTGGGTTTTGCCCAGTGAAATGAATTTCAATCACCCAGCATCCAGAGCTGTAAGAGAATAAACTTGTGTTGTTTTAAGCCACTGAGTTTGTAGTAATTTGTTACAGAAGCCATAGGATACTAATACACTGTTAAGAAGAAGAAAAAACAAGCTAAAACAGGAAGAAAATATTTGCAAACTGCATATCCAACAATGGTCTACTATTAAGACTATATAAAGAACTCTCAAAGTTCAACAGCAAAAAAACCAAAAACAATCCCACTAGAAAATGGGCAAAAGATATTAACAGACACTTCACCAAAGAGGGCATATAGATGGCAAATAAGTACATGTAAAGATGTTCATATCATTAGCCATTAGGGAAATGCAAAATAACCACAATGAGTTATCACTACACACCATCAGAATGGCTAAAATAAAAAGTAAAAACACCAAATGCTGGTGAGGCTGAAGAAAAACAGAATGACTTATACACTGCTGGTAGGACTGTAAAATGGTACAGCTATTCTGGAAACTAGTTTGGCAGTTTCTTAAAAAGCAAGACATGCAGTTAACATATGACCCAGCAATTGCACTCTCTGGCATTCTCCCAAGGAACCGAAAGCTTATGGTCATACAGCACATAAATTCATATACAGACATAAATGTTTGCAGGCGTTTTATTCGTAATAGGCAAAAACTGGAAATGATCCAAATGTCCTTCAAAGGATGAATAGTTGAACTGTGGTACGTCCATCCCAAATAATACTACACAGCAACAAAAGGAATAGACTACTGATTCACTCAACATTTGGATGGACCTCAAGGAAATCATGCTGAATGAAAAAAACCAACGCCCAAAAGGTTCCATATTCACATATATAACATTCCTGAATGCAAAATTACAGCCACAAAGAATGGATTAGTGCCTGCCAGGGCTTAAGGGCTTGAGAGTGAATGGTGGCTATAAAGGGTAGCATGAAGGAGCCTGTGGTGACTGAGCAGGTCTGGTGGTGTTTCTGCAAAACCAAACATGTGATAAAATTGCACAGAACTACACACATGTGTGCACAGAAAGCTGATGAAATCTCAATAAGCTCTACAGACTGCATCAATGTCATTCTCCTGGTTTTGATTATTGCACGACAGTTGCATAAGATGTTACCATGGAGGACAGCTGGGTGAAGGGTACATGAGACTTCCCTATATACTTTTTTTTGCAACTTCTATGAATCTATAATTATTTCAAAAGGAAAAGTTTAAAAAAAAATAATAATAATAATAAAGGAGTAAACAAGAAATATCTTGCAATGGAGATTAAGAAGAAATGCCTAGTAAGGTACGAGGAAAATCAGGAGTGTCAGGGCGCCTGGGTGGCTCAGTCAGTTAAGCGCCTGCCTTTGGCTCAGGTCATGATCTCAGGGTCCTGGGATTGTGCCTCATGTCCTTGGGGTCCCTGCTCAGTGGGGAGTCTGCTTCTCCCTCTCCCACTGCCCCTCCCGCTGCTTGTGCATGCTCTCTCTCTCTAAAATAAATAAATAAATAAAATCTTTAAAGAAAGAAAGAGAGAGGAAGGAAGGAAGGAAGGAAGGAAGGAAGGAAGGAAGGAAGAAAGAAAGAAAGAAAGAAAGAAAGAAAGAAAGAAAGAAAGAAAGAAAGAAAGAAAGAAAGAAAGAAAGAAAGAAAGAAAGAAAGAAAGAATCAGGAGTGTCTGCTGTTAGGGAGGATTCGAGGAAAAAAAAAAAAACAGGCCAAGAGAAAAGGGTCAGTGACACAGATGCAATTTTGGTGGAATTGGAAATGAAAACCAGTGGCTTGAAGGGTGACCTATCTAAGTCATGTTAAAAGGACGAGGTACAAAGTAACAAAGCAAATTTGTAAAGAAATTTCTAGCTTCTAACTATTATCACAGACTGTTATGTCTACCTAACAATTGTTCTGATTCTGAGCTTGCAAATCATAAGAGCTTACAACTTATGGAAAAACTTACTTTGACCCAGGACTATTTTAAGCACTTTATCAGTATTGATGCATTTCATTTACAACCCTATGAGATCGATTCAGTGAGCTTCCCCAGTTTACAGATGAGTAAATGGAGACATGGGGAAGTTGGGGATTTGCTCGGGTGAGAGGCTGGGGCCAGAATCCAGGCAATCTGCTCCAGGCATTCATTTCTTCAATAAATATTTATGGAACGTCTACGAGATGCCAGGTCCTGGCCACTCCGCCTCAAATTTCTACTCTAGTCACCACTGATCAGCTACTTTGTCACCTTTTGGGTTCAAAATAGGCCTAGTTCAAGGGACAAAAGTAGAGGGAAAACTTAAAAGAGTGAAACCTGGAAAGTTTAAGGCTAGAAAACTGTAAGAGAAGAAACAAATGAGGGGGCCACGTGACAAAGATTTTCTGTAAAATTATCTCCTGAAGAATTCTGCATGTGGCTATGTAGCTATCTCAAGCACGTAGAAGAGAATTCATGACCCGGGGAAGAAGGAATGGCAGAGGACAGGAAGAACCTGGGTAGCCCAGTGGGGTTCCTAGGCCTGACTTAGGTCACTTGCAAGAAAGCCTGGCAGTCTCTCGCTCCACCCAGCCCCCAGGCGACTGGGAGTGTGCCTTTCATTCTTTCCTTCGGATTTTCTCTTTTTCATTCCGGCAAATGTACCTCCTTTATTCCGCATCCCACCTCTCAAGATTATCTTCCTATTTACTTAGAGTAACTTGTTTTTTGTGAAAAGCCTTCAGCTGCTATCCAAATGAGAGAGAAAACATGAGTGGTGGGAGTATTTAAAAGGGCAAATCAGGTTATTGGTGAAGAAGAGCCCAGCCCACCACGCTGAGGGCGAGTAGCTGAGCAGTTGGGAATGGTGGGTTAGGGAGGAGGTGGTGTGAACAACCCCCAAACCCCACGGAAATGGGTTTAGGTGAGATGCTGTTCAATAAAATACATATTTGTTTTGCTGTCAAGTTCAAAATAGAGTTAAACTAACTAAATAATTAACATAATTTTCAATCCATCCCATCTCATACTTTCCAACTCTCCCACCAACTTTTGGCCAAGTCTGATAATTTCTTTACAAATTTGCTTTCTTACTTTGTACCTTGTCCTTTTAACGTGCAGAAGTTTTTAATATTTATGTAATTAAGACCCATCCATTTTCCTCCTCTGTTTTCTGCCTTTGATGGTATAAGGAGCCCATCTCCATTCCACTAACATTTATCTACCACTGGCTCCTTTCTGGTTTTATTCTTCTTATGCTATGTCTTTGATTAGATTTTACTACAAAAGCACAGTGAAAAATTTCTTTAAAATGACCCATATCTCAAAAAAAAAGACCCATATCTCAAAAAAAAAAACCCATATCTTTACCATGTTAACTAATTATTTGTGTGTGTTCTCCTCTAGTCTTTGTTTATCTGATTAAAAAAAAAAGTTTAAAAAAAAACAACAGCTTTTATTTAGTGAGCATTATGTGTCAGGGACTTTACAAAGATTATCTCTTTTAATCTATACAACCCTGAGACATAGATACCATATACCCATTTTACAGAAGAGGCCTCTGTGGCTGAAAGTTTAAGAATCTGTCAAGGTTAGGGGTGCCTGGGTGGCTCAGTCGTTAAGCGTCTGCCTTCAGCTCAGGTCATGATTCCGGGGTCCTGGGATCGAGCCCCGCATCGGGCTCTCTGCTCTGTGAGAGGCCTGCTTCTCCCTCTCCCACTCCCCTGCTTGTGTTCCCTCTCTCACTGTGTCTCTCTCTGTCAGATAAATAAATAAAATCTTTAAAAAAAAAAAAAAAAAAAAAAAAGAATCTGTCAAGGTTAGCTGGCTTTCAGTAGCCATTCTAGGGTTTGAACATACGCCTGTCTAATCTCTAAATGTACATGTACAGTATAAAAAATAATTTGTATTCTGCTTGCTTAATGTTGAATATTACATGTAGCTGTAATAGTTAATGTCATGTTTGTACCTAATATCCATAACTGTTTTGATAACAGCATATTATTCAATACAGTAATATACTATAATTTAACCATTTCCTTTCATCATAAGTTTGAAATGCTTCCTAGTTTTCCCTGTTACATGTAACACTGAAATGACAATGATTGCTTTTATCTTTCTAAACTATTTCCTTAAGATAAATGCCACAGAATTATATTACTATGTCAAATGATATGAATATTTTTTTTGAGGCTGTTAATTATATTATGCCAGGTTGCCTTCCAAAAATGTTATACCTATTGGACTGTTAGGGCTGTATTGCTTTTTGCACAGACTCACTTAGTTTAGATGACTTTTTTTTAAAAAAATAGATTTTAAGCTTTCTCAAAAACTGTTTTCCTTTCTTTTATAATTCAGGCTTATGTCTATAGATTAAAATCATAGACTAGGATAGAAATTTTCTAGCACAACCCCTTTATTTTAAACAATAAGACCCAGAAATTATATGACTTGGCTGGTCTAATCAGAGCATCCTCTGATTGGTATCCTCCCTACTACATGTACATTGCATATTTCACTTTCAAATTCCTCAGAGATGAATAGATTTGGCACTAGCCATGCTTCTTGTCTAATCTTAAACTCTTCTCAGAAGTACATAGTACACCTTGAATTACTTCAACAATCTTCGAAGTATTTCAAGATTTGAAGTTTCTGTAGTGGGCAGGGCATGACTGAACAAAGCACAAGATTTATGACAAGCACTTTTTCCCCTTTCTTTAAGACCTGGAAGAACATGTATAGGCCAAAACCAAAATACAAGTACTAAGTTAAGGTCCTCCTTGACCCTATGTAGGAATAGGTAAACTAGGTAATCACATCCCCGAGGGGTTTATAATCCAATTAAGACGGGCGCCTGGGTGGCTCAGCCAATTAAGCATCTGACTTGGGCTCAGGTCGTCATCCCAGGGTCCTGGGATGGAGCCCCATGTGGGGCTCTCTGCTCAGCGGGGAGCCTCTTCTCCCTCTCCCACTCACCCTGCCTGCACTCTCTCTCTCTCTGTCAAATAAATAAATATTTAAAAATATATAATCCAATTAAGAGACAAAAAGGTCAAGGCTAGACAGATCTGAGAAACTATGTGGAGTTCAACCATCCCATTTTATAGGGTAGGAGGGGAAAGGGTGGGGCGGTTGGCTTGCCCAAAGTCAGGGCAAAAGGTAGTAAAAGGACTTAAATGTTTAATCCAGAAGTCTAGAGAACAGGGCAGAGATAGGTGGAGGAAATATTCCAATATATTATGACCGAAAGATGCTTAAAGGAAAATAAAGACCCAAAATATGAAAGGATGGAAAAAAAAAAATCACAATTCTGCTACACAAGTGGGAAAGCCCAATGACTGATTAGTTAGCTGTTTTCAAAAATACTATTAAGTCCTCCATGGTAGCATCTCTGAAAATTTTATCTAAGCAGGCTCCACACATAAATACTTTGAGAAGAGCTCCTGAAGCAAATGAAAATAAACAAAAGAGCCCATAAATTCTGACTTCCCAGCATTCAGGTATCATCTGCCCTCTGGAATTCTCACCCATAGAAGGAATCGAATGCAGCTTACTCTAACATATTTTATCCTTCAAGTGTATATATCATCAAACTCACTAGTAAGAAGCTGCCCAGCATATGACATTATTGAAATGATTTGGGGAAGGGAGAGTGAGATTTTGATATCATGTGAAAACTCCTTGTCTCCAACTTAGAGGATCTGGTAACATAAAAGAAGTTCAGGACCAACAAATCCATATGACAAGTTACAAATTAATTTTTAAATGTATATGTGAACAGTAATTAAAGTATCGGAACACTACCTATCTTGTAAGTTTATTAGAGGAAATAAATTATGAAGTGAGCTCAAAGAATGGGTCATAAAATCAAGTTAGTGGGTCAGGACCAGCATTTTTTTCAAAAATCGAGAAGGAGCTTTCCGTGCTCGCCCTCGTGGCGGTGACAGCAGGCGCGCCCTGGACCTGCAGAGCATTGCCGGCGAGTTCCTGGACCTGGATGGACCTGCCGCGGAAATGCTCTGCCAGCAACCACATCATCCACACCAAGGGTCAAGCATCCACCCAGACGAAGGTGGCCGAGGCTGACGAGGTGACAGGCAGGTTCAATGGCCAGTTTGCGCTAAGATATGTGTGGGGCCGTTCACAGGATGGGTGAGTCAGAGGACTCCATCCTCCCACTGGCCAAGGCCAACAGCATCGTTTCAAAGAACTTCTGACTGGAGAGGATCACGGAGGTGGAATATTTGTCATAAATACACAGCACCCTCCCCCCAATTCAAGAAAAGAGAAATACCAGGGAAACTGTACAAAGGAAGGTGAAGTACTGTTCTGTGAAACTTTTGTTTCTGTTATAGCTATGTGTGTATTTACTGAGTTGTAACATAAAATAGACTTTTTTTTACTGTGAGTCACTTTCAAAAAAGTATGAGAAACAAGTTTAAAGGACATTATGTAAGTAGCAGAAACAAATGGATAGACACTGTAATGCATCATGGCTTAGAGAAAAATATTTGGCTGTAATAGTGAATGAATGCAGGGGAAATAGTACGAAAAGAGAACAGAGAGGAATATACCAAAATCAGTTTCAGTGCTGAATTCCCAATGCCAAGCACAGTGTATTCAATAAACATCTGTGGAGTGAATGAATACATAATTATGGAATTAATTAACTATTGGAGACCAGAGGCCCCTAAGGATAGGAAGAATATAATCAAAACCATGTATGAAGAAAAAAGATTTCTTTTACAGCAGCTTTAGAGAAATGTAAAACCGAAGGGCATTTTACATATGTATATGTGTGCAGGTGCATATATTTGTATACATATACATATATATGTGAAAACACACTCTTATCCCTATTAAAGAGCTCCCTGGCACACAGAAGTATGGGTGAAGCTTGGATTACACACAAATCTGATTAGAGCCCTTCTCAATCAGCAATCCTGAAGGGAGCGAAGGAAGTTAAAAGGCTGAGGGCAGTAGGAAAGATGAACGAATGGTGGGATCTGGCTGTACTGGGATTTGTTTTTATCCTGATCTATCAGACACATCCTCGGCGTCCTTTCTCCTACTAGATAGGTTCAAGAGGTCATAAATACAGAAGAATGTGACTTTCCGGATTTGCGAGTGTGTCCCCGAGAGAAGAAGGGGACGCAGCACGTTATGTGCCAGCAGCAGCTGAATGCGGATGTTTGGCTCAGACGTGCCAGTATTTCCTCTCTTCCTTCCCCTACAGCACTGTGCGAATGGGCTAAAGAAAATTTCAGGACAGTAAAGCCAGCTGTCTACCCAGAAAACGTGACCACCATCGAGATTATGGTGGCGAGAAAGCACACCCAGGACGTCTGCTCAAATGCTCGGGTCGAGAAGAGGGCTAAAGAAAGTTCCCACCCACGGCATCCACCTCCTGGACTCCTCACCATTTGCATCGCTTCCTCCATCCACTTTTCGGTCTCCTCGGCCGTCACCGAGCACGCGCCGCCGCCAGTAGCCGGCGTGGACGCCGCCTTCGCCTCCATACCGCACCCGGGCCGCGGCGCTCGGCGCCAGAGGCTGGGGGGGGGCAGAGAAGCGCTGGTAACGGAACGCGGCGACTGCGGGCCACCGTTTCCAGGGAAGTCGAACGGCGATGCACTCGGGAGCGAATTCTGAACGGACCTGGATGCCCCGGACCAGTGAGCGGGGGCCGCGGCACGGCGGCAGCGACAGAAAGCGCCGCTGCTCAGCTGTAGTCCACGCCCCCTTCCCGCCCCGGTGACAGTCTCTGCGGAAAGTCGCGTTTGTGATTTCTGGAGGGCACCCAACGGGACGACGGCGGTCCTGCCTGGTCGTTCGGGCCAAGCGACGAGGAAACGGTTTCCTGGCGAACTGCCCACCCCACCCCGCGCCCCTAGGCAGCCCGTACCTTTAGGGCCTGAGGATGCTGAGATCTATGTGGAATTTTCTAAAACGTCATAAAAAGAAATGCATCTTCCTGGGCACAGTCCTCGGAGGTGGGTGACAGCGTTCTCGGAAAGGGACTTTGGGAGCAAGGGGCGGAAGAGAGGTGACTGTCTTCTGAAATAAGGCCGGGCGACCATAGTCCCGGATATGTAGAGGAGATTAGTTCACCCGTCGGACGGGGCGCGGGTGACAAACCTCTAAGGTTCTTCACACCTTTGCAGCGGTGGAATTTGTGTCTTTTGTCCTGACACTGCCGCTTACTCTGTTTCTCTCCTATCCTTTCTTCTCACGGACCTTGGGAGAAGCCACCACAATTAAGTTTCTGTTTCAAGATACCATTCTCTTACAGACACGTATTTTTAAGTTGTTCTTTTCCTGTGAGAGTCTTCGTCTGTGTTGGCACTCTCTGTAGTTTGTTTGGCTTTCATCCTTCTCAGAAGTTTCGTAATATTCTAGGAGAACCTAAAGCCTGCACTTCCAGTGTTGTTTACAGTTAATTTGATTTAAAAAAAAAAAAAACAAACAAACAGCACGCAGGTAGACTAAAGGACTGGAAGATACATACTAGACAAAGAAACACAAATCAGTATTTTAGTTCTGTTTCTGCTTCTTGAGAATACAAATTATGCAGTAAGAAGATGTTTGGAAGATGTTGTGCAATCTTCCTCAGGATCTTCAAGGTTAGGATCAATGGCCATCTGTCTGGCTGACATAACTGAGTCAGCTGAGGCTGAGAACACATTTAGAAACAGGTAGGATAATCGTGAGAGCCTTTGCCTCATATGGTGATCATGTCATAATATGCAGGATTTGAAGGAGAGAATAAGAAGCTTTGTGAGACAGAAGGAAATGTAGGAATGTTAAGAGAGAATTTTTAGCATTTGATTTTTTGAGAAATATCACTAACTACATGCTTTGGTTACAGAAGTACTTAAAAAACAGGAACAGAAGTTTTCTAAAGAATTTGGTTGCTTTTCTCTTACTGTTAGATTATATTCTATTGCCTCCAAACAGTTTGAAATTAACAATGCTTTTGGCATCAGTAACTCAGATCTGTTGATTCTGGAAAGTTTGAAATCAGCTTATTGATGAGGTAAGGGAAGTCTTCATCATCTCTGAAGTCTTTCACAAATCAGTACATTTTTATGTGAATTTTTACAGCATTCTTTGAGCAATCCTTTACAAATAAATTTTCCAGTATCTTCAACCACTGACATCTAATGTACAGATCTCCCTCAACTTGCAATGGGATTGTGACCCAATAAACAGATAGTAAGTTGAAAATATCGTAAGTCAAAAGTACATTTAATATTAGCTAACCTACCAAACATCATAGCTTAGCCTAGCCTACCTAAAATATGCTAGGAACACTTCCTTAAGCCTACAGTTGGGCAAAATCATCTAACACAAAGCCTATTTTGTAATAGTGTTAATATCTCCTGTAATTTTTTGAATACTGAAAGTGAAAAACAGTGGTTGAATGATTACAGAATGATTGTAAGAGTTGTTTACTCTCAATGACTGCGTGGCTGACTGGGAGCTGGGGCGCACTGCCACTGCCCAGCATCACGAAAGTATTATACCACATATTTGCTAGCCCAGCAAAAGATCAAAATTTAAAGTATGGATTCTACTGAATGTGTAATACTTTTGCATCATCATAAAGTCAAAATTTGTATAATTCAGGGACTATCTGTGTATTTCAGTTATGCTAAGAATACTAAGTCCATTTTATTTGTAGAAGTTAAAGATACACATATTATGGAAGAAGTATAAATAAAAATTTTTTTGCCACTACTGAAGGAAGGAAAATAATTTCTCTTTAGCAATCTCAGAATAGCATACCCCTTCAGATCTATGGAACAACTTAATGGTAGATTAGACATAATGGTAGGGGAAGCAAAAGAGTATAAGACATAGTTATAGATTTTTTCAAAAATCTTTTGAGAGCTTTATAATTACAGGTTAAGAGAAATGAGAAAGGAAAAAAAAAGTTCAGAGGGACAGAAAGAGAAAATAATCCTAGTGTTTTATATCTTCCTACTAACATGTTACATTTCAGTTAATCTAAGACATATTTATCCAGTGCCTGTAGTGTTTAAGGTAATATGATTGGAAATACAAGAGTTACAGATTTTTAATAGTAATAGCTACCATTTATTGGGTGCCCAGAAATAAATGTACTAAGCTCTTCTATTCAATGCGCAGGACAACAAGAGTAGTTATTACTGTTTCCATTCAAAAATGTTGGAACTAGAGTCCTAAGAACTGAAGAAACTTGCCCAGGATCTCAGAGTTAATAAAAAGGAAACTAGAATTCAAACCAGGTGTGTTAGATTCTGAAGCACTTTGTCTTTGCATACTATACTGCTCTGCCTTCATGGACTTTATGGTCTGACAGGAATGAAAAACAAGTGTCTTAGTCCACTAGGGCTGCTACAGCAAAATACCACAGACTGGGTGACTCTAAACAACCGAAATTTATTTCTCTCAATTCTAGAGGCTGGATCAGGGTGCCAACAAGGTTGGGTGAGGGCCTGCTTCTGGGTTGCGGACTTTTTGTATCACATGGCAAAAAGGGTAGGGGTCTCTGTGAAGTCCCATTTATAAGAACACTAATCCCATTCATGAAGGCTCCACTCTCATGACCTAAGCACCTCCCAAAGACCTCACCTCCTAATATCATCACATCAGGCATTAGGATTTCAACATGTGAATTTTGGGGGGACACATTCTGATTATGACAAGTATACAAATAATTAAAATACAAAACAATAAGACAGCTGGGAGGGGGAGGCAATGGCATACAGATCAAACCAGCAGATAGCATGTGCAGTTGGAAAGAAATAGAAAAGGTCTTCATGGAAGAAGTGGCATATTTTGTCAGGCTTGAAAACTAGGTAAGATATCAGCATGTTTGCTCAAAGAAGTTTGGCCATTCAGTGGTGGAAAAAACCTAAAACTTTGAGTTACAGGCCTTACATTCGAATTGCCTGCATTTTGGGTAAGTACCTGCTTTCGACCAATTTGTACAATTTGACCAGTTTATAAAATATAAACTTTTTGGCCTGAGGTCTCCTTTACCCTTGTAAAAATTAAAGACTCTAAACAGCCTTTTAAAAATTATATCTATTAGTAGTTGCCATATTAGAAATTAAAACCAAGAAATTTTTTAAATATTAAGTAACAATAGTAAACCCATTACATATTAACACAGATATTATTTTTTAAAAAAATAGTGGAAAGAGTGGCATCATTTTACATTTTTGCAAATCTCTTTACTGTCTGGATTAATTGAAGAAAGCTGGATTCCCATCTCTCTTTCTGTATCCAGTCAGTTGTGTTACTACATGTCATGTAGCCTCTGGAATACTCTGCTGTATGAAAGAATGAGAGAGAATGAGAATGCAAAAGACAAAAACTACAAAAATAGTTTTGACTCACAGATTCCATGAAAAGGTATCGAACACCTCCAAGAGTACCCAAGCCACACTTGGAGAACCACTACACAAGAGAAAATGTTGCAGAACAGAGAATAAGCAGATTATATTTACTGACTTGCTGATTTCTAAAAATCTCAGAGCATTGACTTGTAATTTAAATCTTAATCCCTGTAATTTTTGGTCTCTTTACTTTTCCATTTATTCATTCTTTCTTTCATTCAACAAACATTTGAATGAAAGTGAGTGCCTCCTCCCACTATATCAGGCTCTGGGAATACAAAGGAATAAGACCGTTCTTGACTTGGAGGAACTCGTGGTGCTGTCTGGAAAGCAGAAACGGAAATGAACAAAAGTAGTACAATGATAATATTATAGTACCATAAAAGAGCTGGTGCTGTGGGTACTTAGAGGAGAGAGAAATAAATGTGAAGTTGTCTGACAGGCTTCACTCAAGAATTCACTTGAGTCAAGTTGTACAGCTAGCAAAAGAGAACGGGACACAGCAGGAAAAAGGGATGTTCAACAGATTCAGATATATTGCTTGTGATGAACCAGCGTA
Source organism: Neomonachus schauinslandi (assembly GCF_002201575.2). Classification (NCBI taxonomy): domain Eukaryota; kingdom Metazoa; phylum Chordata; class Mammalia; order Carnivora; family Phocidae; genus Neomonachus; species Neomonachus schauinslandi. The sequence continues at coordinate 22,212,718 of NC_058410.1, read as the reverse complement.
TCTGCTATGGCTAAGAACAGGGAATAAATGGGGAGTGACAAAAGATGAATTTGGAAAACTAGCCTGAGTGCAGGTTGTGAAGGGCCTTCTATATTGTGTTATTCTACTGAATCTGGACATTATCTTGGGCACCAGTGCTTCTCGACTTTCCTATGATAAAAATCACTTAAGAGGCTTAATAAAAACATAGAGTTTTCTTTTTCTTTTTTAAAGATTTTATTTATTTGTCAGAGAGAGAGCACGCACAAGCAGGGGGAGTGGCAGGCAGAGGGAGAAACAGGCTCCCTGCTGAGCAAGGAGCCCAATGCAGGACTTGATCCCAGGACCCTGGGATCATGACCTGAGCCAAAGGCAGACGCTCAACCAACTGAGCCACCCAGTTATCCCAAACATAGACTTCTCTTTCCCGGATTCTAATTCTTTCGGTCCAGACCAGTTCATTTATTCATCAATTATCCAGCAAGTATTTATTGAGCTCCCTCTGTGTACCAATATTATATATTGGGGATGCAGTATTGTACAAGACAAGACATTTGGGGATGATTTCAGGGAACTCTCTTAAAGGCTACATTTTTAACAGGCACTTCAAGTAATTCTGATGTAAGTGGAACAGGGAATCCACGTTAAGATGACAGGGTGTTAAAGAATTCTAAACCCAGGAATATGTAGTCAGATTTAAATTTTAGAAAATCACTTGGCATGTAAAAGATGGATTGGAAAGGTGTGAGACCAGAACAAAAGCGGTGAGGAGGAAGCTGGAAACCAGTTCTTAAGAGCATTATTCAGAATCTGAATGAAGACAATGGTAAAGAAGTTGGAGTAAAGTCGCAAAATTTAGAAAATATTTCCAGAATAAAATCAGACTAGCAGGATTTCGTGTTTTGTTAGATTTTAAGCGATGATATAGATTATTTTCAAACTTACTGAAATTATTAACCTAGTAGTAATCTGGTAAAATTGTTGTATTGCAGGGATTTTCTTCCAGGAAAAGAAGACAACTAAAAGATAGTTTGAAAAAACTGAATTTATAATGTGGAAAGACTAGAAGAGATTTTGCTTTACCGACAATGTTCTGAAAGGAAACCTCAAAACATTTTCATTGGTTTGGCGGGGGGATTGTTTTTGTTTTTGTTTTTTAGATAGCTGGAGGGTGGGGGCAGAGAGCTGGGGGGGGAGGGAGAAAGAATCTCAAGCAGAGTCCAAGCTGAGTGCGGAGACCAACGCAGGGCTTGATCTTACAACCCTGAGATCATGACCTGAGCCGAAACCAAGAGTTGGACACTTAATGGACTGAGCCACCCAGGCACCCCCATTTTTTCAGGTATTTAGTGATTGTTTCCATTATTCATAAATAAAGTTATAGCTACAGAAGAAACTTGTAAAGCACCTTATAATCCCAGCCTTTCATTTTATGGATGAAAAAATTTAGATGCAGAGAGAGGAAGAGGCTTGCTCAAAGTTACCTACCTAGATGGTACCACAGCCATCAATATCTGTTGTCTTCAGATGATTCAGGCAGCCAGTTGAATATATAGATGATCCTGAATCCCATATTTTAGCTAATGAATTCTCTGCCTTCATACTTTCCTAGGGAAGAAAAAAAATCAAAATTTATTAATTTTAGGAATGAGAGCTTGGCTAAATTTGACTTTTATATAGTAACTTCTTTTTATATAGTAACTTACTTCAGTGCTAACTCAAAAAAAATAATGCATTGTGGGATTTTAGCCTAATTTCATGTATTAGTTTGCTAGTGTTTCTATAACGAAGTACCACCAACTGAGTGGCTTAAGCAACAGAAATGTATTGTCTCATTGTTCTGGAGTTCAGAAATCCAAGATCAATGTGTTGGCAGGATTTGTTCCTTCTGAGGGCTGTAAGAGTAGGATCTTCTACAAGCCCCTCTCCTCGGTTTGTAGATGGTTATTGCCTCTGTGTCTTTACATCATCTTCCTTCTACACATGTCTGTGTCCAAATTTCCTCTTACCAGAATACCAGTCATGTTGGATTAGAGCTCACCCTAATGACCTCCTTTTTAACTGGATTACCTCTATAAAGACCCTATCTCCAAATGAGGTAACATTCTGAAATAGGGAGACTTCAACATATGAATGGGGGAGGGGTGTGTGTGACACAGTTCAACCCATAATAATTCATTTTCTTTTAGCTTTAGTTAGAATATATAACGCCTATCAAACAAATACAGTAGTTCCTGAAAAATTTTTATCAGACACTGTTGAGAATCTAATGAAAGCAGTATACCTTTTCTCCCAGAAAACACATATACCAGTTATTTATTGTTATTCCAGAAAATTCTTAGATACACAATGGTCATCACTGCAGTGTTTCACCTTACATTATTATTATTTGAGACATGATAATCATTTTACACATAACTTTAAGCAATCTATTGTGCAAATAAAATACAAGCAATTCATTGAGAAGTAGTTGTTAACCTAAGAATTGCCTACCAAAGAGTTATTTGTGAAATATAAGTCAGTTTCTTCTCTCTTTGGTGTTATGGCACTGTCATCAGTTTATTGAGGATGCATTACAAAAAAGGCAGCTATGAAGTCACTTAAATAATTTTCATTTGCTCTTTAAGCATGATTATAATACATGTATTTGCATACAAACATAGCAACAGTCATAGTTTATTTCTGTCTAATTATTTGCAGGACATACCTTTTACTGAACTATTATTTTTAAGAATATATAATGTGTTACCAGTTCATCTATAATGCTTATATTAGGGGCGCCCGGGTGGCTCAGATGGTTAAGCGTCTGCTTTGGCTCAGGTCATGTTCCCAGGGTTCTGGGATCGAGCCCCGCATCGAGCCCCGCATCGGGCTCCTGGCTCAGCGGGAAGCCTGCTTCTCCCTCTGCCTCTGCCTCTCCCCCTGCTCATGCTTTCTCTCTCTCTCTCTTTCTATCTCTGTGTCTCAAATGAATAAATAAAATCTTTATAATGCTTATATTAGTGAAAATATTTCAGGATGTGTGTTTGTTTTGCAGTTCCTACAGGGCCGTCTCCTCCCCACTTGTGACAAACAGACTAAATCCAATTATTTAGGTCCTGCACAGTTCTTAGGTTCTTTCTGATAGATATTGAGGGCCACAAGCACTTGGAGATAAGTGAGGATCAGTTACTCCCTTACAAATTTGTTGCCAGGTTATAATGAAACACATGCTGGCACACATAAAAACATCCTATTAGCCAGTATAAATAAAACAGTATCATAACTTGTTTTATAAGCTTACTGAAGTCCCAGTGTCCTCTTTCAGTGCGGCAACAGAACCTTGCATGAAAGATTGCCTGAAGATGGGGCACCTGGGTGGCTCATTTGGTTATGTGTCAGACTCTTGATTTTGGCTCAGATCATGATCTCAGGGTCCTGAGGTCAAGCCCTTGGGATTTGCTTTCTCCCTCTGCCTCTCCCCCCCCCTTGTCTCTCTCTCTCTCTCTCTATCTCTCTCTCAAAAAAAGAAAAAGATTTGCCTGAAGCAATTGCAACAGTATTCCATTTGTAGGATTCTATTGGCCATTTGGTTAACTCCTTTGATTAAGAATCCTCCTAATTAGCAGCTGAGGATTCAAGGCTAAGTCATTCCTAAGGATAAAGGACTTGCTAGATTCATATATTCTTGCTCAAATGAGTATTACTAAAATGTTTTGGCTAATCCAGTATCTTAAACACCACTAATTTAATCTATGAAAATCCATTTCTGATATTCATTATGTTAGATAAAAGTTAGTTGAAGTACTTAAACCTTGGAGTGTGGCTTTTGGTCAAATGCTAATCAACCACTCTGAAGTATTCACATTCCCAGTTAGGACAATTAACTGCCCCTGGGGCATAGACCAGAATGTGCACATTTATATCATCTGTCTATGCTGAAATGTGTTCAACAAAATTATAGGCCTCATGACCCCACCTATATTTTTATGCTGTGGTGTTGTAATTTAGGAATTTCTATACGTCTTCCCTTTTCCTTTTCCACTGAAAGTACTAGTTCTCGATGTCTGCCTGACTACCTACCTTTCCTGTATTCTTTCTTTTAAAAATTTTATTTTTAAATAAATAAATAAATAATTTTATCTTACATTTTAAAAAAGTATGACATGTTGTGGCGCCTGGGTGGCTCAGTCGTTAAGCATCTGCCTTTGGCTCAGGTCATGATCCCGGCGTCCTGGGATCGAGCCCCGCATCGGGCTCCCTGTGTTCCCTCTCTCACTGTGTCTCTCTTTGTCAAAATAAATAAATAAAATCTTCAAAAAAAAATTAAAAAAAATAAAGTATGACATGTTGACTGAAGAAAATATGGAAGATGCAAAGAAGCAAATGGAAGATAAAGATCAGCTGCTATCCCACTATGCAACAATGATTATTGTTTTTTTATGTTAAAACCCATCTGTTTTTTTCTGTGTATGTCTACTTATGTTAAAAAGGGAAACATCCAGATCTTATTTTATAACCTAACAATATATATGGATATTTCCTTGAGTCATTAGCTAATTTAGCAATGTAGTTTTTAACAGCCACATAGGCTTTCATAAGATTATTGTATGGATAGACCATAATTTATTTAAACAATCCCTTATTGCTGGACACTTAGAATATCTCCAGTTCACTATTGAAGGCATCACCAGACTTGTACACTTAATTCCTTTCTGGTTTCTTCAGACTTAGCTTTATGTACCCATCGTTGGCTGTTAAAATGCCAGTCTCCTTTTCCTTCTATTTAGGTCACAATTCCTACATAAGTCTTCAATTTAGATTTTTAAAAGTTGTGATTTTTAACTTTCCATTGATATAAACCTTATATTTGGATGAAGCAGGTTAAAAATACTGTTTGGAATTTTTAATACTCAAATTAACTAGATTAACATACTTGCTTGTTTTAAAAATATAATTTTAGGAGTATATATCCTGGGAAAATATGGACAGAAGAAAATCAGAGAAATACAAGAAAGAGAAGCTGCAGAGTACATTGCTCAAGCACGACGACAGTATCATTTTGAAAGTAACCAGAGGACTTGCAATATGACAGGTAAGGCAAAGAGAAATATTTATACATGTATAAAGTTACTTGATGATTGGGGTGCCTGGGTGGCTCAGTCGTTAAGCATCTGCCTTCGGCTCAGGTCATGATCCCAGGGTCCTGGGATTGAGCCCCACATCGGGCTCCCTGCTTAGCAGGAAGCCTGCTTCTCCCTTCCCCACTCCCCCTGCTTGTGTTCCCTCTCTCCCTGTGTCTGTCTCTGTCAAATAAATAAATAAAATCTTAAAAAAAAAAAGTTACTTGATGATTTATATTAATTTGCATACCTTCAGGACCAAAGTTAGAGGAAAAGGCAAAAGAAGAATGATAAATCTAGCAAGGATTTATATGATTTAACTGAAATACATCATTAAATGTTGATTTTTAAAATCAGTATAAATCAATATACAATATGCAATAAATGCTTGTTCACTCACTTTATTTATTCACTCAGCAAATACTTGGGGTACCCAGTGTTGGGGAAACAGAAGGTGAAAGATAAAAAAAAAATCCCTGACCTTTAAAATTTATATGCTAATGAAAGTAACAAATGATAAACAACATATAAATAACTTCAGGCAGTGATGGCTGCCATAAGGAGAATAAAGCTGTGAGAGAGGTGGGGATATTCTTTAAGAAATGGCAATCAGGAGAGTCAGGCCTCTTTGAGGAGGTGACATTTGAAGAGAACCAAATGATTCAATGGAGGGAGCCACGCAAAATGCCTTCAGTGGGCACAGACTTGATCCTTTCAAGAGCAGAATGAGCAATGGAAGAGTAGTAGGAAGTAAGGCTACAAGGATAGGCCTGATTTCATTAGGCTTTATAGCTGTAGTAAAAATTCCTAAGTGTGTTAAATTTACTGTAGGCAACTACAGACATGAGTGTAGAACAGTAGTATACACTAATCAACATGAATTAATCAACATGAATAATTTAACTTCTAGAGCTAGAAACCTACTGGGAGAATGCCATAACAAAATCGACTGCCCACATTTGAAGGGAACAGGTATTAATAACTGGCATAACCCCTTAAAGAATTAGTTTTCAAATCCATGTCAAACCTGTTTTTCTTTGCTATTGTTTAAAGCTTAATCTTTTCTCTTACGCTTCTTTTAAGAACAGTTAATTTAGAAAAAATTGTAAAGGTAGGTTCTCTTTATTTACTTTTGAAAGCAGAGTTTTTTTCTGAGTTTAAAGGACTTTATTTTTAGTATAATAATAATACTTAATTCTATAAAGCAAATAGTAATCATAAATACTGCATGTAATGACAACTCAGATAAAATGCATTAAGGAGGGCATGTGATATGATGAGCATTGGGTATTATTTGCAACTAATGAATCACTGAACTCTACTTCTGAAACTAATAATGTACTATATGTTAATTGAATTTAAATAAAATAAATTTTTTTAAAAAACAGTGAGTTCAGTTCCCAGGTTTTCCTTGTAATATCCCTGTATCTTTGGGCAAATCTAAATCTCAATTCTCTTTTCTATAAAATGATCATCATAAAACCCACTTCATAAATTTTTGTAGAATGTGAGGAGATAATGCATATAAAGTGCTTGGTGCATAATAAATACTCAGTAAATGATAACTTTTTAAAAATTACATAATTCTTGGGGCGCCTGGGTGGCTCATTTGGTTAAGCGACTGCCTTCGGCTCAGGTCATGATCCTGGAGTCCCGGGATCGAGTCCCGCATCGGGCTCCCTGCTTGGCAGGGAGTCTGCTTCTCCCTCTAACCCTCCCCCCTCTCATGTGCTCTCTCTGATTCTCTCTCTCTCAAATAAATAAATAAAATCTTAAAAAAAAAAAAATTACATAATTCTTGGGGTACCTGAGTGGCTCAGTCAGTTAAGCATCTGACTTTTGATCTTAGCTCAGGTCTTGATCTCAGGGTCATGAGTTAAAGCCCTGCGTTGGGCTCCATGCTGGATGTGGCGCCTACTTTAAAAAAAAAAAAAAAGTTACATAATTCTTTAAATTGATATTCAGGATCAATGAAGTGATGCTACCAAGGACATTTCAATGAATTTTTAGAAAAGAAGGACAGTCCATTTCCAGTTATTACTCATATTTTCAGAAAATAGAAAAAGGTAGTCTAGAGTCTGCAAATACATCTCAATTTGACATGGACCCTTGTGTCAGTTTTTGTTCCCTGGGAAACAGATGCTAAGATGGGATTAGATGTGCACAAGGTATATTGGGAACACATGCAAAGAACAAAGGGGAGGGAGCAGAAGGAGGCAAGGAAAGCCTTTAGATCATAGTGCAGGTCTTTACACGTGAACGGAAAGGGAGAAGGAAGAAGATTAGATAAGAAGAGTCTCAGCCTACAGCACAGTTCCAGCAAAGTTTTGGCAGGCCAGTGGGGAGTCCTTAGGTCAAAGTTCCCTGGTAGACAAGACCCCCAGGAATGGACCTGTGTTGGTATCGCCACAGATCACTCTCATTGGCTGGGAGCGGTGCAGACCTGGTATTGGATCGCCAGCCAGCCATGCTCCTAGCAGATTTGGTGGCACATTTCCATGACCATCACACCCCTCAGATGAATCAATTACCTACCTGCAGATAGGTAATTAAAAATAAAATACGGTAGGAGCCAAATATAAGTTCACTGGAAAACTTTCCAAATTAGCTTTCTGGTATGCATTGATAATGGGGTTATAAGTCATATGATAAACTTCTATCCTTTTGAATAAGATGCATGGATATACTAGAAAAATTTAGTAGTTTTAGGTAAATAGAGCTAGTTTTTTTAATCCAAAAAGTTGGCCCCAACTTGAAAGATATCATCTAATAAAATGCTTCTGTGTTCTGCCCAGTGACTTTATCTTCCCCATGATTTTACTAAAGATTCAGGAGAGGTGCTTATTAAATTTATACATGACAGAGTGCTAGGCTGGATAAATGAATTGTCCTGCATTAAAAGTCAGTTGTACAGATACAGAATTATCTAAGCTTGCTTGCAAGCAGGATATATGAGTAAGGGTTGGGAGTTCTAGTTGAGCATAGGCTGGTTATAAACACTTTGATATGACTTCTAGAAGTACTAATTTAATCTTAGACTACAATAATAAAATCTTTGATTCAGATCAAAGGTAGTTGCATCATGCTCTGGAGTAATCAGAGTACAGGAGGGGTGCCTGAGTGGCTCAGTCGGTTAGAACGCCCAACACTTGGTTTCAGCTCAGGTCATAACCTCAGAATCATGAGATCCAGCCCCAGGTAGGGCTCCATGCTCAGTGCAGAGTCTGCTTGAGATTCTCTCTCTCCCTCTGCCCCTCCCACTCATGCTTTCTCTCTCTCTCTCAAATAAATAAATCTTAAAAAAAAAAAAAAAAAAGATACAAACTGGAATGGGTCAGAAGAGGCCAAATAAGGATATAATAAGGGCTGACACTTACTGAGCGTTCTCATGTGCAAATGTTCTAAATGCTTGATATGTCTCAGTTAATCCTTACAACAATTCTATAAGGTAGATCCAATGTTATCCTCAGTTTACAGAGAAAACGGAGGCACTGAGAGGTTAAATAACTTGCTCAGAGTCGCACAGATTTCATAGCTGATGAAGGGTTGTCATGTGATTTGTGGTTGGACTGGGGGGTATTTATCATGGAGATTGGATGGCTAAAGGAAAACATGAATGCTGTATTCAGCTAGATACAGAAATATAAATATAAATACAGAAACATAAAATATAAAAAAAAAAAATGCCTGGAAGAGAAGAATTGACTTGTCTTTGGTTGAATAGGCTGAAGGGGAAAGTAAAATTCTTCTCTCAGAAGAACTGTTGAAGAGACTCCTCTCAAATCATGTTGTTTTACCACATAATCTTTAAATTAGTTTCTTACTACCTCCATTTTCTGTATGTAGGACTCTAGCCTAATTTTTCTTGGTGGGCTAACATACCGCATTTGGGCTAGGTATATGTACCAAATACACTAAGATAAGCTACCTTTTACATTGGCTCTGAGCTGTGACTTTAGTTAATAATCTAAATGACTTAGGTGATTTAATCATACAGCTTGAGGAAATACACTGAAGCTACATAGTGCAGCACTGAAATAGATGTCTAGAGTAGGCTAAAACTAAATGTTCTATAGAAAAAATAATACGGATTTTATAATTAATATGTCTTACCTAGTCAAGAAATAAAAATCCTACACTGAAGTTTTTCCCTTTTAGAATATGGTATTTTTGATCTTTTGATATTTTTTTCATTTTGTTATCATTACTTATTTAGTGTTAGAAACTCACTTTAAGTTGTTATATTTGCATTTCTCCAGCATTTCTTATACTATGCAGGAGCCATAAATAAAGTAACTTCTATAAATTACATGCAATCTTTTTTTCCATAGGGCACTATGTCTTATTTTATCTATGGTATTCTTGGGAGTTACAGGCAATAACCATTGGCAAAACCAAAAGTGCAACTCAGCAGTTCTTAATTCCCAGCCTGATGCACTTTTGTCTAGGTTTCAATAAGTGCTTATTGCTTTGTAATATTCAATAAACTTTTTTAAAAATAGAAATAAAATATGAAACAAAAAGTATAAAATAAAAATGTTGTTTTTGATCATTTTATTATATCAGAAATAAATTCATTGTAAAAAAATTTGGAGAGTACAGAAAAGAAGAGAAAAAAAGATGATTATTAGTATTCCATTGTCCAGAGACCAGCACTATTAACATTTCAGAATAATTCTTCCCATTCTTTCTTGTATGTGTACTTGTTTACATTGCTGTGATCGTACTATATATATATAGAGTTCTATTCAATTAACATAAGCAGATAAATGATTTACTAGCATAAACTCAGTTTTTGTTATTCTTAATAATAATTTGAAAACTCTAGCCCTGACATTCCCTCCCAACCCTTGCTAGTTACTAGTCCAATCGTATAGCCTAAATGATGTGCGTTTCTCAGTGAAAGCAGTCACATCACTTGCGACCTTTTTTATTTTCTGTTTGCATTACAGTGCTGTCCATGCTTCCAACCCTGAGAGAGGCCTTAATGCAACAACTCAATTCTGAGAGCCTAACCGCTCTGCTAAAAAACAGGTAAATGCAAGTTAACATCATTTTTTGTTTATACAGGGCACTTACATTTATAGAATGGACTGAAATATTTTTCGAACATCTTTGTTTCCTTATTTTTCTTTCTAATTGATGCTTGTAATATAGAGACTCATTTAGAAAAAATAGTGACTCTGTCACTGAATTCATTCTATTTTGTCTATGTATTTTTGCTCTACCTTGATGCACAAAGTATTTGGTCAACAATATTTATGTGTATTCTGGTTTTCATATAAATATATCTTATATCACTTTAACCTTATTCAGAAATTTAATTATTGAGTGCTTATGGAATGTGTTCCTGAACCAGATGTTTTGAAGCTAAGTTATATTAAACATTGTGCTTCTTAAAGAGTTTAAGGTATAATAGGTAAAACATGGGAACATTTTGAGTAAGGCATATGAATTTACATTTTATATTATTAACAAAATGAAGTGCAATTTTTTTTTGACAGAGAGAGACACAGCGAGAGAGGGAATACAAGCAGGGAGAGTGGGAGAGGGAGAAGCAGGCTTCCTGCTGAGCAGGGAGCCGGATGCAGGGCTTGATCCCAGGAACCTGGGATCATGACCTGAGCCAAAGGCAGACGCTTAACAACTGAGCCATCCAGGGCCCCCATGAAGTGCAAATATAACATGAGCATACAATAATGATAATTTACCTTACCATGACAGTTCACTGAGCACAAAGCATTTTTACACATAGGACTTCCTATATGGAGTACAGCATGTGTTGGGGTTTTGTAATTTAGTATGATGCTGTGTTCATTGAGGAGACTTCCAGAAGGAAATGGTTTCTTATTTTAATGAACAAGATGAGGGAAATGGTTTCACTAAATAAATTTTAATCATTGTGACCGTATTGAAATATTCACTTTCCTTGTAATTACCTTCCAATAGCCAGGGAAAAGGAAGTATTATTTCTGGAGGGTCTCTCTGAGCTGAGCCCAGTACTAGACACCTCATTTTCACAATATCCTTGTGAGGCAGATATTACCATCTGTATTTTGCAGAGAGGAATTTACTACTCAGGTAAAATAACAAGCTAGAAAATTTCTTTAAAAGCATTTTCAATATTCAGAGAATACCTCCCAAAATAACAATGGATTTGTTTACTTGGGATTTTTTAATCTGATTAAAGTATAATGCCAGTAATACAAATTTTATCATTTGTAGAGGGTGATGCATTTTCATCACCTTATAGTTATAAAGTTTAGTTTATAAATTAGTTCGTATAATTACATACATAAGAAACATATAAGCATATTTCTCTTGGTCAAATAAATGCTTAATTACCACCTATAGGTACATAAGTAGAGGGTAAAGAAATATGTACATGGGGCACCTGGGTGGCTCAGTCGGTTGACTGTCCTCTGAATCTTGATTTTGGCTCAGGTCATGATCTCCAGGTGGTGAGATGGAGCCCTGCATGGGGCTCCGTGCTCAGCAGGGAGTTAGCTTCTCTCCCTCTCTCTCTGCCCCTACCCCCACTCACTCTGTCTCAAACAAATAAATCTTAAAAAAAAAAAAAAAAGAAATATGTACAAGAGAAGTAGATAAAGAACAGAAATAGGTTTTAATTGCCTTAAGTTTTAGTCTTACTAGGGAGGTAAGACAAATGAAATAAGTGAATAGCACTTTTATAAAAGCAACATAATAACACACACAATAAATATAGTAGCATTCTTCCTTCTTGGTGACTGTTTCCTGCAAGGCCCTGTGTTGCCTATGTTTTGGAGGATTTGAGATAATTAAGGTAAGATTTCTCTCCCTTTAAGACTTTGTCACCCAAAGAAGGGAGTATATGACAGAAATTATCATAATTCAAGACATACTGTGTTTAGTCCGTGGTAAAAAGTGAAAGCAAAATGTGGGAGGCTTAAGAAGAAAGGGATTTATTATTTTGATGGAAAACCCTGGACAGCTTTCAAGAAGAGGTGTCAGTCCTCTTTTCTTAGTCAGTACACAAAATTTCTTAAATTCCTGAGTTTATTATTCCTTATTCACTGTTTCCTTTTTTAAGTATCTGAATGTTATTTTTTTCTTGCCTTTCTTTTGATATGAAATTACTGTTTGTAAGTTTGGGGTAAAAATGTCCATTTGAAAAATATTTGCATAAAGAGGGGCTTGAGCCCTTACAAAGCGTGTTTAAATAAGGCCTTCAGGATTTAAGTACCTTGCAGGATTTACACCATATGTCTTGAACATGGAAGGGGATAACTGAAACTCTAAAGTCAGTTCAGTGGCAAAGAAAGATAAGAAGCTAGTAATATCCCACAATTGTAATGGTAATTAGGCTTTTATTGAAATGTAAATTTATGTCTAAATATAATAATAAAGAATATGGGTTTGTAGTTTGTATATCTTTGTGGCTTTTTATTTCATTTTCCTTCTAACTTATTTTTATTGTATTTTACAAAAGTATCAGTCTGTGACATATTGGAAATAAATAAAATTGGTCCTTCCATGTAGATGGTTTGAAAAGCACTGAACTCCATCTATGTAGATATATCCACACAGTTGAGCACTATGCCATGGTAAAAAAAAGATGGCTATATTTCTATAGAATGATCTCCAGGATATATTGTTATATATATATTTTAAAGCTAAAGAAAAATGTGTATAGTATGCTATCATTTATCTAAGAGGGCAGATATGAATATATATACATATTTGCTTATATAAGGCAAAACAGTAGTAAGTTAAAGTAAAAATTTCTAATAGTCACCCATGAAGAAGGGAGAGAATAAAGGGGAATATGAACAGACTTCTTTGAATATACTGTGCTGTGTAAATTTGACTTTGGAACCATGTAAATATTTTACATATTTATAAAACTAGATATAGTGTTTACAAAGCAACATCTAAAAAGAGATGGTAAAATAAATCAAATTAACCTAAATGTGTAGTTGCTGTTATCACCATAAAGTAGAAACTATGCCAGGTGCAAAATCCCTAAAATTCTTCAATATTGCTATTGCTATTCTGAGACTTTTGTTCATAGAGGGAAGGATGAAGCAAATTAATAATTACATTGGTTTCACTGATTGCTACTGTGGGCAAAAAGAAATATAGATAGATGTAAGATCAAGGAGATGAAGTTAAAAACCCTGTAGTTTTAACACACACAGTTACTAGCTTAGTCTACCAAAAGGGCTTAGAAACAGTGACCTATCTAGTAGCAATTAATATCCTTAATCAGAGATTGTAGTTACAGACTACCATTTTCTGCTACAAGGAAGCAGGACTCTTTTTTATTTTTTTTTTTAAGATTTTATTTATTTATTTGTCAGAGAGACAGCAGGAGCACAAGCAGGGGGATAGGCAGGCCAAAGGAGAAGCAGGCTCCCCACTGAGTAAGCAGCCCAATGCAGGACTCAATCCCAGGACCCTGGGATCACGACCTGAGCCGAAGGCAGATGCTTAACCGATGAGCCACCCATGCATCCTGGAAGCAGGACTCATGGAGAAAGGGTGATTTTAAGTCTGTAGCAAGAATTGAACAAGATGAACCCACGGGGTGCTGGGTGGCTCAGTTGGTTAAGTGTCCAGCTCTTGATTTGGACTCAGGTCATGATCCCGGGGTCCTGAGATCTAGCTCCACAAAGGGCTCCATGCTCAGTGGGGTGTCTGCTTGAGATTCTTTCTCTCCCTCTCCTCCTGTCCCTTCCCCCTCCTGCCTTGTGCACTCTCTCTCTCTCTAAAATAAATAAATAAATCTTAACCAAAAAAAAAAAGATGAACCCAGAACAACTTTTCTTGTCAGTAAGCAAAGACGCTATCAAAGACTAACAGGGTAATGTCAAAAGGATTCAGGAGCCAATCTGAATAGTACCCCCAATGGTCAAAGGTGGGCAATTTGAACACCAATAAGAATAATAACTACAGTGAGCTGAAACGTCAAACATCAAATATATATTTATATATATTTAAATTATGTTTGTAACAATACTTTAAAATAAAAAATACTTTATTATTTACCTTTGAAGGATTATTGACATGCTTCATTATTTGTGAAATGGTAAATGAGGGAAAGAAATAAATATTTTTCTTGATTTTCCTGTATGATTTTACATTTATATATATGCATATGCTCAGAAGGAGGATAAAAACCAGAAGGATATATACCAATACACTAGTGAAAATGGTTGTGTTTTTTTTTTTAATATTTTATTTATTTATTTGAGAGAGAGAGGCAGAGAGAGACAGCATACGAGCAAGGGGAAGAGGCGGAGAGGGAGAAGCAGGTTCCCCTCTGATCAGGAGCCCAATGCTGGGCTCAATCCTAGGGCCCTGAGATCATGACCTGGGCCGAAGGCAGATGCTTTGAGCCACTCGGGTGCCCCGTGAAAATGGTTGTTATCATTGGTTACTGAAATTACAGGGTTTTTTACTATATTTACTATATTTTGTGGGCTTTGTTTCCTATGGTTCCTATAGTTATCCTGTAATAAAATATAATTAATTATAAAGATATAAAGTTCTAAGTTTTCTATTAGATTACCTGATTACTATTCTCATATTTTCTTCTTTAGGCCTTCAAACAAGTTGGAAATATGGGAGGATCTGAAGATAATAAGTAAGTCTGCCTACTTTGTGTGACAGCACGTCTTTAAAATATTTATAAAGGGTAGGGGCGCCTGGGTGGCTCAGTCATTAGGTGTCTGCCTTCAGCTTAGGTCATGATCCCAGGGTCCTGGGATGGAGCCCCCACATCGGGCTCCCTGCTAAGTGGGGAGCCTGCTTCTCCCTCTCCCACTCGCCCTGCTTGTGTTCCCTCTCTCGCTGTGTCTCTCTCTGTCAAATAAATAAGTAAAATCTTTAAGAATATATATATATTTATAAAGGGAAATTTTTATACTCCATTGTATGGATGACTCTTTTTTACCACAAAGTTGTTGTCCACATTAAATAATTCTCATAAAGGTAGTTGATCAATATCTGGTCCTAGAAAGTATTCAGGAAATCTTAGTGGTGATGGTAGTATTACTGTTGTTATTGTTATAATATGTAAACCTGTCCTAGACCACATATGCCTACATTAGGTACTAATACCTGCAATATTATGCTTTTTTTTTTTTTTTTTTTTGAGGGAGAAAGAAAGAGTGCATGAGGAGATAGGGAGGGGCAGAGTATACAGTCTATACAGAGTAAACACACTAGTCTCAGAACTTTATACTACCAAGTATTCCTACATTTTCCCATCCATTCATGTGATCCTTATCAACTAAATCATGCTTAAGCTTTGCCTATTTAAAAATAAATTAAACCTTTATAGTACCATGTATTTCAGCCACCCCTTATATAATACCAAAGACTTCTACATTCCCTTTTCTTCTCTCTAGCTCATTCCTTGAACCCTATAGCCTGGCTTCTACTTCTGTGTCTCCACCCAAACATATCTCACAAGCACCAGCCGTAACTTCTGTGTTACTAAATCCACTGGACATTTTCCTCCTTCTAGACCTCTTGGCAACATTAAACACCTTTGCTTTCTCCTCTGTTTTGAACATTCTGTCCCAGGCTGCTGTGAAACCTAGTCTCTGGGTATCCCCTATCTG
The DNA here is from genome assembly GCF_002201575.2 of Neomonachus schauinslandi. Lineage (NCBI taxonomy): Eukaryota > Metazoa > Chordata > Mammalia > Carnivora > Phocidae > Neomonachus > Neomonachus schauinslandi. Next base: position 22,197,027 of record NC_058410.1, on the reverse strand, counting down.
TACTTTCTCCAGCCCTTAAATGGGCTCAGCCTCCTTTACCTGCCATTACTAGCTGGAGTTCTTCCATGCTCAGCCCTCCACTCTTAACTCTCAGCTAGCTCCCTGGAGAGCTCAGAGTTCTGAGGCTGTAAATCTCAGTGTTTCCCAATCCTTTTGTGTTCTCCTTTCTAAGCTAATAATATATAACCCTTTACTCAATATATTAGTTATTGCTTTTATTGGTTGTTTCAGTTAGGAGATCATACCTAATTTACATTAAACAAGTTGTAAGGAGAGACTATGAATATTTTGAATTGATATATTTTTGTACTTGAAACAGTTACAAATGTATTTTTTAAAGTCACCTTGTAAAAAAAAGTAACCATAGGGATAGTTTGTGATTTTACATATTTGTTTGTTTTAATAAAAGTACCAAATTGTTTTCTTTTCTCTGTGAAGGTTTCACAAGAAGTATCGTAGCAGTATACAGTACTTGTATGCTGGTGGTTCTTTTGCGAGTCCAGTTAAACATAATTGGTGGATATATTTACCTGGATAATGCAGCAGTTGGCAAAAATGGCACTGTAAGTTTCATAGACTTACATAGATATTGCCATTTTTTTCAAGATTTAAATGAATTTAACTGAATATTACTTATCCTGATAATGTCTGTAAAATAAATATCTTTATATTTCATGTGATTGTAAACTTCTAGCATTATTTTTCATATTTTGAAACTAGACTTTTTGTTATGTTAAAGAATACTGTTTTTTCCTATCATTTCAGGTCCTGAAAAATCTCAGCTCAAGTTATACTGAAAATATTATTTATATACTAATAATATTAGATAATTTAACCTTATTTCTATTTTGTACAGAGAGTTCTTGCTCCCCCAGATGTCCAACAGCAATATTTATCAAGTATTCAGCACCTCCTTGGAGATGGTAAGATTCTTATTTGTGACCTGGAAACTAATTTTAATTTGTTCATTTTTTATTATTGAGGAATTCAAAAAGTGAACAAGGCTTTTATGTTTGTTTTTCCTTTAATAGGCCTGACAGAATTGATCACGGTCATTAAACAAGCTGTACAGAAGATTTTAGGAAGGTAAGGCATTTTGCGTTGGCTTCTCTGACTTCCTGATTCTGGTGAATAAAAGAAAAATTAGAATTGTTCTAGTGAAGTTGGTGATTTGACAAATGGTGGTTTGTGAAATTCTTTGTAACCTTATACAGACACAGTCCTGAGATACTGGATTGTGAATCCATTTTCTGCATTAGTGCCAACCTTTTGATACTAAGGGAAAAGATGTAATATTTCATTGTTTATTGATTGACTTCCAAACAAACCAGAAATATTTGGGTCATAACATAAAACACTTACTTTAAAATCTGCCTCTGAGCCTTTATCTTCCATTTATACTCATAGTATCTATAATTACAATGGGAATTTTCTTGTGAAATCTGCAGCAAGACTTGATGTGGCTCTGTAATAATGACACTTAACTGATGGCTGATTTCTGAATCCACTCTAGTGAGTTCAGTCAGCAGTTTCAGGTTTGACTAGCTCTCAGAGAGTAATTTGTTAAAAGAGTGTGCTAAGGATGTGTTGTATAGTTTCAATTTATCCCGATTCCCTTTTCTCTGTTTCTAGCATTTCTCTTAAACATTCTTTGTCCCTTTTGGACTTGGAGCAAAAACTAAAAGAAATCAGAAATCTAGTTGAGCAGCATAAATCTTCTTCTTGGATTAATAAAGATGGATCCAAATCTTTATTATGCCATTATATGATGCCAGATGAAGAAACTCCATTAGCAGTCCAGGTGATTAATTCATAACCATTTAACCAAACCAGTTACTCTATATTTTTAAAATTCTTTTACTATCTCTTGAAATTTAGATTTCTGAGGCTCTTGAAAGGTAAGTGATTAAAAGGCCTGTATTCCAATAACTTAAATAAAACTTCATTCATTTAGAAAACAAACAGCAATTATGACTGATTTCTAATTAGAAACATAATTTTAGATATTGAGCTAATTTTTATTGAGTATTAGTTATGTGAAAGACATTGTGATGTATGATTCATACAAAAAATGAATAAGACCTATTCATTATATTTGGGGGAAGTCAGGAGACACATTCAGTTTATGTGACTAAACTATATTTATATGAGATCAAGTAGCAGAAAATAGAGCTGATAGCTGGGGCAAGATCATGAAGAGCTTTATATGCCAAGATAAAGAGCTGAACTTCAGTTTATAGAAAAAGATAAATTTAGCCAGGCCAGTACCACAATTACACATTCTGCTTTTTAAAATAAATCCATGAGGGCAGTATCAAAGTGGACTAAAGGAAATTTTAGTCATCCAGTTGAGAAACAAAGAAGGCCTAATCTAAGTTATCAACTATGGTGTTGCTCCATATTGGTGTGTCGTGGGCAGTTGTGATTTAAATTATTCATTGATAAAAGTAGAGCTACCCTATGACCCAGCAATTGCACTCCTGGGTATTTACCCCAAAGACACAGATGTAGTGAAAAGAAGGGCCATATGCACCCCAATGTTCATAGCAGCAATTTCTGCAATAGCCAAACCGTGGAAAGAGCTGAGATGCCCTTCAACAGATGAATGGATAAAGAAGATGTGGTCCATATATACAATGGAATATTACTCAGCCATCAGAAAGGATGAATACCCAACTTTTACATCAACATGGATGGGACTGAAGGAGATTATGCTAAGTGAAATAAGTCAAGCAGAGAAAGTCAATTATCATACGGTTTCACTTATTTGTGGAACATAAGGAATAGCATGGAGGACATTAGGAAAAGGAAGGAAAAATGAAGGGAGGGAAATCGGAGGGAGAGATGAACCATGAGAGACTATGGATTCTGAGAAACGAACAGGGTTTTAGAGGGGAGGGGGGTGGGGGGGATGGGTTAGCCCGGTGATGGGTATTAAGGAGGGCACATATTGCATGGAGCACTGGGTGTTATACGAAAACAATGGATCGTGGACCACTACATCAAAAACTAATGATGTGTATGGTGACTAACATAACGTAATAAAATTTAAAATAAATAAATAAGAATAAGAAAAATGGAGCACCTGGCTGGCTCATTCAGTGGAACATGCAGCTCTTGATCTCAGGTCATGAGTTTGAGCCCCATGTTAGGTGTAGAAATAACTTAAATAAATAAACTTTAAAAAAAAAAAGAATAAGAAAAATGTCAAAGATTGTAGGTTTTTAAACCTACAAAAACCTCATTTTAAAACCTCATTTTAAAATATTGGTTTTTTCCATATATAAGCAGGTTATACCCATTCTTTACAGTTAAGAAAAGAATATCTCACTTGACAACTGGGGTAGCCTTAAACCAAAGAGGCCCCTAAGCCATACCTTATCCTAGAGGCCCTATTAGAACAAAGACTACCATGGTTTTCATTGCCTGCTGTATTTCCATCCCCAAAGATAGACCTGTTTGGGTGTCCAGAGACCCTGCCTTCATGAGTAGGCCAAAAAAAGGTTGCAGCCATTTAAGGGAACCCCATGACCTGCAGGATGGAGGCTAAACTGAACAAGCAGAATAGATGGAACGGAATTAATGAAAGAAACAGGAGAAAACTTACTTACAAATTCTAATCTCAAGGAGATGCAATAAGAGTATTAAAAAAAAATTTCTGGGGCGCCTGGGTGGCTCAGTTGGTTAAGCGACTGCCTTCGGCTCAGGTCATGATCCTGGAGTCCCGGGATCGAGTCCCGCATCGGGCTACCTGCTCGGCAGGGAGTCTGCTTCTCCCTCTCCCGCTCCCCCCTCTTGTGCTCTTTCTCACTCTCACTCTCTCTCTCAAATAAATAAAAAAAAATAAAAAATCTTTAAAAAAAAAAAAAATTTCTGGAATGATAAAACAGTTTCCAAATTTTAAAATTCAACAGTGGAACTGAAAAAGAAAATTATTCAAAGAACAAGTGAAGAAAGGAATGACAGACCCAATCTTACCTGAACTGAATTAAACCCTGAAACTTTAGATGGAAAGGACACACAGAGCGCCAGACTAGACTAGACTTGATGAAAAAAGACATACAAATTTTGATAAAATGTCTTACCAATTAAAGAAAAAAAAAAAAATCCCAGGCCTCTGGAACCTCAAAGGACTATCTTTTTCTCTGTAAATATATTCTAGAAAATGTGTTCAAGAGGGGCCAAATAAACAAGGCTCCTAAAAGGTATAATTTTACTTCGACTCATTTTTTTAGTATAGTTGACACACAATGTTACATTAGTTTCATATATACAAAATAGTGATTCCACACACTTACACATTATGCTGTGTTCACCATAAGGATAACTACCATCTGTCCCCATACATCCCTATTATAATATCATTGACTATATTCCTTATGCTGTGCTTTTTTATTCTCATGACTTACTTATTCCATAACTGGAAGCCTTTATCTCCCACTCCACTTCACCTGTTTTACCCGACCCCTCACCACCCTCCCTCTGCAACCATCAGTTTGTTCTCTGTATTTATAGGTCTCATTCTGCTTTTGTTTTATTCATTTCTTTGTGTTCCACATATGAGTGAAGTCATATGGTTTTTTTTTTTATTTCACTTAGCATAAAACCCTCTATGTCCATCTATGTTGTCTTAAATGGTACAATCTCATCCTTTTTATGGCTGTGTAATATTCCATTGTGTGTCTATATAGAAATATTGTATGAGCCAATAATTCTACTGTTGGGTATTTACTCAAAGAAAACAAAAACACTAATCTTATATATGCACTCCTATGTTTATTGCAACATTATTTACAATAACTAAGATTCTGACTCATGTTTTGAATAGTACTTATCTATACATATGAACTTTTACAGTTTTCTTGAGTTTAAAAAAACTCATTTCTTGATTGTTGATAAAACATAGACTTGTAGATTTCCTCAACTCTTGGGGTTTTTTAATATGATTAGTTTCATCATAACTTTGTGCTAATATTTGAAACCCTAAAGTATAGCATTTTAATTTCACAGGCCTGCGGGCTTTCTCCTAGAGATGTTACAACTATTAAACTACTCAATGAAACTAGAGACATGTTGGAAAGGTATGTATACTGCATGTAACAGAAAACATGTGTTTCTATTTTGAATGTACTTATGACTCTTTTTTAGCTTTTCTTAAACAACATATGCAACATAGTATCTTGTTAAAATTACATTTTGAATCTGTTCCCTGTCTTTAGGTAGGATTTCCTACCAAAACTAGTGTTTCTTTTATTAAGGTAATCAGAGAAACAGATTTTTTTCAAGATGCGCATGCTTTCTTCAATCTACTTCCTTAGCCTAGAGATGCTGAAATACTAGTTGAGGGACTGAAAGATAGTTAGCATTTATATTTTGAGAAGAGCTCTCAGGTGATTCTGGTATACCCAGTGTATTAGTAAATATTTAACAACTAGCTCTGTAAAACAAACAAACCAGAAACTGAAATTATAGCTGCAGCAGTTCTGACTACCAACTTGAAATCACTTGATACTCACTTTAGGAGTCGGGGAGAAATGCACTTTGAAGCCAGAAGTAGCCAGCTCCAGCTAATCCTCATGTATACCACATGCACATATGTGATGTGTGTACACTCCCCCCAACACACACACATACTCAGTTTGAGATCTACCCCCCCCCCAATTCTCTCAGGATAGACTATAATGTCCCTAAAACTTTGAGTGATAAAAATTCCACATCTTCCCTAAATTGAGTATTACTGTTTTAAGTCACCCAGAAGACAACCAGGGTGTTAAAAATGGAGAAAGCACCAGCCTATGCATTAGAAGACTGGAAGACCTAGATTCAGGTTGGGCTTTCCTGTTTATTAGCTGTTCAGCATTGGTTGAGCCACTTAAATTCTTTGAGGTAGTTTTATCATTGTAGAATCTGAGTAGTAATACCAGTCTTACCCACTTATCTTAAATGGTTAAAATATCAAAGTTTCTTTTATCCTAAAGATAATTTAGGACCATTTTCTCTAGTTGTATTTTCTGAGGAAATTATATGCTCTGCTTATAAGATATTTTCATGATCGTGACAAAAATTAGCAAATTTGAAGGTTAACTCAGCTACTGAATCTACTGTCTGAATTCATCAAATTCTAGTCTCTTGACTTTCTACAATAGCCACCTCCACATTTTTTCTTACTCAGATTTCCACCAAATGACTCCACAAAATGCTAGAAAAGGTCATCAGTGATCTCTTGCCAAATCCATTCAACCTGTAATGTTCATCTTACTTGGCCTTTCTCTGATAATTAACACTGTTGATCAAGCCTTTCTTAAAATTCTTTTCTCAAGTGGCTTCCATGACAGTGTAATCTAATTTCTCTCCACATTCTCAGGTTATTTCTTCTTAGTTTCCTCTGTGTCCATCTTTCTTATAAACATTAGTTTTCTAAGGTATTTGTTCTTATTTCATCCTCAGCTGTCCCAAACAATTTCATATTCCCCCATTTAACCACTGTCTGTATGCTAATAATTCCCAAATTTATAGCCCCTAGCCCAACACTCCCATGAGCTTGAGATTTCTAGATGTCAAAGATCAAACTAATCTGTTCAACTAGGTATTTTCTATCTTTATAGTACATATATATTATTCTTTATATCAAAGAGGTTTGGGGCTCTGGGTGGCTCAGTAAGTTAAACATCCAACTATTGATCTTGGCTCTTGGCTATCCTTTTTGGATAGCAGATCTTAGGGTTGTAAGTTCAGGCCCCATGTTGGGCTCCACACTGGGCATGGAACCTACTTTAAAAAAAAAAAGGTTTTGTGAGGTACTTACATGGTGTAACAAAAAGAGCTTGAACTTTCAGATCAAAAAGGCCTGGGTTCAAATTCTAGCTCTCCCATTTACTAATTACATACCTTTGGACAAATTTCTTCATCTCTAAGTATCCAGTTTCTCAACTGTACATGATAATAAAACTTTCTATCTCACTGGGATGTCATGACAGTATGTAAAGCAAACCAATATCTGTGACTATAAGATGATTCCTCTTCAAGAGTTTCCTAAAGAGGGGCGCCTGGGTGGCTTAGTCAGCTAAGCGTCTGCCTTCGGCTCAGGTGGGGTCCTGATCTCAGGGTCCTGGGATCAAGCCCCGCCTTGGGCTCTCTGCTCAGCGGGGAGCCTGCCTCTCCCTCTCCCTCTCCTTCTGCCTGCCCCTCCCCCTGCTCATGTGCTTGCTCGCTCTCTGTCAAATAAATAAATCAAATCTTTAAAAAAAAGTTTCCTGAAGAGAAGTAATACTGTTATTGATATTTTTGAAAACACATTGTATAAAGTGCTGGATGATATAAGAAAATCTCACAAATTGGATGAAAATTCTCATTGTATTGTGCTAAATAATAAGCTTACTTTTTAATGCTTAATTGTTAAAGATTAACTCCTTGATATATTCTTACAGTGTTTTAGGCTATAAAAAGTAGGTTGTGACTAGAAATGTTGGTGGCTGTCAAAGATAACATAGCTACTGAATTTACTTCCTTTTCCATTGAAAATCTAAAAAGCAATTTATCCTTCTTATTTTGTATAGTCCAGATTTTAGTACAGTTTTGAATACATGTTTAAACCGAGGGTTTAGCAGACTGCTAGACAATATGGCTGAGTTCTTTCGACCTACTGAACAGGACCAACATAGCAACTCCATGAGTAGGTAAGATGACAAAAAATGTTGTGTGTCTAATGAATACTCTAATAAAAGAGTGCTTTGGATGTGTTTATTTTTTGTTCCAGGTAATAAAAAAAATCTTAGAGGATAAATTTGATTGATCATTTGTCAACAAATTAAACTCCCTTAAGCCAATGACTCCGTAAAAGCTCCTTCTGGATTCAATATTAAAAATTTCATTTCTTGGGCGCCTGGGTGGCTCAGTTGGTTAAGCGACTGCCTTCAGCTCAGGTCATGATCCTGGAGTCCCGGGATCGAGTCCCGCATCGGGCTCCCTGCTCGGCGGGGAGTCTGCTTCTCCCTCTGACCCTCCCCCGTCTCATGCTCTCTCTCTCTATCTCATTCTCTCTCTCAAATAAATAAATAAAATCTTAAAAAAAAAAAAAAAAAAAAAAAATTTCATTTCTTCCCCAAATTTTGCCACTATATGGAAATAAGTTGTGAAACTACCTTTCTGTAAGCCAAATTCCAGTTCTTCGGGTTTTTTTTTTTTAGTTCTTTAGAATATAAAACTGAAAATGTATTTAATTACTGTAAGCCATAATTGACCCACATAATTCAATAGTTTGGTCATTAAAATAACCCAGGCATTCTTGTTATAAATTCCCATTTGATGAATTATCTCTTACTTCTACAACTATTCATTCTTAGCTCTTATTGTAGGATTGGGAGTATTTAGTTAGTGCAATTGTTAGTAATTTTAATCACAATTATTTCTAAGTCATACATTCATACTGCTAAAATGTATCATACGGTTTTATTATATCCTTAGCTCAACATGAATATTTTGGGTCTCCTAGTAGAATTTATACTCTTTTAATAAGCTGTTTTGTAGTTTTTTATATTAAACTCAGAAAATAATAAGTACTAAACCAATGTTAACTGACTATAAACTAGTCCATTAAAATGAAGAGAAACAGTAAGTGATATGCAGTATATATGTGCAGTATCCAATTTAATTCTTAAATACATAGGGCAAGAAATTACTCAATTCTCTGGAACCCCTCTTTATTGTATAAAAAAGAATAATTTGCAATTAAAATTGAGGATTTGGAATACTTAGAGCAATAACATTTATTTTCTTAAACAATTTAAATATCACCCTAAAATCTTTTTTAGGATTTCTTTAAGTTATACAAAAATAAATTTCAGCCCCTATATACTCCCTAAATCAAGGTGCTCCAATTAATAAAAGTTCACTATAATTTCTACCTAGCAAGGTGTTAGTTATTTCCTGAGTAGTGATAAAGAATTGTAATAGTTGTTTTAACACAAATACTTGACCTTATACCCTGAAGAATTACAAAAGTTATGTTGTAACCACATCAGCCATTGATGGTCTTCCTTTTTGAACTCCTACAGTACTCCATACTTTACTTTCCCATACAACCTACGTTTTTCACCTAGAACTGGAATCATATTCCTCAGTTATATTTTAAGCCTCCTCTCAAAGTCAGAGACTATCTAATGCCCTTTCATATTTCATTACATACACTAGGTATTCAGTCGGTATTTCCTGTCCTAAGTTTTTTCTCTTCTGTATCGGTAATCAACTTCATACTCCATGATTCAATACTAGAAGTATTTCCATTATGCCTTGTGTTATTCCTTTTATTTAAAATGTAGTGAAAGTTCTAGCCATCACAGTAAGTCAAGAAAAAAGATTCTCAGTTTCGGCAAAGAGACAAAATGATCTAGAACCCTCAAAAGAAACAACTGAAAAGTGATGCTAACTAATACAAGCTCAAATTATATATATGTGTGTGTGTGATATATATGTATATATTCCTGTATATACTATATATATAACATATGCACATAATATATAATATTCAAGAAATTATTGAAAAAGTAAGCAATAAATAAACTCTCCTTATAAAACATATAAGGTGAAATTATTAGAATAATATGTTACTCATAATAGATAAACCAATGGAATAGGATGTAAAATCCAGAAACAGGCTCTAAAATATACAGGAAATTAGTACATTAGGGGTGAGGAAGAGATGTATTATTTAGTAAATTATAAGGCAGAGTAGTCATTTTACAACGACTAATGTAAAATAATAATAAAGTTAGACCCTTCTGTACCACACACATAGCCAAAAAAATCAAGGAGGTTTAAACAATAAAAGCAAATGAACAAATGAATATTTGTCAGAGTTCAAGATGGAGAAAGTAGAGAACTTTACAAAAGAAAGTGATAGGTTTGGCTGTAAAATGTAAAACTTACAGATCAAACAAGCTTTATTAGCTTTATAATTGGTATTAAATGCAATGATATGTTGGGGGAAATGTTTGCAAACTGTATATATTATACAAAGAGGTTAATAGCATTATGGACATATCAGTTAAGGAAGGAAACACTCAAAGAAAGAAATGGTCATAGACACAAACAGATAACTCAGAAAAGAGAAGTAGAAGTGCCAATTTTTCCATTCATCTAGCATCTATTTGTTGTACACCTACTATGTATCAGGCACTGTACTAAGTCTCTGTCCTCGTGGATCTTACAATAGAAGAGAAATAGACAATAAACATAATTGTACAAACTGTGATAAGTGTTAAAAGGAAAAGAACATTGAACATATGATAAAAGTATTTGACAAACATGGAAAGTCAAGCAGCTTCCTTGAGGAAATAATTTGAACTGAGAACTAAAAGATGAGCATCTATTAAATATGGCCTTGGACTGGAGTGGGACAGTTGACATTTAGGGCAGAAGCCACAGGGCAAAGACTTTGAAAAGAGGAGGACCACGGTACACTTGAGGACCTGGAAGAAGCTGGTGTAACAGCTGAACAGCTGGAACTGGGAAGAGGGGGAGTGTGAGATCAAGTTGGAGAACTGAGCACATACAGATTATGGTAGTCAGCTTGAGAGTGCTGGAGAACCACTAGAGAGAAGTGGCAGGAGAGTTACATGATGGGATTTACACTGTAGGATCACTTGGATTGCTCGGTGGAAAAGGAATTGAAACAGAATTGGGGTGGGATATAGCAGTGGATGAACAAAGACTTGTATTAATTGATTCTAAAAGTATATATTGAGCACATACTGTGCACCAGGCCCTTTACTAAGTACTGGGATAATACAGTGAGTAAAATAGACATGGTATCTAACCTCATGGACATTGTATGATAGCAGTGTCTTCAGTTTCTATTGAAGAAAAATTAATGTACAAAGAGAGACATCAAACAAATAAACAGGGGCACTTGGGCGGCTCAGATGGTTAAGCATCTGCCTTCGGCTCAGGTCATGATCCCAGGGTCCTGGGATCGAGTCCCGCATCGGGCTCCCTGCTCAGCGGGGAGCCTGCTTCTCCCCCTCCCTCTGCTTCTCCCCCTGCTCATGTTCTCTCTCTCTCTCTGTATATCTGTGTCTCGAATGAATAAATTTTAAAAATCTTAAAATAAAATAAAATAAACAAAAATTTGATAGATTTTGAAAAATGCTACCATAAAGGACAATAATGTGTAATTTTCTCAGGAATACACAAATCTCTCCACTCCTTTTTCTTTTTATGCATTGCCTCAAATCTCAGCATAGCACAGGTTAGACAAAATAGCTTCAGCATTTTCATGGTGTTTAAAAGGAAATTTCTAGTGTAGCCTCAGGTATAAATATATGAAGTATTGCATTTAATGTAATAAACCTCAGTCTATAACCCACACACAAAAATTATTTCATCATTGTTTACAAATTGTTTCACATTTAACAGTCATTATATCATCCATAATCACACAAACATTCATTTATTCCCAAAAAAATGATTGTTGAGCAGTTACAAGTTAAAAGGTCACTGCTACAGTCCAGACAAGAGAAACTGCTTAGCCTGGATTAGGTTTGGCAAAGGGGAGAGGTAGACACACTTAGGAAATATTTAGGATTGTGGGGGGATTCGATATAGTCAGGATAGAGAAGTGCCAAGGTAAAAAGCCCAGGTCTCCTCTTATACAGCCAGATAGATGATGGTGTAGTTCACTGGAGTAGGGAGGAGAAACATTCAACATTGCTAGTAATTGAGAGAAACACAGACTAAAGCTGTAAGAAACCATTTGAGCTATCAGACATACCAAGATTTTTTTTAAAGCTAATACTTGATGTAGAAAGAGGCATAATGGAGCAGGTTTTCTCACACACTGCTGGAGAAGCAGAGGACGTCTGTCAGTATACCTTATAAACCTTAAAAATATTCATACCCTTGGGGCACCTGGGTGGCTCAGTCAGTTTAATGTTCAACTCTTGATTTGGGCTCAGGTCATCTCAGGGTCCTGAGACCAAGCCCCACCTCAGGCTCTGCCCTCAGTGGGAGTCTGCTTGGACTCTCTCTCACTCTATATCCTCCCCCAATTTGTGCTCTCTCCCTTCCCCCCACCCTCGTAAATAAATAAATAAATAAATAATAAAATTAAAAATCATACCCTTTGACCCAGTAATTCTGTGTTAATACAAAGAACTGTTTAAAGAAAATTAGGCAAAAACTTAAATGCCCAACTCCAAGGAGCTAGATCTAAATTGTCACAGCTGGAGGATGAATTATCTTTATAATCATTAAAAACTAGATTAAAACTTTAGAAGAATTTCTAATAAGATGGAAAAATGTTCATAATAATAAAAATACAAAACAATATTGCTGGAGAGGTTATATAGTCTTGTGTTTAAAAAACACACAAAAAAGCATAGATACATATAAAAATTACTGGAAGAAATTAACCATGATGTCAGTTACAGTTGTTATTTCTAGGGGGTAGAATTATGTATGATTTTTATTTTCTTCTTAGGACGTTTCTGTGAGTGAGTGTTCTTCAGTGACTGTATTGTACTATAATTAACATGTTAAGTTCCCATAAGGTAATTTCAGAAAATAATTATTACTATGATGATTTTTCAGTCTTTCCAGTGTCAGCCTGCCATTAGCTAAGATAATTCCAATAGTAAATGGACAGATCCATTCAGTTTGCAGTGAAACACCTAGTCATTTTGTTCAGGTAAGAAGAAAGTTTGGGGGTATTATTTAAAACATTGTATCTTTGGTTGTGGTTATATTTATCTGAAATAAAATTACATTTCTCTCCTGTGATATTTGTTCAAAGAAACCAAAAACTTAAAATCACATGTAGAGTGTGGTAGAATGCCCCATGAAAGCAACATTGTATCATGGCAAATTTATGAGGTTGGGAATACCTTTCTCCGGGTTACAGTCCAACACCAATTAGCCTGCATTTTTAGTCCACATACATTCTGGTGGTCAGTTGAACTTACTGTGTTAATATTTTGCATTAAACTATTGGTAATAAGATTGAGCTGTGAGATTAGTGATCCAGTTCCACAAATTTTGAGGAAAACTAAAAAAATTTTGTGGAGAAGTAAAGCATTTTAGATTTAATAAATATGACTATTAATAGTGCACCAATAATCTCCTGAAAAACTGCATAAGACATTACTACCTATAACTCCATCCTTTCTTAGAAAAGCATTTTGGAATGCATTAAGACTGATATTATTGAAATAGTAACTTTGAATCCACATAGTTTTTTTTTCTGAGTCACTTGCAAACTTGGATTAGAAAACTTGGTTTAGAAGACTAAAACTTGTATTAGAAATAAAAACTTGGTTTGCGGGGTACCTGGGTGGCTCAGTCAGTTAGGCCTCCAACTCATGATCTCAGTTCAGGTCTTGATCTCAGGGTCATGGGTTCAAGCCCCATGTTGGGCTCCACACTGGGCGTGGAACAACTTAAAAGAAAAAAAAAAAGTAAAAACTTGTTTGCAATACACCTCAATTCCAAACTACTGCAGTAATGGACAGTGAGAAGACTCTAAAGCCTAAGCGTCAGGATGGCATATTCTCAGTACCATGTGTCTCAGACAAGTTAGATTATTGTCCTTGTACTTTCTATTTGGGAACGTGAAAAGCACTGAGACTACGGACTACTACTTCTTTCTGTGTATAGTGTCATCAGTTTGTCCTTTATATGTCCTTTACATGCTTATTTTCCCTTACTGTTCTCTTCTGTCTTCTGTGTCATCTTTCTCACCCGTGACAGTTAGACATTCATATTGCAGAAGGAAGAGTGAATAAGACTGATCTCATTTTACTTAAAGTTCAATTTAAGCTTAAATTTTTAATTAAAAACTTGGTTTAAATTTTTAATTTAATATTAATTTTCACATGTATATCAGTGAGAGAAAAAAGGTTGTAACTTCTGGCATTTAAACCTTAACTTTACCTTTCTCCACTTTCGTAAAAGTCTCTGGCTTCATCAGTAGGCTGTTCATCTTGGCAACAAGTGGGAAATACAACCAAGCATAATATACATGTACTACATTAATTAAAATCTGAATAATTGATAACAAAAACAAAAGATTTCAATCCAATAAAAACACCAATTGTTAAAGTTTTTGAGTATGACTGAATGAGATTAAACTGATATACTACACTGTTGATTGACAAGACTCCCACCAGTTCTTTTAACCATAATTTCTATGAGTTAAAATGCCACATTGCCTTCAGAGAATTTAATCATTAATTTATTGAAATCAAGACTTGTCTGTAGCTCACTTGGGTTTTCTGATACTTAAAAGAGAACACAAAGGACAGTTTCACTTACTGTTTCTCTCATGCTCACAGGGGCACTCAAATGCTTCTGTGTCATGGATCTTTTCACAATCTGGTGAAGCCTATGGACCCCTTCTCAGAATAATGTCTATAAATGCATATTACAAAGTACATAGGTTTTAAAGAAAACCAATTGCATACAGTTTTCAAAATGCTTTTTAAAATCAAAGTTATGAAGAAGCAGCATTGCTTTTTTGTTCACGCATTAAATAACAAGCTATAACAGCAGTTCATGCAGCTTCCACAACGATCATACATGAAAATGTCTGATTTCTAGTGAAGACAAAGTCATAGGCCATGCTAGTACTATCACAGTTGGTTGGCAATTTCCTAACTGAAAGAAATACTAGATTTTAGTTAAAGGTTCATGAAAATAAAATTTTTTTCTTACTTTTACATTTACAAATCTCTGAAGAACGCTTGTTCTAAAGTGTCTATGTGCGGTTTATGTATGTGTATGCAATAATATATGATATGCTACATGTATTCTGTGTTAGATCTTCTAAAAAAGTAATTTACCTCACAACCACGTTACGTCAGCTTCTAACAAAAGTACCTTTAGATTTGCATCTTTAGTACTGTAATCATTTATTCAACAGATAATGTATCTAGTCCTTGGCACACATAAAAGTCCATTTGAAGACTGTTTTGGGTCTTCTTCTCAAAGTCACACTTGAATACTTACCATACTCACCAGCCTTCACATAAGAACTGAAACAATAAATATCTCCTAGAATTTATTATAAGAAAAAATATTCCTTTCATTAAATGATTTTCTTTTTGACCTTAATGCCATAAAACTTAGAGCTAAATTCATTGCTCAAATTGCAGATATGGATTCATATTATCTATACTTCTTACAAATTGTAATGTTTTACTGTCATCTTTGCTAGGACCTGTTGATGATGGAGCAAGTGAAAGACTTTGCTGCTAATGTGTACGAAGCTTTTAGTACTCCTCAACAACTGGAGAAGTGATTTCTTTTCCTTCAAGAAAAACTACAGTGGAATTCATTTACTTTTAAAAATATGCTGAATAAACCACCTATATATAGGGTAATGATTTGTTACCAAAATGCCTAATAAAAATATATTCTTAATCAAAGTCTTCATTTCATAATAAAATAGATTTATTTGGCATCTTAATATATTTTTTTAAAGTCACCAACAGACTAGTTTTTGTGGGCATATCTGAGTGTACACCGTGCAAGTATTTGTTACACCGTGGATACTAGTTCCAAACGGACTATAAAGCTAGTGTAGATACTTTTTTTAATATTATATAAAATATACATTGACATTAATACTGAGAAAAAATCTGAGAAATAAGTGTGAAGTTTAGAAAAAATGTACTACTTAACTAATCATAAAGTTCACTGGACTGCAGAATAGATGAGGAAATCAGGCTTTTCTCCAGTTACTCTTCAAAGGTATAAATTATTTATCTTAAATAAACCTGATGAAGGACTTTTATTTTTATGGAAATCAGTGAATTTAACAACCATGATCAGTAATTTTTTTCTTTACTATTGTTAACAATCCTTAGAAAAATAGGTATTGATTTAGAGGTTAAAATTGTGCTGATGCTGTTTACTCAACAGCTATTATTAGCTACATAGTTTCATTCCTTTTTATGTAAATAATTTTAATAACTTTGTATTGATTTTGAGACAGTAAATATCGCAATAAAATATTTTAGTAAAATACGGTTTTGTTGAGTTGATACCGTTAATTTTATTTGTCCCATAGCATTTTTTGCTGTTATTTTGGGAGAATATGCTAGTTTTCAAGTTTTATTTTAACTAGTAATATAATTGATGCTTTCTTTTAGCTTTTTTGTTTAGAAAAAATAAGTAGCATTTCCTTCTGAAAAGAAATAATTCATTGTCTCTAGTTAAATCTATATTCTGTATTTATAAGGGTAATTAGGGCAGAAATAAATGAATCATCAGTATATTAGATACATTTTCAGTAATATAAGAATATTTTCAGTGACATCGCTTTATGTTCCTCCAAATAACATATAGCTAAGTAGTAGAAGGTACAAAATGATTGTGAAGTCTCTTCTAAGGCGAGGCAAGGCCCAAAGTCAACCGCTAGGGAGTCTATGTCTACAGTGTTTAAAAAAAGAAAAGAAAAATCAGATGTAAAAGTGGTGAGGAGAGCAAATGCTTCTCTTCAAAATTTGACAGAATATAGTGATATTATTTTCTAATAGGGTGACGGAAAAACTGCGTTTTGGAAAATTAGTGAATGTGTATGTAATAGGGCATGCATCTCTTCCAGCAGTATTAACCCAGGATTTCATCCAAGGAATATTTGAGACTGAACAGGTGTGGCCTTATAAATGGATCAAAATCTGGTCAGCTGAAAATTTTCACCTGGAGTCCTCTACATCTGTGGAGTTGTGGCAGTTGAAGAGATGACAAGGTAAAAACCACGTGTATTTGAAGCTAATTGACATTACAGATTTGTCTTCAACTAGTACAGTAAGAGCCCTCTTGTCTGGGACCCTTAGTTGTTTGGTTCATCCAAAAGGTCACTTGAAACAGGGTATCACACAAAAAATTTATTCTTAGGGGCACCTGGGTGGCTCAGTTGGTTAAGCGTCTGCCTTTGCCTCAGGTCATGATCCCAGGGTTCTGGAATTGAGCCCTATGTCAGGCTCCCTGTTCAGTGGAGAGTCTGCTTCTCCCTCTGCCCCCTCCCTGCTCATGTGTGCCTACGCTCTCTCTCTCTCTCTCCCTCTTGCTCTCTCTCAAATAAAATCTTTAAAAAAACTTTATTCTTACATATTTTAACTTTAAATATTCTTTGTCAATTATTTAATGTAGGACCCAGGTCTTTTCTATCTTTTTAGTATAGGTCTGCTTATAGGTGTCCTCTAATTATCTTTCTTGTATAAATCATATGGATTGCATTACATTATATAGTTGTGAACCAGGGATACAGAATTTTTGTAGATTTTTGCTATATTTTCCTCCAATCTTTTATAACTGTTTCACCCACAATTAATTTACCAATGCCTTTAAATTAAAAAAAAAAAAAGGCAGCACACTTTTTTTTTAAGATTTTATTTTTAAGTAATCTCTACGCAACGTGGGGCTCAAACTCACAACCCCGAGATCAAGAGTCGCATGTTCCTTTGACAGCCAGCCAAGCTCCCCTAAAAAAAACAACACACTTTTATCTAGTCTTTCCAAAGTTCAGCTTGGTTTTTGCAGAGACTACAACTCTTCAAACTCATGTTATGACAATTTGTATAATCACGATAAAAAGTTCAACTGGCATAATTAGTTTGTTTGATAACTGTTTTAATTTCCTAGAGCCACTGTAATAAATTATAACTAATTGAGTGACCTAATACAACAGAAATTTATCCTCTCACCATTCTGGTACTTGGAAGTCCAAAATCAAGGTGTCAGCAGGACCATGCTCCCTCTTGCTCCCACCTTGCTTCCTTAGGGAAGACCATTCAGTCCTTTCTTGGCTCTCCCAGCTTCTGGTGGCCCAAGTGTCCCTTGTCTTATAGCAGCAAACTCCAGTCTCTGTCTCAGTCTTCACATGGCCTTCTCTGTGTGTCTGTGTTCTTTCTCTCTTACAAGGATACTCTCATTTAGGACCCGCCTACGTACAGTATGATCTTATCTCAACACTTACTTTATTTACATTTGCAAAGACACCATTTCCAAGTAAGATTACGTTCTTGGCTTCCAGGTGAACATGAATTGTTGGGAAATACTATTCAACCCACTATAGTCACAAACTCAACTCAGCTTGGTAGACATATGTTGCAACAAGTAGAAATCGAAGTAAAGGGTGTTCCAGACAGAAAGAAGTCTATTAACTGAAAGCATGTAGATTGCCCTAGGAACCAATCATCTGTATGCTTTTCCAAGGAGATGGAGAGCATCAGTTAACCCAGTAAATTGGCTGAATGGAGATTACTTAAAACTGCTTCTACTTTTTCTCCTTCAAACTTGTATAAATGTGTTTGTTACTATGTATATATAAAAATTTGATAAGACCATTTATTTTATTTGCTTGGAAGGTAGGAAGATTTTATCTAACCAGGTCTTTCACTTACAAAACTGAAATGAACAGAAGGCAAAATGTCTGTCTTATCTTCTGTTGTCTTGATTCATATTTAGTTGAATAGCCTGATCTTTTAGAGTAATTGTGTTGCTTGAATATGACACTCATAAGAAAATGAGATAGAATCTTATTAAAGTGGTATCCATATTTAAAATATCAATGTCTACATTATTCAGTCTAATAATCTAGTTGGCTTTGCCTTCAATATTTCTCATTAAAGGAAAATCAGAAGGTACTGAAATTCAAATCAGGCCATTTCGTACCTATTTAATAACTCTGGGAAAAGGATTATTTGATTGGAGGATAAAAACTATTGGCTTAGGTAATGAGAGGTCTGATTTTTAATTATCCTTACTATAATTCTTGCCTTCATATCACAGATTTTTTTTATATAGTTGGGTTAAATGCTGAACTGTATTTTGTCATTTAGCTCCCTCATAGCTACTAAATAACTAAACTTCCTATTTTTGTTTTTGCTTAGTATAGTGTTTGGGATCATATAAATCAATCCAAGTTGGATCTCTAATAAAATATTAATTGGGATTTAGAACTATTAACATATTTATGTATGTAAATACCCTGGCATGGTTTCAAAAACTGGTGATTTTAGGAACTTCAACAATGAGTAATTTTTTTAAAAGTTTTCAATGTTAGCATGATTTTAGGAAATAAATATGTACTTTGATTTCATTCTCTATTTGAAGCATTTTTTGGAAACAGTGACATGTCTGCATTTGATTAATGTAATAAAATGGAACCTGCAGTACTTCAAATAAATATCTGGCCAATTAAACATCTTTTGATGAGGAGAGCGAGTTCTCTAATCAGTGTTTATTTAAATTTACATCAAATCAATATTATTTTTACTTCATTATTTTGCTTCATAGGGAAGATTTGAGTAGAATTCATAATTTTCAACTAGGTTTTCAAATTCAATTTGCTTGAAGGCAAATACAGGAAACATCTTTATTAATTTTTTTTAAGATTTATTTATTTATTTGAGAGAGCGAGAATGAGAGAGAGTACATGAGAGGGGGGAGGGTCAGAGGGAGAAGCAGGCTCCTCGCTGAGCAGGGAGCCCAATGCGGGACTCGATCCCAGGACTCCAGGATCATGACCTGAGCCGAAGGCAGTTGCCTAACCAACTGAGCCACCCAGGCGCCCATATTTATTAATTTAAGTTGGAGCTCAAATTAGCTCACCTACAAAAATTGGCCTATACCTCCAATCCCATACCCCCTCCACCCCACCTCAAAAACCCTGAAAGAATATGTACTAAAATATTAATAGTGGTGATCTAAACAGTGGCTTTAGCATTTCCAAAATGCTTTGAGCATTTTTGTATGTTTTAAAATACCTACAGTAAACATGTATCAGTTTTATTACCAAGAGGGAAAAAAATAATTTTTTTTTTATAAAAAGGCAATTACTGTGTGCATTGGAAATATGTATTAGGCCAAATTTATTATACACCTATCATCTATATTAGTCTGCTAGAGCTGCCATAACAAAATACCAGAGACTGCGTGGCTTAAACCACAGTAATTTATTTTCTCACAATTCCAAAGGCTGAGAGCCCAATGTTTGGCAGTTTGGGTTTGTCTTAAGGCCCCTCTCCTTGGCTTGCAGATGGTGCTTCCTCCCTGTGTCCTCACATGACCTTTCCTCTGTGTGCTGCATCCACAGTGTCTCTTTTCTTACAAGGACACCAGTCATACTGGATTAGGTTCTCACTTTTATGACTTTATTTAACCTTAGTTACCTCTTCAAAGGCTCTGTCTTCAAATACAGGCACAGTGGGGGTTAGGGCTTCAACATATGAATTTGAGACACAATTCAGGAGACACAATTCAGTCAGTCCTTACCACCACCAATTCCTAGCTACTGTAAAACAAAAATTTCCACCTCTTAATCACACATGGAAATAAATTCGATATGAAAAGACTCTGATGGCAAAGTATACCGGAGAGTTAAAACAGTTACATGGGTGATTTAGGAAAAATATTAAGGAGTAAGTGGGGAAAGGGCTGAATTGCCTAAATAATTACTTGACTTTCCTTGACCAGTTTTACAATTGCTTTCTCTATGTGCTACAATTACAGAAACGTGATATTTTCTAGTCTTCAATGTACCTGCAGCATGAACCTCTCTGCTGCAAATCAGATCACATTAGTTAATTCTAGAGCCCAGCCCCATTTACAGGGCATCTGATGAAAGGTTAGATATGGCAGTTCTACCAGTAAGCCATTTGGCTTCAAAGAAGTCCAGTTTAGTGGCTGTCCATGTCCCAGCAGTTTAATCTGAAATTAAAAACACACACAAATATCTCCAAATGTATCTCTTTGACTCACCCACTTTATTGGAAAAGAGTGGCTGGTATTTCTTTAAAACACTATAGACAGGACACTCATCTTTTGGTTTTATTTAGTGGTTCACACATTATTTTAGCCCTTGATCCAAATGAGTGCATACATGTGTCTTGCTCATGTATTCCTCTCATATAAAAGTGTGCAAGAGTTGGAAAAGAATTGTAAAGGTTGAACAGTATCAGAGTAGGGAAAACACTGAAGAGAGGATTGGGGAAAAGGACTCTGGAACCAATCTGCCCAACATAAGACCTGCATAGTTGTGCACAGAATGTTTGGAAAAAGGCCCCCCTCCTTTATCTAGCAACACTTCCTCCCGGATTTTCCAGTAACTAATTAACAATACATAAGTCTGATCAATTATTACTGTAATTGTTTTATATCCTTAATCTTATACTAAGTGGATCTAGATAGAAGTAATTTCCTACATAACTGTGATTATTTTGAACAAGAAAACTTTGCCTACCATGTAGAGCAACACAAAAACAAAACCCATGAATTTAACAGTATCAATGGAAGCCAAACAGAATACAGATAAAATAAAAAGATGAGGTCATACCCAGGCCCCTAAGCTGTAATAAAACATCAAATTTGAACTCCATCTTTCTCTCTGCCCGATCAACCACAGTGTTAGAAATGAAATATGGAAAATGATGCAAGGAGAAGCATATGGACAATTTACATCCAAGGAAATTGTCAGTTTCTTAAAAATAAGCTATAAAATATATCAAAATGAACTCAATGCCAGATGTGTTGGTTACAACTTTCTCCAGATTTTTTTAATGACCTTAAAATAGTATGGCCACACATCTTACTTTTATTCAGATTTGTTCTGGGATGGGAGAGACTCTGAATCCATTTTATGTATGTCTGTATGTGTATGTATTTATGAATTCCAGAATTCATTTTGGATGCTTGCAGAACTTGAACAACCTAAAATAACTGTGAAAAAGAATATCTATTTTACACTGATATGCATGGAGACAACATAGCTGTTTTATAAGTTTAGTTTTCTGGGAAATGAAAGAAAACTTTCAAAGCTTTGGCCAAACATTGCCATTGATGAAGTTCATTTTTAAAATTACAGGTATCCCTCACTTTCTGAAAGTTTGTGTTATGCCACTTCACTTTTATGAAAGACCTACAGTAGTTAGTACCTGTTTTTGTAACTGAAAGAAATCTAAAGAGGATTTTCACTTTTACAAAAAAAAGGCAAAAAGTAAAAGTAGCATTCAGTGTTTGTTTTGCAGAGAGGCAGTGCATACCCCAAGCAGCAGCCAAAGTGGCAACAAGTTCCTTCCCATGCTCAGCATCTCAGCATCAAGCTGCCAGAGCTTTGAGCTGTGTCTGTGAGCATCTGTGCTTTATCACAATTCATTTTGTGCATCCATTAGCAAGATATGCTCTAAGGTATTAGAAGAGCCTAAGAGAGGTTGCTTTTGGGGTCTGGGACTATTCAAAAAAAAAACTTCCACATAAATTAATGGTAATTGCATCTTTGCTTTACACCATTTCAGTTTATGAAAGGTTTCATAAGAATGCTCTGCTGTACTCTTATAAGATATAAAAGGAACATAAATAAAGATAATTAATAAAGATAAAATCCCCTTACCTTTGTTACTCCCAGAGTAGCTATGGGTTGGCTAAGCAACAGACGTCTTGATGTGGGCCATTCAAGAAATATTGCATAGACCAATTTTTGTTTACGTTTGGCTGTGTACCTGGTTAAAGGGGGAAAAAGTATAGTAATACTATAGGTCAGGTTTGGAATTATTTTACAGAGATACTTCCATGTAGTAAATATTTACCAATGTCTTCATGAATAGAGGGAAGGAAAAATAACTCCATGGTAGAGTAAAAAGGACTTAAAAGGGGTTCCCAATTCCAGTGTGTGTATTGGGGCCTGGAGGGGAGGTTCCCTATCCCACCAAGCAATTCTCAGACACCAGCTGGGTCTCCTACAATTCAACTCAATTCTGACACTATCTACCTGGGGATAGTGTCAGATTTCCACAGGCAAGGATTCGGTCCTACAAGACTGCTTGCCTACACCACTCTCAACTTCAGACACCAATCACAAGTCCCAGTTATCACCTGGTCTTCTAACCCACAAGCTATAGAAAGGAGGTTACAACGACGTCCTTCTTGGTTTTGATTAATTTTCTACAGCAGCTCACAGAACTCACAGAAACATTTTACTTACTAGATTACCAGTCTGTTACAACAGGATAAAACTCAGAAACAGCCAGAGAGAAGGTATGGGGAAAGGGCTTGGAGCTTCCGTGAACTCTCCAGGCACACACTCTCCCAACAATCCTGAACCTCTCTAAACCCCGTCCTTTTGGGTTTTTATGGAGGCTTCATTACAGGGGTATGACTGATTAAATCAATGGCCATTGGTGACTGATTCAACCTCCAGCCTCTCTCCTCAATCTAGGACTGGAAGTTCCAACCCTGTAATCACAAGGTTGGATCTCCAGGCAACCAGCCTCACCCTTTGGTGAAGTGGAAAAGTCACCTCAGTAACATAACAAGAGACATCTTTATAGTTCTCATCACTTAGGAAATTCCAAGAGCTTTAGGAGCTCTGTGCCAGAAATGGAGACAAGACCAAATATATACTTGTTATAAATCATAATATCCTAGTACCTCCCTCCCCCCACTTCCCTTTACTAAAAGGAACAGGCACTTTTCTAATATTACTCTTCATCAGACAGTTCTCATGGAGCTGGAAGGAGGCAGGGAAATATAAGCAAGAAGGTAAGAAGTGAGAGTAAATGGCTTTCCACCTGCTGGTTCAAATCTTCATATTCCCTCCTCAGCAGATATGTATGTGTCAATGCTGGGCCAAGTACTGAGGCTCGTGTTAGGAATACAGTAGAAAACAAAAACACACTTAGTTCTTGTTCTTAGGGAACTTAGACTAGAGTGAGGAAGACAGACGTTCAGTAATCACACAAATAATGTCAAAGTGTGGGTTTTAACAAGCACAATGAAAGAAAAGGAAATGGAAAGATTTTAACAGAGGGATCTCTTTAAATTAGACCATCAGCAAGAAGCCTCTCCAAGAAAACAACATTTAATCTAAGACTTAAAGGATGAATGAGAAAAAAGGAGAAAATGTAAGAAGCGTTAAGCTCTAGACAAAGGAAACAGTACTCACTCATTCTTTTACTTAATTTTTCAACAACTATTTATTGAAATCTTAAAATGCTAATCACTGTTTTAGAGCTGGAGACATGGTATTGAACATAGTCCCTGTCTTCATGGAACTCACATGGTAGTGGGAAAAATTAGAATGAGCAGGTGGTGATTAAGTGCTATGGGGAAAACTGAAGCCACATGAGGACAGAGCATGCTAGGTTGGAAACGAGAGGTGTAGGTGTTATTTTAAATCTAAAACTCAAGCAAGACCTCTTTGAGGAGGTGGCATTGAGGAGACCTGAAGAATGTGAGGGAGAGCCATGTGAATATCTGG
The DNA here is from genome assembly GCF_002201575.2 of Neomonachus schauinslandi. Lineage (NCBI taxonomy): Eukaryota > Metazoa > Chordata > Mammalia > Carnivora > Phocidae > Neomonachus > Neomonachus schauinslandi. The sequence continues at coordinate 22,172,777 of NC_058410.1, read as the reverse complement.
AGGAAGAGAGGACAGCAAGCACAGAAGTCCCCATGCAAGAGTATGCTTGGCTGGTTGACAAGGCAGCAAAGAGGGCAGAATGAGAATGAGGGATAGCAGGGTGGCAGACAAGATCAGACAGCAAGGAATCAGGTTTTTGGGTTTTGTTTTTTGTTTTTTGCTTTAAGATTCTATTTGAGAGAGAGAGAGCATGAGCAGAGGAAGGGCAGAGGGAGAGGGAAAAGCAGACTCCCCACTGAGCAGGGAGCCCAACGTGGGGCTCAATTCCAAGACCCTGAAATCATGACGTGAGCCAAAGGCAGACATTTAACCAACTGAGCCACCCAGGCACCTCAAGGAACCAGTTTTTATAGGACCTTGTAATCCGCTATTAGACCTGGCTCATTCTCTAAGACTGGAAACCATTGGAGGAATTTGAGCATAGAAGTGACATAACCTGGCTTTATTATTTAAAAAGGTTTTATATTAGAAAGATTAAGTGGGCAAGGATGGAAACAGATCACTCGAGAAGCCACCGAAATAATCCAGGGGAGAGATAACAGGGAGTAAAATGATGAGAGTTGCCACAAGAGAGGATGAGAAGTGGTCGGATTCTAGATATACCTCAAAGACAAAGACGATGATATTTGTTGATGGACTGGCTGTGAAATGTAAAAGGAGAGTTAAGGACTCCAAGATTTTGGGCCTCACGACCACCTAAAAGGATGAAGCTGCCATTAACTGAAATGGGGAAGACTCTGTGGAGCTGGTTTAGAGCAAAATTTAAAAATTAAGACCTGAGTTTTGGACAAACCAGGTTTAAGGTGCTTATACTTCCATGAGGAGTGGCTGACTAGAAAGTTGAATATATGAGTCTGGAGTTCAAGAAAAGAGGTCAGCACTGTAGAGGTCATCAGTATGGCATTTAAATCTGTGAAAATGGATGTGATCACCTGGGGAATAAAAATAAATAGGAAGAATGGAAGTCCAAGGACTAAGCCTCAGGGCACTTCAATGTTTAGTGCCTGGGAACTGGAGGTGCAACCAGCAAAAGACACTTAAGAAGGAGCAGCCAACAAGAAGAGATGGCAATCGGGGTGCCTGGGTGGCTCAGTCAGTTGTCTGCCTTCTGCTCAGGTCATGATCTGAGCCTCTCCCTCTGCTATTCCCCCTGCTTGTACTCTCTCTCTCTCTCTTAAATAAATAAAATCCTTAAAAAGGAAGAAGAAAGAAGAAGAGAAGGAGGAGGAGAAGGAGGAGGAGGAGGGGGAGGGGGGGGGAGGGGGAGGGGGAGGAGGAGGAGAAGAAAGGGCAATCAACAGACTCAGATGCTGCCATAAACTCAGAAAATAGGACCATGAAATGACCCTGGATTTGGCAAAGGACAGGTTAAAGGGCCTTGGTAACAATGATTTTATGAAGTCTGGGGTTGGAAACCTGACCAGAGTGGGTGCAAGAGAAAACTGGAGAAAGAAATTGGAATTAACAAGAGAAAGAAAGAAGGAAGGAAGGAAGGAAGGAAGGAAGGAAGGAAGGAAGGAAGGAAGGAAGGAAAGAAAAAGAAAGGGAGGGAGAGAGAGAGGGAGGGAGAGAGAAAGATTTAACATGTTTTACTATAAAAGAAAGGAGAGAAATGGAGAGGTGCCTGGAAATCTAAGGGTTAAAAGAGGCTTTTTTTAAGATGTAAGAAATAATACATTTGTGTGCTGATAGGAAAGGATCTAATAGCGGAAATTGAAGATGAGGAGCAAAAGGAGAGAACTTCTAGAATAATATCCTTGAGTGGCTAATTTTGGTTGGGATCCGGGACACCAGGAAATATGTGTGAGTGTGTGTGTGTCTATATCTGTGTATTTCAGTCACATGTAGCTACCCATGGGCAGGCATGGAATAAGTACAGCTAAATTTAACCAAAGTTGAGGTTTTAATCGAAGTCAAGTGAGTACAACAGAGAGAAAAAGAGTATGCAATGGAGTGATGAGCCACAGAATCTGACTGGGATAAGGAAGAGGGCTGAGGGACAGAGAAAAAGTGACAGAGTTACAGATGGTATCCTTAGTGGATTATAGATCCCTCCAGAAGCCCAAGTGTTGTGTGGAGTGAGCTGAAATATAAAAGGTGGTAGGACACAGGAGAATGCTTCAAACTGAGATCATGGAAGAGATGCAATTATTGGTAATGCAGGACCTAAGGCATGACCCAAAAAGGGGGTAGCAAAGGTACAGTGGACAAGAACCCTAGAACAGAGAGTCCAGAAACTGAGGGGCCAGCAAATTAAAAGAAATGTGAATATAGATAATTCAAATCAGTAAGAACTGATGTTAAGAGTAGATCTGGGGACAGTGACAGTGAGCCAGGGCTGAAATCTTGAAGGACTGTAAGGGAGTCTACAGATGACTGTAGCAAGGTGGGGCAGCACGCATGGTATAGGAAAGCGCTTCTACTGGGGGGCGGGGAGGGCGGGCCACGTGGGGTTGATGAAGTTGGTAGGAGCCAGACAAGGAGCTTCACAGGCCTTGTTAAATATTTTGGCTTTTATTTTTATTTATTGAAATAAAAGTTAATGGAATAATGGTTAATACTTGTGAAATCGTGATCAGACCCCCTTGTAGTCAAATATATGCCCAGACACAAATTCCAAAACCAGATTTAAACTAGTCTCTGTAAAATGAAGGATTGGTACTGAGTTCTCACTATGGCTTTCTTCCAGACATTCTAAAATTCTACAATTAGTTGCTTCTGTCTACATTGTTTTACTTTATTTTCTTCAGTGAGCTAACAATTAGTTTTAAGTCATAAGTCAAATAGGATCAAAGAAGAACATTTAGTCTAATCTTTGGTTTATACTTGATCAGGCTATATTCACCTGGTGACAACAAAAGGTGAATTTTTAGAGCTTCACTGATACTACTCTTACTTATATATTTTAAGACCCCACATCAGAAACCATCAAATTTGCAAAGTGTAGTTCAGATACTCATTGGCACATGGAAGTTCAGACATAAGCCTGAAGCAAGGCTTTTAAATAAGATTCTAGTTAAAAGAAAAATTAGCAAGTTAAAATAATTTTAAAGAAACTGTAGGTTTAGATTTATTAGAATAATATGAACAAATTATAAGTTTTTTCTCAATTAAAATAACGCTGTTATTTGGGCTGATTTTCAATATTTTTTTCTGCCCTTTGACACCTCTTTCTTGCTAATTTCATAAGATGGAGCAGCTGCAAAAATTACAATTAAATGACTAAACAGAAGTATTCCTTTTGGATTAACCCCTCAACATCTTTCATTTTTCTGAATGGCCAGTAGAGCGATTTTTTCACTAAAATTTGCCCACTATTAGGAAGTTTCTACAGATGATTTAAGCTCGATTTGATAAACAGTAAGTGTTCAAAAACATGCTGACTTCTTCTAAAGTTTGGAGAGTGCTTTGTCTAAATAGGCATGCATCCAATTTCCTTTTTTATCCTACTTTTCTCTTTATACCTCTGAGAAATTTTAGATGCCTTCCTCCATCAAATAGTACTTGGTAACAAGAAGAACTTACCACACATTTGGGGTAACATCATCACTCTGGGATCTCCAAGGGTGGGTTTCATAAATGGCTTCTCCATTGACTTTTAGCCAGGTCCCCATTTGCCTCAATCGCTCCTCAAAAATTGCAGAAATGGTGCCATCATGTGTGGGCCCAATATTCATCAAAAGATTTCCTCCACATGAAACTGTTTCTACAAGTTGCTAAAAAGTTAAGAATAAATAATCTTAGGTAGATGAGACAATTCCATTGTGAATGTGTTAACAATATGTTGTTATTTGTGTGCTTACACCTGCATGTAATCACCATCCAGAAAAACACAGAAAATAGAATAATAATAAAATACAGGCCATTGAGCTATACAAACTATAAAAAAATAATTCTCACACACCCACACAATTAAGAATATTACCTTAATAGTCACCAGACATTTTACTGTACCTTCACTAGTTCTTCGATTGTAAGATAGTCATTAATTCCAGCATCTCTCCTGTAGCCCCAGGAAAACTTGTCTATTGTCATGCAATTCTCCCATTTATGAGGCAAAAGATGTCCTGGGTTGTACCGATCACTGCAGGTATAATAGCCACCATGCTTACAGATGGTACCATAGCCCCACCGGTCATTGGTCACAACTGTGTCCCGAACTGGGCTGAAACAATTTTTTAAATAAAACATAAAATATTTTACATAAAAGGAAATGTCACTGAAAAGAAGTCTAACTGAAATCCACTCCTGAAAAATCATATAGCATAACATAATGCAAAGCCCATGGTTTTGAAGTCAAATAGACCTGGGTTGGTTGCAATCCTGGCTGTCGCTTTCTAAGCTCCCTACCCGGAGTAAGTGACCTAACTCCTGAAGAATCAATTTCCTCATCTGTTATTAGAACAGAAATAATTTATGTAAAACACCTAGCCCAGCAACCAGCACATAGAGCACTTACAAGACTATCATACTATTATTTGAAGCTCCTTCTCCCACATATTATGATAGCCAGAATTGAATTTACACTCAAAACATTCTTCTCACCTATGACTGAATAATCTCATACATATATTCTAGCCATCCTCTTACAGTTGTGCCTGATGTTGAAAAATCTCTGGCAAGTGGACTGTTGCCATCATGGAATTTACAGTGGCATGAAACAGACCCCACAACATTATCATCGGAGCAGGTGTGAAGCTCCTGCACCTCCCCACTTAGAAGAGACAGTTTGCTTTACAAACTGAAGTGGATGGTTCCCAGTCTTTCGTCTTGGAAGAAGTACCTGGAGAAACTGCTGCTTTAAGTAGCCAAGAGCTCTCCAGAATATTCTTATGCACACCCCAAGTGTGTCCAGGGAACACACGTAGAACACTCTCTGATTTCAGAACACAATATCGAGTATTTTCTAGTTACAAATATAAATTTGGTCCACATGGTTTAAGCCTAATAGAGGAGCTCAGCCAGAACTCCCTGTTCTAATGGGGCAGTCTGGAACATGCTAGAAAGCTACATGTAAAGAACAGGAAGTGGTGAGAATGCTGATGAAGGAGAGGAGGAGGCAGACAACGGTGACAGTGACTGAGCAGCAAAGATTATCAAAGGGTCAGAAGATAAAAAGAAGGAACCAGAGGAATTGAAAAGCACATAATCACAAACAGTGAGGAATTGTCTCAGAATAGGAGATGAAAAGGGGGACCCACAAAATTAATGTCTTCAAAGTTCTTGATTCTGTGATTTTATCTTTTTGTAGTGATTCCAAATTTTTAATGATTTTAGTGATTTCAAAATCAGACTATTGAGTTGTATTTGACTCCTGATTTGTAACTCTTGCTTATTGATTACTCTGAGGAAAAACTGATATATTTAATGGGCATTATTTACAATGATTTCCTCCTACCCCACACCACAGATGAGCCTAAAAGGGAATATTTCACAAAGCAAACAGTATACATGTATGAGGAACATTTAGGGTCATGACAGCAATCTAATAGCATACACACCTTTCGTTATACAGCCAGGCTAAGAAGTCTGTGCTGTTCCAGTAGTAATCAGGGGCATGTCCATCACCATCCGACCACAGGATCTCCGGCTGATACTTGTTCACTAACTCATAGAGTTCCGGCAACGTCTTAGAAACTGGAAACTGTTGCTGTTGGAATGACCTGGACTTATCCTCAATGAAGAGTGGATGAAACCATTCAAAAAGGGAATGGTACAGTCCAAATCGCAGGTCAGTCCTGTTCCTAATGGCTACCTCAAGTTCCTTGACGAGGTCCCTCTTCGGCCCCTCATCTACAGCATTCCAGTTCCATGAATACTTTGAGCCCCACAAGGTAAAGCCTGCACAATTATATTGAGTCTTTGTAAGAATATGAATTTGTTTTAGCAAATTTCCACCTCTATAAATGCCAAAACAAACGAGATAGTACATGTGACATATAAAAACTTCTACAACAATGGTTTTATGGCATGTTTTCTCATAGCACGTATTCTACTTTTATACAAGCAACAAATGAGAATTTCAACAAGGTGAAACCAAGGGGGTTTTTTTTTAGTAACTTTCTGGGTACCCCCTTAAGGTCTGTGTAGTCTGATCGATCTCCTATATTTTTCCTCTTAGAATAGAAGCTCCTTGAGGGATAGCATCATGCCTGCAGGATTCCCTGCTGTATCCTCAGCCCAACTGTTAGCAGAGGGTCTAACACAAAATCAACAATCAACACAGATCACAGCTAAGATGGGGACATCTTCCACATCTACCATACTAAACACTGACTGCTACTACTTATAATGAAGATCCTGAAATGCACTCCTGCAAGATTCTTACTTGTCTCCTAAACCAAAGATTAAAGTATGTTCCCTGGTTGGGAATGATTTTATGTAGTGTGAGTCTTAGAACACTGGCGATCCATATCTAATAGTACATCTTTAGCTTCATCGTTCATCCTATATCACCAGAAGGGGAAAAGATATTCTTCCCCAGTAGTTCTGTACTTTAAAATATTCCCACCATTTGTAATCTCATCCTTCTCTAAAGTCATAAACTTAGATGTTGCTCTTTAAACTACCTGAAATTATCTACCAATTAAATGGGTAAGAAAAATAATCTGTCTGCCATTAAATAAGCACTTTGAAATAATTCATATTTTAAAAGGAATTTGCATTTAGATTGTTCTATGTAAAAATAATAGAAATGCTATATAAACTGAAATAATATAAAAGCCTCAAAAATTTTAGTTAGTGCCTAGGAACGTAAGTACATTGTTACTATCCCACTGAAATCTAAACAAATCTTTGAGAATAGACATACATAAGGCACTCTGTATTTACTCTTGTGAATTAGGACAAGTCTAAGATGGACACAGTCTTCAGATTCATTTTCAAGAAGCATTTAAAACAGCTCACTCTTGTTCCAAAGGCATTTGTGGTAAGCTTCAAAGCCGTGTCAATATTTAAAGTCCTATTCAAAATGTTTCAAGTAGGAAGTCTAGTCAATAGAGCGTGCAACTCTTGATCTCAAGGTTGTGGGTTTGGGCCCCATGTTCAGTTGTAGAGATTACTTAAAAATAAGAAAAAATATTTTTAAAAAAATGTTTCAAGTTGACAGGCTCTATTGCCAGACAGTACAAAAACCATGTGGGTCTTCATCACCACCATAAAAGCTCACAGAGAGATCTTCCTGCCTACCAAGCTCAGGGGGCTTTTTTCCATAAAGCAATGAAAACATGAGTCCTATAAAGTTTACAAATGTGGGCTTCATTATCTCTCCTCACTGTATGATTAAAAGTTATTTTGTTTTGCTTTTAAATAAGCTCACTATGTAATACTTTGTGCCATACAGCTTAAAGAGTTCCTAGACATCAGGAAATCAACATGTTCAAGCAAATACACTTTCTAAATATCTACCTCAGTAGGAGAAACATCTATAGGAGAAAGTCATTAAGCCACTAGAATGTAGCCAAAGGGAAAAGTATTCTAAGATAATTACAGATTTTTGGTTTTGATTCTTCCCTCCTATTCCCCTCCCCACCTCTGGAGAAGGCACTGAGGCAAAATTTCTTATACCAGGCAAAGATGGTCATGCAAAGGAAACTGTCAAATGAATTATCATGTGGTTGGGATAGTAAACAATTTGTTGATGCTTCCTTGATCTTCTGGATACTAGAACAGTAATGGGTGGAAACTATCCTATTAATGTAGGACCCCTGTGATGGATAATTTTATGTCAACTTCACTGGGCCACAGGGTGCTCAGGTATTTGATTAAATATTATTCTGAGTGTGTCCATAGGGGTATTTCTGCATGAGATTAACATTTATTTTTATTATTATTATTACGTTATGTTAATCACCATGCTTTACAACATTAGTTTTTGATGTAGTATTCCATGATTCATTGTTTGCGTATAACACCCAGTGCTCCATGCAGAATGTGCCCTCTTTAATACCCATCACCTGGCTAACCCATCCCCCCACCCCCCTCCCCTCTAGAACCCTCAGTTTGTTTTTCAGAGTCCATAGTCTCTCATGGTTCGTCTCCCCCTCCCATTTCCCCCCCCTTCATTCTTCCCCTCCTGCTATCTTCTTTTTTTTTTTAAACATATAATGTATTATATGTTTCAGAGGTATAGGTCTGTGATTCAACAGTCTTACACAATTCACTGTGCTCACCATAGCACATACCCTCCCCAATGTCTATCACCCAGCCACCCTATCCCTCCCACCCCCACCACCCCAGCAACCCTCAGTTTGTTTCCTGAGATTAAGACTTCCTCATATCAGTGAGATCATATGATACATGTCTTTCTCTGATTGACTTATTTTGCTCAGCATAATACCCTCCAGTTCCATCCACATCGTTGCAAATGGCAAGATTTCATTCCTTTTGATGGCTGCATAATATTCCATTGTGTATATATACCACATCTTCTTTATCCATTCATCTGTCGATGGACATCTTGGCTCTTTCCACAGTTTGGCTATTGTGGACATTGCTGCTATAAACATCAGGGTGCACGTACCCTTTAGGATCCCTACATTTGTATCTTTGGGGTAAATACCCAGTAGTGCAATTGGTAGATCATATGGTAGCTCTATTTTCAACTTTTTGAGGAACCTCCATACTGTTTTCCAGAGTGGCTGCCCAAGCTTGCATTCCCACAGGGATGAGATTCGGAGAAAGAGATTAACATTTAAATAGGTAGACTGAGTAAAGCAGATAGCTCTCTCCAGCGTGGGTGTGCCTCAGCCAATCTGTTAAAGACCTAAACAGAATAAAAGGCTGAGTAAGAACTCTGCCTGTCTGAGCTCACACCTTCTGCCTTTGGACTCAGACTTGGACAAGAACCTAAATCATCATCCACACTCCTGGTTCTCAGGCCATTGGCCTCAGACTGGAACTGTACAGCCAGCTCTCCTGGATCTGGATTTCTGAGCTCCATAACTGCATGACCCAGTGTTTTATAATAAATATCTTTATATATCATACTTCCACTTGGTTCTGCTTCTCTGGAGAACCTTGACGAATACAACCACCATGTTTCCTTTTAGATATGCTTCCACCACCTCTGACATTTGTGGGCCCCATTACAGTCCCATTGTCTTTGTCCTTCTAGGTGATCTGTGTCGCTTTCATTACTAGCAAACCGTCCACCATTGGGCTATCTAAGAGTTGGCCAAAGGTGCAGCAAGGTGTGTGGATAATGACACAAGACTACAGCAGCATAATCCCCATGGTGATGGAGCCTTCCCAGAATGTATTACGGAAGTGCAATGAAAGCAAAGAGGGCGGGGCGCCTGGGTGGCTCAGTCGGTTAAGCATCAGACCCTTGGTTTCAGCTCAGGTCATGATCTCAGGGCTGGGCACAGAGTCTGCTTTAGATTCTCTGTCTCTGCCCTCCCCCCACTCAAGCTTGTAAGCGCACGCGCTCTCACTCTCTCTCTCTCTCTCCCTCAAATAGGTGAATAAATAAAACCTAAAAAAAAAAGGGAAAGAAAAGAGGGCAATTCTAATTATAAACTTGGAGCTGCAACCCACATCTCACTTCAAATAGCTTCAAATGAAATCTTGGAAATATTGTTAAATATGCACATAACAAAATGTGATCATTTTTCTTTTTTTTTCGTTTTTGGATGGAATATGTGGTCCCTTAAATTACAGGCAAATGTCAGTAGCCACTAACTGGTGTTCCTCAGAGAAAACTGATTTCATGTGTTTTAGTTTCTTCTTCCAAAAGAACTACTTTACATTTCATAACTATTGTCAGTGTTTGCAAATGTTGCACTTACTTACCTTCATGATGTTTGGAAGTTAAGACAATGTATTTGGCACCAGAAGCCTGAAAAATATCTGTCCAGTGGCTCACATTAAAAAACTTTGCTGTAAATAGTGGTCCGAAATCTTCATATTTGAAATTAGGAGGGTAATTATTTTTCATAAATTCCACATACGTCGGTATCTTTTTCTCTTGCCAATACCACCTAAGGGAGGAAGAGACACAACACATAAACGGCATACACATAAACATTTGAAATAATTGCCCCAACTCCCCTTACTAATTCCCCCTTACTCAAATATTACCCAAATTCTTTCTCACTTCCCCATTAGTTTGACTTTGCCTTAAAGAAAGCTTAATGGAAACTTCCCTCGCTCTCCATCTATCCCTCTGAACATTCTAGACAACTCAGCTACCTATTTGCTCTTAATTCTTCATTTTTAAATCACAATATGTAGTATGTATCTTTACACAGTCTTCGAAAGGAAGATCACATGCCTAAAACAACATGCATCTTTTATATTCACTAGCAAAGAACAAATGGGGTAGTTGGCAACAGTAAAATTAAAATGATACTGTTATTTTAATATATTGACTCAGCCTTTAAGGATTACTTGTTGTGCATCCATTCTGAGCAAGGCCTTCCTGCCTTTGGACAAGGTTGTGTGAAGCAATGCCTGGCTGCCATGATGTGACCATGAAGGGACAAGTCAACAGGCTGAGGATGACAGAAATAGGTTAGTTCTTTGATTTCATCAATGAGAAAACTATCTCTACATTTATGTTGAGTAACAAACCCTTATTATTACATCATTTACTTAGGTTTTCTGTACCTTGAAGTGAAAGTATCCTAACTGATCCATGATGCATTTTTGCGTTTTAAACTGAACTACAGGGGTGCCTGGGTGGCTCAATTAAGTGTCTGCGTTCGGCTCAGGTCATGATCCCAGGGTCCTGGGATCGAGCCCCACATCAGGCTCCTTGCTCGGCGGGGAGCCTGCTTCTCCCTCTCCCCTCTGCCTGCTGCTTCCCCTGCTTGTGCTCTCTCTGTCAAATAAATAAATAAAATATTTAAAATAAATAAATAAATAAACAAACAAACAAACTGAATTACAAAAGACAAACTGGGACAGTCAGAAGGTTGAACAAGGATGAGGGATTTCTTTTTCTCCCCGCACAGTTTAATTTGAACCTACATTCTCTATTATAGTCTAGAGTTACTTTTCAAATTCCATACTAATAGAGATGAAAAGAGGCACTTACTATAAAAAACCCATCATTTATATCTGGGTTTGAATTGCTATTAAGGACATCACATATACTCATCTCCACTGCTGACTGTTCTGAGTTAAATTGGGGTAGGGAGCAGAGGTTCAGAGGAGACACAGAGGGAGACCATAGATAATTAAAAAATCTTCTACAGAGTTGGGATGCCTGGGTGGCTCAGTCGGTTGGGTGTCCAGCTTTTGGTTTTGGCTTGGGTCATGATCTCAGGGTTGATCAGGTCATGATCTCAGCCCTGTGTAGGGCTCCACACTCAGCACAAAGTCCCTTTCCCTCTGCGTACCCCCCCAACTTGCATGCACACACTCTCTCTCTCTCAAATAAATACATAAATAGAATCTTTAAAAACAAATCTTCTACAGGGTTAATGCACCTCCAGACCATCAGAAATATATTCTAGTTAGTTTTGTATGATCAGTATCTTTATTCTCCTAGGTCAAAACAAACAACCCTGTGTTTATTTGTAGAAAATGAAAAGTTAACCATTGCCAAGAATAATATAACTCAAAACTAGGTATTTTGGGCATAGCAATAGTCTCAATTAACATCAAATCCTCTTCTAGCACCAAATGTATATTTACCTAATATTCCTGGCTGAACAAAATGATAATGTATAATTTATTACATCCTAACATTAGGGGAAGAAAATCTGTTAGTTTATGTACCTGGCTAATCTGAAACATTTCAAAAATATACTCAAAATGCCTTACAGCACAAAACTTGCAAACGAAGATTTATAACATCCTGAAGTAAATATGTCTGGTAATAGACCGTATGGGAAAAAAGAGTCCCTTGTTTTACAAGTTGATTTCAAAAGAGTGTATGAATAGTGCCCCATAGCTTACACATTCTTTTACATCAGTTGGCCTAACTTAATGAAAATGGTTACTGTTTACAGAAAGTCAATGTATTGGTAGAAAGTGGTACAATGTATACCATGTAATGTTAATATAATATATATAGTTTATACTCTTGTATCTACTATATATTGTAGATATTAAATTTGATGCATATTATGTATATAGTATAAAATAGAGTTAAATATTCCTTTATTTTCTTATTTTACACAGGAATACATTATATATGTATGCACATTATATATATACATTTGGTAACATTTCTATCTTGAAGAACTTAATACCTGAAGTATTTAATCCAGAAAGGTAGGTGAAACAGTTCAAAGTTATAACAGATTACATGCACATTTTTACATAGATCTCAATAAAGTCTCAAGAGCAATATTTGTGCAGCACTTTTCATATAATAATTAGGGAGTCTTTTTAAGATAACATTCTAGAACTTTTTTTTTTTTAAGTAGGCTCCCGGCCCAGCGCAGAGCCCAACAGGGACTTGAACTCAGCACCTGAGATCAAGACCCCCTCTGAGATCAAGCGTCAGAGGCTTAATCGACTGGGCCACCCAGGCTCCCCTCTAGAACCTTTTTTTAGTTCCTAGAGCCACACATGGTTAACATTTTAACATTAAAGAGCCAATGCATGTCCAAATGAACAGAAGTTTCACATACTCATAACTTATGTCTTAACCATACTTTATGGCAGAATAGCGATGGACAACCGTTTAGGCCGAAGCCTCGCGGTTCCTCGGACGACCCCCCACACAACTGGAATCATTTCTGCCGCCTTAGTCACTCGGTGGTTACAGTGTGGCAACTCCAGCTTGACACGTGCAACCAGCAAGAGGCTGAGAAGCCAGGGCTGCACGAAGCGCCCGCCGACGCTGGCAGTCCCGCGGGAGAGAAATGCAATGCTCACCCAAGCACCTACGCGGTGCCTTATGCACTTAACACCCGGAAGTGCTGAACGCCGCTGAAACCGCGGGAGGCGAAGCCGCCAGGGGCCCAACAAACCCGCCGCGACCGTGGGCTGGGCGGTGGCGGCAGGCCCGGGGCGGG
>NC_058410.1:22140407-22154806 GCF_002201575.2 Neomonachus schauinslandi | reverse complement strand
GGAGCCGACCGAGGGGGGCGCGCTCACCAGAACCATTCGCTCCCGAAACTGGGCACGGAGAACACCCCCCAGTGGATGAAGATGCCGAACTTGGCCCGGTCGAACCAGGCCGGCAGCGGGCGGGCGTCCAGGGACTCCCAGGTGGCGTCGAAGCGCAGCGCGGGGGGCGCGGTGCTGGGTGCGGGCGGCGGCAGCGGCAGGAGCAGCAGCGGGAGCGCCAGCCCGAGCGCCGGAAGCGCCTGGGGCCGCATGTCCGCGCGCCGCTCTCGGTTCCACCGGCGGCCTCCCTGCGCGCGTCCTTCCGCGTCTGCCGATGAGTAAGCTCGGCGCTGTCACCTGACCGCGCTGTCCCGACAAAGGAGCCCTCCCCGCTGCCGTTCCGGGCGCTCCAGCCCAGGGACCCCTGGAGCGCTGCAAAACCAGTGAGGCCGGTAGTGGTCCCAGACCGCCCTGAGGCTGCTTAGCGTAGAGCTCCCGGTCTGTCCGCCTCGTGCGGAAGAGAGTCAAGTTCAGGGACCTGTGGAAGCGCGTATTCGCTGGAGCAGCACGACCCTTAGAAACTGCCCGGGAGGGGCGCCTGGGTGGCTCAGTCGTTAAGCGTCTGCCTTCGGCTCAGGTCATGATCCCAGGGTCCTGGGATCGAGCCCCACATCAGGCTCCCTGCTCCGCGGGAAGCCTGCTTCTCCCTCTCCCACTCCCCCTGCTTGTGTTCTGGCTCTCGCTAACTCTCTCTCTGTCAAATAAATAAATAAAATCTTTTAAAAAGAGAGAGAAAAGAAAAAAAAGAAACTGCGGGGGAGTGCAATGTGACCCACCGGGACGGGTGGAGCCCTGGACCCAGAGGCCAAGGCAGAAGGAACCTCGAGCCGGTCATCCAGTCCCTTGCAGGTCCAGCGCACCAAAACAACCCAGATCATTCTCGGCCTCTGTATCCACCTCCACCACCACTAGCCCACCAAGCTTCTGGATGTGTTAGAACCGTGGCGGTCAACCTGGAGTCTGTGTCAGGTGAAATCCCAACAGTCTCCAGTTGAGGTTGGGGGCCCAGAATTTGCATTTCTAACGAAGTCCTAGATGATGCTGATGTTGCTGGTCCTGGTCACCAAACTTTGAGAATCACTGCATTTTCTAAAAATGTTTCTAGAAAACATAGTGATCTAAGGTGAGACCAGTGGCATGAATGTTTAAGAAATCTGCAGGCGTGGGAAAGTAGCCAGAAACTTGGAAGGATTGATCAAGGGACAACTTCAGAAGCTCCCCTCTCCCCTTCCTAAAGGCTTTTAGAGTAAAACCAGAATCCCTTCTGCTCCTGCAAAACCCCTCTCAGCCATTAATGGGCCAGTTCACATGTCACCTCCTCCCAGCTTTATGTCACCACCTTCCCTCCCAAATGTTTTACTCCCCACTAACTGTTCCAATTAACATCTTGTTCCAACCACCAATATAGGATTCCACTGATTGTTTTGTGGTTAGGAGGACACAGATCTTATTTCCCATGAGGCTGTGAGCTTCCTGAGGTCAGGGATGGCAACCATTTCTGTAGATCCTGAATTTAAAGCAGAGCCTGGCATGGAGCAGCACTTAAAGCATATTTGTTCAAGTCCTCCAGTGAACTGGGGTTCTAATTATTGAGCTTTATGAAAGAACGAAGAAGGAAATGACACTAACTGTCCCATCTCTGCAAAGACATGGGAGCAGCACCCCAGGTAAAATGGCAATTACCTGCTTGATGCAGTGTGAATGTCTCCCCAGGATCACAGCTCCACCATAAAGGCCCCAGTCTTCCCAGGGTGAGGGTCTCCTGGACAGGAGGGATTGGGGAATCTGCTGAGCATGCACGACCAATTGCAATCGCCTCAGTTCGTGATAAAGTGGGGTGATCATTTTTATTATTCTAGGGGCAGAGGGCAGGCTTCCCCAAGATGGGCCACTTGGGCATGAAGATTATTCTGAGCTGAAGACAATAGAGACCCTATGGGCTCAAGAGAAACTTTTGCCCCTCCCTAAACTACATAACTGGAGGTCTTTCCCAGAATAAGCATTATTAGCTGAGATAAATTTTATCTGAGTGACCCATCTGTATGGCAGGGCAAACATCTGCTCTTCTTACTGCCCTATGAACAGCATTCCTTTCCTCTAAAGTCCCAGATCCCTGCTCCCTCCTCCTTAGTTCAGAATGACACATACTCCTCATTTTGCCTGACTGTTTTTGGAACTTCTGTGTCTGTGTGGATTCTCCATCTGTGCACTATTAAATTCCGTTTCCTCCTGTTAATCTGTCTCATGTCCATTTGATTCTGAGTCCAGCTAGACAGACCTTGAGGGGACAGGAACTCCTGCTTCCTGACAGTTGGCCTAGTCAGCAGGACACTTAAACTCACAGGACGTAGCTCTGTAGCTCGCCCCAGTACTGCTGCAGAGGAGAGGTCCTGGGACTTCTGACACACAGCCAGCCGAAGGTGAGATCGCTCACCATGTCAGCCTCCCAGGATCTCTGTCTGTGAGTCCAGTGGAGAAAGAGCTGTGAGAGTCCTTTTTCCTTTGTAAATTGAGATCGGCAGGAGAAAATATTTGTGCAACTAGTTGCTTGGGTCTGGCGACTCTTTGGTTAACTTTAGTTAGAGTACTGTTCGGTTACTGGTCCACTTCTTCCAGGAGAAGGTCTTTGTCTTCCTTTGTCTGTGTCTTTTATGTTGCTTGTCATCTGCTGCTAAGGGACATCTTGGAAGTTAAAGCTGCAAAATTCATGGGCACGGGCTGAACACTTAAAAGCTGTTAGAGTGCACGCCACCTCAAGAAGACTCCCGTGGTAGGATAAGTTGGTCACACTGGGTCACCTGCCAACTTCAAGAAAACTTCCATGCAATGAGGTACATTGTATAGCAACACGCATTCCCCAACCACATGGCGTATCTCTCCTAGGTTTTAGTTTGGTTCCAAGAGACCCAAGGCTTAGATAAAGCTGTTAGAGTTGTCTGTTAGTCTTGTTCTGTGTCCTGAGAGCTTGGCTTTGTGATAAGAATCTTCTCTTTGGCCTCCACCACCTGGGAGGAGATGCACTTACCAGGTGCACTTTGGTGGCCAGTCGAATAGACTGGGGATCCAAGTATCCCTGTCTCTGTCTCTGTCTGGCTATGCCAATTCTCAGGAATGTTTGTCATGAGAGGTTTTAGCCCATAGGAACCTGTGTTGTCTCAACTTGTGTTGCTTGGTAGTGCTGGAAAGTCTCATTCCAGAAGCATTTGTATGGTGTCACAGATTAGTGGGTCATCTCACATTTTCATGGGAGATGAGAGACACCGTTTTCACTTACACCATCTTTACTGCCCTAGGCAACCAAGGCCTTTGCTTTCTTAGACTAATTTTGAGAGTAAACTTTTGGATCATGAGGGCACATCATTTGTGCCCTTCTGGATATTTCTTGTGTCTTTGGTTAAGCCATTAGAAGGCTTACTGGTTTGAGTCACTATTAATAGATCCTATTTGCCAATGGCTGGGTGGTGGATCATTTAAATTGGCTTTATTTAAATATATATATATATATATTTTTTTTTGAACGTGCAAGCCAGAGTGGGGGGGTAGAGGGAGAGGGAGAGAGAGAGAGAATCTTAAGCAGGTTCCATGACAAACGTGGAGACTGACACAGGCTTGATCTCATCACCCTGAGATCATGACCTGAGCCAAAATCAAGAGTTAGACACCTAAACAACTGAGCCATCCAGGTGCCCAAATATATATATATATATATATATATATTTCCCCCCCCCCCCCTAAAGAGCTCTCAATTGTCTTATTAGTGTAACAGCTAGCCTTAGGGACTTCCTTGACAAGATAAAAGCATAGAACTTAGACTTAGGAATCAAAAATAAGAGTCTACATCCAATGTTAATTCCTCTTCTTAAAATCCAGCCTGGGGCACCTGAGTGGCTCAGTTGGTTAAGCGTCTGACTTCGGCTCAGGTCATGATCCCAGGGTCCTGGGATCAAGCCCCATGTCAGGCTTCCTGTGCCGTGGGGCGTCTGCTTGTCCCTCTGCCCACCCCCCAACTTACACTCTCTCAAATAAATCAGTAAATAAATATCTTTAAGGAAAAAAATCCAGCCTCACCTGCCTGTTTTAACTTCCCTTTCCTACAAGATTTACAGAGATTAGGGCGCCTGGGTGGCTCAGATGGTTAAGCGTCTGCCTTCGGCTCAGGTCATGATCTCAGGGTCCTGGGATCGAGTCCCGCATCGGGCTCCCTGCTCCTTGGGAGCCTGCTTCTCCCTCTGCCTTTCTCTCTCGCTCTGTCTCTCATGAATTAAAAAAAAATAAATAAATAAAAAAAAATAAAAAATAAAAAAAAAAAGATTTACAGAGATTACTCTGGCCTTATCTCTAGGTTCTAAGTATATAGGTTACTCATGTAAATGCTGAAAGCCAGAAAATAAATTTAACCAAAGCTTCCAAGACTGGAAATAAGGCTTGCTTTGCCCCTACCTTTGGGCTCTGTAATCAGGTTCTGCCTGCTTTAGACATTCCTATACCGTGTTCCTTGCAGGTTTGTCCTAGAACACCATCCCCCACCCCACCACCACTGCAAAATATTTATGTCCCTGGACGGCAGCAGATCTTTTAAATTATACAGCCATTTTACTTGTATTTTCAAAAGATCCTACCGAATTTAGAGAGTAATTAGGAAGATTATTTGACTATATTCACAATCTTCCCTTGACTGAGGAAATAGATGACCAAAATTTCTCTAGGCCCTCCTAGAAATGGTCTGCAAAAGGCCAATATTCAGGAGCTAATTGAAGCCGAGGTTAAATTGTGTACCCAGAAAAAAGGCTTTTGTTAAAAATGCTTTATACAGATTTTTCCAAAGGCATAAATCTTTTGGTTCCCATTTTAGTTAAAATTCTCCCTGATATAAAGAAGCAAATTTAGTTAAAAAGATGAGTCAATCCCTTGATATTTGAGCTGTAATCCAGGTCTTTAGGGAATTAGGAATAACTGTCTTTTTCTTATAAATCTCTACAAAACCAGGAATACAACTCTAGAAACAAGTAAAGCCCACCTATCTTTACCAATCTCCAAACCTTGCCTATTCCTCTCAAGATGTTTGTGGATATTGTAAAAGATGGGGATATTGGAACAAAATTGTTCTCTATTTAAAAAAAAAAAGAAAGAAAAGTAAATTTTAAATAGCAATTACCCTGAAACTCTAGAAAAAAATTTTTACATTCTTTCTCTGTCCCTTGAAATTATAAATCTTATCACATCTTTGAAATGTGAACACAGCCCACAGTCTCCTGAGACTGAAGGGGGGAAAAAAATAGAGAAAAGTATTTAAAAATTGAGCCTGTAATGTCCTCTCCACAAATACTAGTAGAAACAAAATTAAGATTTTGTTTACATCTTGTCTGTGTATATTGTATGTGTGTATCCATGTATGTTATAAATGTGAAATATTTTCTCTACTTCTCGATGGTATTGCTAAAATTAATTTGTAAAAGAGCTTTATTTAGTTGGTTTGAAGGCACACACTTGTAAGGATTGGGCATTCAAAAACTCAGAAAGATAGAAACTAACCCAAATGTTTTTCAAGTTCACATGATCTGGGAAAATATTTGGTATTAAAGCTAATTTAAGGTTGTTGGTTTAATTAAAATAGACGTGTCTTTAGAGTTATCAGCATTGAATGTAAAACTTTTATTCTGCTTGTGTTTTCCAGAAGTCACATAAGTTCATGGTATCTGTTACAAAATTTGTCAAAAATAAGCCAGAATAATGGTTGACTTTGTCTAATGCCTCAGGAAGTTTTGTGTGTGGTCTAAGCATAATTGTTAAGAACAAATTAATTAAAATAGATGTAAATAAGATAAAATAATGAATATATGTTTATCTACTCTTGTCTTATAAAGAAACTAAAGACAATTTTGGGTCTATTAGTAAACAAACATGTTTTATGCTTTATTGAAAGACTGTACTACTGGGATGCCTAAGTGTCTCAGTCAGTTGAGCATCTGACTCTTAATCTCAGCTCAGGTCTTGATCTCAGGGTGGTGAGTTCGAGCCCCTCAATGGGCTCCATGCTGGAAGTGGAGCCTACTTTAAAAAAGAAAGGAAGAAAGAAAGACTGTACTATAAAAACAACACATTTCTAAAAATTATGAAATATATTAATAAATTTGCTAATCTACAGAATTCTGGTGTAACAGGGTTCACAATTATTTGTTATTTAGTTTTCACTAGCAATTAAGGTTGCTGAGCATTAAGAATTCTAATAAATATAATTAAGACTCCTAGAAATAATAAGGGAAACAACTCTGCATGTGAGAAAAGTAAGATACATGTTTTTGGTAAGAAAAAGTAAAATGAATAAAAATATATATTTGTTAAGGGGAAAAAAATGGTTTTGTACTAAAGTAAGACTGGTTATTTAAAGAAGGAAAATTTAGGACAAAATCTAAATGTGTAAAAAGAAGTTGTAGAAAGTTTATGGAGAAAAATATCCTTGGAAAGAAATTTTATGTGTGCTCAGTACTTGCTAAGACTAGGATAATTTAAGTGAGTAAATGAGTTTTAATATCAAAAGTACGCTGGTGCAAAGTTTTTGTTTTCTCTTTGTTGAAAGTACAAATTTCTGTAGAACCATTGACATGCTCTTCATAAGAAATTGTAAACAAAATTTTTCTTTACCTTTTAAGTTGTCTGCCTAAAAACAATGATTCTGTTTGCCAAAATAATTTCCCAATTTATCAGCTCTTTGATTTCTTAAGAAAACTGAGTCTTATATTAAAGAAACTAAATTTTGTTCACAGCTAAGTGACCTTCTGCATTTATCTTTGAAATCTTTCCTTGTCACTTTGGTTAAATAGATAATTATTTTTTCATAATGATCCATAATCCTATTTAATCAAATGTTCAAACCTTTTGATATTTTTTTTACATACGTCCCAAAATCAAATTCTAAAACGAAGTCTATTGACCACAATCGAGCTGAAAGTTTCCAGTGAGTCCCTGGAATATTCCAAAAAAAATTTTTTTTATGAGAAATTAAGCTAATAAGCTTATTTGCTATGTTAAATTACATGGGAAACATTGTCAAATAAGTGATATTAAACTCTCTTACATAATATTTATGTAGATATGTTATTAAAATAAGTTTGTAAAAATTATATGAAACACCCAGAAATCTGATGTCCTGATATGTCATTATCTCAAAGTGTTGTACGTCACAAAATAACCAAATTTCCATGGCAACTGCATTGTAATGAACTCTAAGCAGATCTTTAACCGTGGCCATTTAAGTCATTTATCATTTACAGATGGTTATACTTTTATTCAAATGCTTTTATGAAAGTTTCCTGAAATGTGCCTCATCTTCAATAAGACTCATGAAAAAACAGAAACAAACAAACAAAAAAAAACAGGGTTCTGGTAACCTTAGATTTTAGATCATAACGAACTAGGTAAAAATTTCCAGAACTAGAAGAAAAACTGGATTCAATCAGAACAAGAATTAGTAACATGGAGGGGACTGAATCCACTGAGGAAGATAACTATACTTTTTATGACTTCTTATTTGTAACATTATTGAAATTTTTTAAAGTGTTTTGTTTTTTTCCAGATTTAAGAAAACTTTTCCTCTTAAACTAACTGACTTACAGCAATTTGATAAAATATACTTTTGTGGACAAATTGAAACATTTATCTTTTCTCCCTTCCCGAACCCTCCAAAATTCAGAAACTCTTAGTGAATATTCTTATATTTTTGTGACAATATATTTATTTACTTAAGCCCAATAAGAATCTGTTCTCCTTATGATAGTACACAATTAGAAGCATTGGTTATATTACCAAGGCTTTGGCTGGGAAGTCATATTTGAGAGAGACATGCATAGACTCAGATGTGATCAGACAGCTTTAGGTAACTAACATTGACTTTATGAAGCCAATAAAGCCTCTTGGAAGTATCAGCCTGATACTTTGCTTACAGAGTTCCCAGCAGGCTTGCCAGGTGAGTAAAGAAGATCACTTCCTGACAGGTGCAAGAATCTCATGATATAAGGGGAAACTTGATAAGAAAGGAATTCACCCAAATTCATAAGTATTGCAGACAAAGTCTGATAGCAAGTGTTTGACTTGGCTTCTGGTCTCAAGAGACTGTTAACAGTTCAATCTAGTGATCTAATGAAAAGTTCCAGCAAAGCAGGTTTTAAAGAGTCTATATGGCCAACCACTATTCTTGCTGCTCTTATGTAAATAATCAGGCCAAGTGCCTTTTTTTTAAACTAAACTTATTTTGCAAACAAATTAGTTTAATTTGGCTATTTTTGGTAAAAATGAGAGTTATTATAAAGAAAAAATATGTTTCAATAACACATGCTTGTAGATATTATATTTTAATACTATTTGTTATAAACTGGACTAGATCCTGATTTCTTTTAGTCTCCTCCAATACCTGGCTACAATTCTCCAAACCGACATTTTTATTTTTCTCCCACCTTTCTGACATGGAATCATTTGAGAACTAAAACTGCCCTACTAACTAAATATAAACGACTTGATGTAAGCTTCAGAGAAAATTGCCACAGTAGCTCACGAATAGACTATCTTCATTCCTGTTGCTCAGCAGGCCACTCAGAGAACATCAGAGACATTTCAACTATAAACCGGGAGGTTCTGTCAGATTGCCATTAACTGCCTTCACTCCATCTGAAGAAGCTTGAATCTGACACTTAAAAGTCTCCTCAGCTGGCTACCCTCAGAACTCAGAAACTTGATATAATCATTAGCCCTTGTGTTTCTTTTCTTTCCATAGAAATGCCTCTTATTTAATATCTGATTATTTGAACCATAGGCTTAACTTTGAGAATACACCTGAAATGAGTATGATTAAACTAAACTATTGTCAGGACTAACAGACTGGTTCAATGAGATGAAACAACCTCCCAGCTCAAATTTTAACGTGTGAAACTTCAGGGAAGTTTCACAGAAGGGACCTCTAGAGGCCTGGGACTTTGAATCCCCAGTCCCCTATCCCATTCTTTAGCTTAGGGTGGCATATGCCTCATTTTACCTTTCCACCTTTGAATCTCTCACATATGTAGGGTTCCTGTATACATACAAAATTAAATTAGATTTTTTCCAATTAATGCATCTCCTGTCAGTTTAATTCTTAAACCAGCCAGAAGAAGCTTCAAAAGCTAAGGGAAATTTTTTCCTTGCCAACAGTTTTGAACTCTCAAAGGTGTCAGCAAGCCCTCTTGCACAACTCTAGACTCCAACAGTTAACCCAGCTTAACTCTTTCTCTAACTGAAACCCTTTGTGCTTATTTCTCATCGCACTTGCATGAGGCACTGAAGAAGACATTTTCCAACCACCAGACCAGAAAAGCCCTAATAGCAATGGAATGCCTAGAAGACTATACCCCACACAATCCCCCTGCCTGTGATCACGGACGGAACAGATATCGAGCCCCACCCATGATCACTGAGCTCTCCGCCTGCTCTCTTGCGTGTACCCCCCAACCTCTTCTTATAAGACTCTAGGTGTCCCGCTTGTCAGTGGAGAGGCCAGTTGTTAAGTCTTGCGCCTGCTATGGCTGCCAGCACCCGAAATAAATTTCTCCCTTTCTCTTTTCCAAACCCTCATCTCTTGAGTTAGTGGCTTCTCTCGTGTTGAGTGTATCTGAGTCTTTTCGGCACAGTGTTGACAATCCCAGCCAGGAGCTATGTTTTTGATTTGTCCGGCCCTCTCGGGATTCCTCAGTGGAGCAGCAGGCCCCCCAGGCAGTGGGCCAGGGCTTCCCCACTCCTATCCTGAGTTGGTGGCTATGACTGATTGATCAGTAACGAAGGGACAGTAGACATAGCTGTGGTGACAATGCAGCAGTGGGGTTCTGTTCGTTTTCTCATCAGACATCGTCTGCCCGTTGAACCCTGCATTTTGCAAGTTTCCATCTTCCAAACAAATTTCTTCTACCATGTAATAAATTATTTACATTTCCATTTATTTCAGTTAAAGAATGCTAATGAGATCTTCTGGTCTGCATAAATGTCACTTGGGTCATATATTATTTCACTTAAAGGCAAATGATTTTTTTTAGTTAGCAAGTACAACCTTATCATAAAAGTACAATTTCTGTAGGAAATACTGAAAATGGATGAAAGGTCTTTCTTATTGCCCTCGAGGACACATAAGAGTCCTAGGATACTAGGTAGGGAACCACTGATCCAGGATTTGGAATAAATAAATAGATTTATCTCTAAGAGGGAGAAGAGATTCTACTCAAATGATACTTGTTAAATAACTGAAGAGTGAAATCTACAAAATATTTTAGAACATGATCACTTAAGGAGAGACCTGCATGGAGGAGATTGCACTTCACCTCTTACAAGATAATGCTTTACAAAGCTACAGCCTTTTGCACTGAAAGCTACTGCTAAGTAGAATCTACCTGCACCAGGGCTTGTTAGAAAGAAACAGATCCAAAATGGAGCCATTTATGTTAAGCTCCACCAAGACTTAATATCTAACTTAACTGCTGTTGCTGCCTCTCCCAGGAGTGAAATTTTAAACCACAATCAGTCTGGAATTTTCTGACCTCACACTAGCGAGGTCTTCTGCATGATGAGATCCCCGGCCACTACCCATAAGACAAGATGACCTTGCCTGAAACCATCCTTTCTTTTCTTTTGCTAATAACTGGCTTGCCCCACTATCTTTTCTATAGCAACCTTCCATTTGGTACAACTCCTCAGAGCTTCGGGCTAGATGAGATGCTGCCCAATTCATGAATCATTGAATAAAGCCATTTAGATCTTCAAATTTACTCAGATGAATTTTTGTTCTTTTTGCTTGTTTGTTTCAAGTTTTTATTTAAATTCTAGCTGGTTAACATGTAGCGTCATATTGGTTTCAGGAGTAGAATTTAGTGATTCATCACTTACATACAGCACCCAGTGCTCATCACAACCAGTGCCCTCCTAGCATCCATCACCCATTTAGCCCATCCCCCACCCATTTCCCTCCATCAACCCTCAGTTTATTCTCTATAAAGTTAAGAGTCTCTTAGGGTTTACCCCCTCTCTTTCTTCCCCCTCCCCAAATTTTTACCTTTAACAGGCTTAAACTATGTATTTAAAGGTTTCGATTGAGAGTCTAGATAACTGAGACAACAGATTCTCCAGGTACATGTGGCTCATTTGTAAGGCATTCTGGGGAGCCTCGGGTCTCAGTGGGGAACACTGTCAAAGAGCCCCGATCGTAACCTGTTTGTCTGAGTTCACCTTGGGGTGCCAGACCAAGTAGAGGGACAAAGTTTTTGTCCCTGTAGCAGGAGATGTCCCTCACTATGGAGTCACGACCAGAGCCAGCAACCACATGGTGGGCAGCTGCAGGTCCACACGGCGCTTCCAGTGCTCACTGCCCCTGATCTCCCAGGTAGGAGAAGGCAGGAGGCCAGCCCTGACCGAATTCCTTGTTGCTGCCAGGGGAAGGAGTTGTTCTGCTGATCTCCTCAGGGACAGTCGTCATTGAGGGTGGAGCTGATGTCTGAGTAAGGCTCATAGGACACAGGCTGGATCTCCATGTGGGATTTGGGGGACTGCCACCAACCAGTCTCAGCAGTTCCCAGAAGTCCTCTTGCCCTAAAATTGCTCTAGGTGACTGAGGTCAGCCTCCTGTTGACCCTCTCAAGTGACGTCAGGAGAAACCAAAAACAAGAACCGGAAAACCAGCTAAGTGGAGGCACGCAGGGCAATATTTTTGAACAATGAGATATGATAGAAACATAACTCCTTAAGATGACCTAGGAGTCATTCACATGTCTGTGTGGAAATCAGTAACCTTAATGTTTACAACCCAACCAATTATACCTTGTGATGTGCAATTATACTTCTGGAGAACTGTCTGCAAGCATGTAGACCCTTCCCCTTTTGCATATAATCCCCTGTAAGCAGACTTCAGAGCTGTTCTTCAGAGCAATCGGCAAGAGTCTCTCCCCAGCTATCGTCCTCAGTAAGAAAATGAATAAAGCATTTACTAACCTACCTTGAGGTTGGCTTCCTCCCCACACCACCCCCAACGGGCACTTCCAAAGCGGACAATGGAAGAAGTGAAACTTTTGCCTCACAGCTAACATCAACATAGTCTTTCTCTGAAAATGCAGAAGAAAAGTATTCTGAACAAACTGAACCCACTCCATTCATTATATGGTAAATAAACCAGCTTCACGATAGAGAGCATAAGACATGGGGGAAATAAAATCTTGCCTTTCTCTGGCGTGGGTGCAGGAAGCAGAATAAGGAGGAATGAAGGGAGGAGGCCGAGGGGTTCAGAAGAGGCAGGACAGCCACACAGGCCGGAGCGAAGAGCACAGATTCTGCAGCCAGGCTGGCAGGACTCCATACGGGCTCCACCCTTTACCACAGGGCTGATCTTGGGTAAGTCATTCAACCTCTCTGTGCCTCACACCTCTTAGTGTGCATGATAATAATACATCTTCCTTATAGGGTTGTTGTGAGAATTAAATCATGCAAAGCATGTGTTAAGCCTCATCTAATTGTAGATTAGTATTATTATATGTGTTAGATAAATAAGGGAGAAGCTAAGGGAAGGGGCCTATTTCTTTCTTTCTTTCTTTCTTTTTTCTTTCTTTCTTCTTTCTTTCTTTCTTTCTTTCGAGAGAGAGCACATGCACATGAATGGAGGGGAGGGGCAGAGGGAGAGAGGAAGAGAGAATCCCAAGCAGGTTCTGTGCTCAGCACAGAGCCCCACCCAGGTTGATCCCACAACCCTGAGATCATGACCTGAGTTTAAATCAAGAGATGGATGCTCAACTTACTGAGCCACCCAGATGGGCATTTCTGTCCTGCTTCCCACTTAGGCCTCTAGAGGGGGGTGTCTTAGGCTGACAGGCAAGTTTAACTAGGTGGAGCCATGTTGTTAAGCAGAGGGAGAGGCTGCTTTTTAACTTTCCTGGGTGACCTTGATACTTGAGTGATACAAACAGGACCCAGAAGTAGCTGAGAACTTAACAGGAAGTCTGGCTTGAGTGGGTCCCCTTGGCTGGGCCTCTATACCAAGGATGTGGGGTTTGAAGCCAGAGCTCAGAGGACTCTGGCTTGCCAGTGAAAACAGAGGTGGGTCCAACAGGGACCAGATCATGAATTATAACAGCTTCAGGCTTCACCTGGGAACACCAACAGGACAAGTGTTGATCCACTGGGATCAGAAGAAGCAGAGGTACCACAATTTTTACCAGCACCTGAAGGACAACACCTAAGCCTCCCTGCCCCCAATCCCTTGCCACCTAAAGGAGAAACAGGGGAGAGGGAAGCATCTGAGACTCTGGGCACTTTAACCCAAAGGAAGCCTAAATATTTGCTAAAGAGGCTGCTTACTTTATAAGGTCTTTCCCACATTTAGTCCCAATTGAACAATGTATTCTGCCCACCAACGAACTGGTGTGTATATGGGAGAGAGGAAAGATATGTTGGTCTGCAAAAGCAACCAGGTCAAATATAAACAAAACAAAGAAGCTACATTTTCTCTACACAACAGTGGGTAGCACCAAGTGATTTTATGATGCTGATGCACAGCTAAACATCAGAATATACAACACATTGGCCTCCGATTCCTCTCCTTCCCAATGTCTTCATTGAATAATGAATGATCTAATTCCCTGTGCATGAAGGTCCAATTCTGGGAGAAGAGGTCGGTGTCACACATCCAATCTCCTTGCCAGGAGTCCACATGGCTGAGGCAGCTGAGGTCCCTGGGGCTCTGCTGGTCAAAGCAGAGGGTGGAGTTTCCACAGCCCTGGTTAGCAGTTGGGGTGGGGGGAGGGGGGGAAGGGCCAGGTCCTCAGAGGAAGAGGAAGCAAAAAACAGAAAAGGAACAATTTTTTTTTTTTAAGAGAGTTTAAAGGGCACCTGGGTGGCTCAGTTGGTTAAGTGACTGAGTCTTGATTTTGGCTCAGATTATGATCTCAGGGTCATGATATGCTGGAGATTCTCTTCCTCTCCCTCTGCCCCCCCTCATGCACTCATTAAAGAGAGAGAGAGAGAGAGAAGGCTTGGAAAAAGAAAAAGAAAGAACTAAGAGAAGACTGAAAAGGGGCTGGGCAAGAGAGAGAAAGGAGACATATGGAGATTCCTCAAAAAATTAAAAATAGAAGCACCATATATGATCCAATAAGTCCACTCTACGGTATTTACCCAAAGAAAACAAAAATGCCAATTCAAAAAGACATATACACCCTATGTTTATTGCAGTGTTATTTACAACAGCCAAGGTAGGGAAGCAACCTAAGTGTCCATCAAGTGTCTATATATATATATATATATATATACATGTATGTGTATATATATATATATATATATATATATATATATATATATATATATAT
>NC_058410.1:22023433-22140397 GCF_002201575.2 Neomonachus schauinslandi | reverse complement strand
ATATATATATATATATATATATATATATATATATATATATATATATAGTGGAATATTACACAGCCATAAAAAGAATGAGATTATGCCATTTTGCCATTTGAGAGAACATAGGCAGACCTAGGGGGTATTATGCTAAGTGAAATAAGTTAGACTGAGAAAGACAAATACCATATGGTTCCACTCATAAGTGGAATCTAGAAAAAGAATAAACCAAAAGCAGAATCAGACCTAGAAATACAGAGAAGGAACTGGTGGCTGCCAGAGAGGAAAGGGGTGGGGGGATGGGCAAGATGGGTGAAGAGCTGCGGGAGCTGCAGGATACCAGTTATGGAATGAGCAAGTCCCGGAATAAAAAGCACAGCGTAAGGAATACTGTTAACAATATTGTAATAGCGACGTAAGTACACTGGCCGTGAACACAGCGTAATGTACAAACCTGTCAAATCACTCCGGCCTACACCTGAAACTAATATAACGCCGTGTGTCAACTATACCCTCCAAAAGAAATGAAAAATGAAAAAAGAGAGAGAGCGAACTTAACACAAGATCATGGAGCTAATAAAAAGAAAACAGAAAGGTAGCAAGAGAAACAAAGAGGGCCTGAAGTTTGGAATCAAAAAGAAACCACAATGCCAAGCAAGGCAGACACTTGGCAAGAACAAGGAGTGAAGAGAAGGCAGGGGGAGGAGAGAGGTGGAGGGATGACAGTGAAACACTGAAGACCCAGCGCGAGGAGGGAGCTCCGCACTGTCCCAGGAGGAGGAGGTGGAGGGTCCTGACCTCCAGGGATGGGGAGAGCAGGTGAGCGGGGCCAGATCTGCGGGAGGACAGGCGGGCGAGCAGAGGACCCAGCGGCCGGGGTCGGGGGGCTGGCGAGGAAGGGGAGCCAGCCCCTCTCTACAGCCCGGTGTGGTGGAGCGCCTTTCTTCTGGGAGGATAGAGCCGGAATAGCAGGGGCACCTGCTGCTGGGATGTCCCTTCGCAATGAGCCGCCTGCCCTCGCCATCAGCCATCCGGATGGTGCACGCTTGGGACGCCACCGCCCTGGCATTTCGGTTCTCCTTTCTGTTTCCTGGAACGGGAAGACTCAGGCAGAGCGGCAGGCTGGGCTCTGACTTCCCTGGCCTGGTGCCTTCATGGGATCCTTCCTCCTCTATAAACAGATATATATATATGTATAGATATAATCGCTTTGTTGGTAGAAAGGCAAATATATTTGATCTATTTTATGATATGTTTAACGCATGTATAAAGCATATGTAAAAGGCATATGTGTGAAATATATCTAAAATAAAATATAGTTCATTTATATTTGTATATGTAAGCATTTTCTTTGAAGTGTAAGTTTGTTGTGTTTTTTGTTTTTGTTTTTCTCTTTCAAATTGTGGAAGATATTAAAACATTTTTATGGGCCTTGACAAGTATTGTGAGCCCTGGGCACTGTGCCTACTGCACTGATAGATAAGTTAGCCCTCGGGAACTTAGAGAAAGAGGATAATAAGCACTAAAAATATACAAAGAGATTAGATGAAACATTTATACTGTGAGCCAGGGTAAATGCATTAGAAAAGCAGCAGCTGAATGCGGTGATCATGAAAATACCATGATCACAGAGAGGTAGGTTTTCAAGGTGCTGCTGGTAGGTACTGTTTGGCCTCTCTTCTAAGCCCCATTCTACAAGAGGCACAAAGGGCCTAGGGGTGTCTGGGCAGCACAGTCAGTTAAGCTCCTGACTCCTGATTTTGACTCAGGTCATGATCTCAGGGTCTTGAGATGAGCCCCGAGTCGGGCTCCATCCTGGGTGTGGAGACTGTTTGAGATTTTCTCTTTCTCCCTCTGCCCCTCCTGCCCCCCACTCTCATGCTGTCTCTCCCCCTCTCTAAAATAAATAAATAATTCTTGTTTAAAAAAAGAAAGAGCCTAAATATCTTGCCCAAGTAGACTATAGCCTATGCTTTCAACTATCATGCTAAACTCAGAGCTGCCCCAACTGTCATTACTCCTTTATTTTATTAGGTCAAAATATATTTATTCAGCCCCTACTCTGCACCAGGCACTGAACTGGGCCCAGCAGTTGCAATGCCAGGAAAACAGACCCAGTCCTATCCCTCATGTGGCTTACTCTCTAATGGAAAATAAG
Source organism: Neomonachus schauinslandi (assembly GCF_002201575.2). Lineage (NCBI taxonomy): Eukaryota > Metazoa > Chordata > Mammalia > Carnivora > Phocidae > Neomonachus > Neomonachus schauinslandi. Next base: position 22,138,257 of record NC_058410.1, on the reverse strand, counting down.
TGGAAATGACCACCCAAATAAGCACAGAATACTGTGAAAGCATAGGGGACCCTGATCTAGTCTGCAGTTTGGAGATGGGGAATTAGAATTCAAACTGAAGTCTCAAGGATGAGTGAGTTAATTAGGTTAACCAGACAGTGGGAGCAAAGGTGTTCCAGGCAGAGACCATCAGCATAGGTCGGGTACCCGGGATATAAAACCAGCCCTCAAGAAGCTTCCAAGAACTGTGTTTCCCTCAAAAGCCAGAGTCCCATGTGAAGAGATAAAGTATCCACAGAGATAAGCAATGATTAAGGGTTGCTGTGAGAGAGATCTGTGGAGCATTTAAGTAAGGGGTGGGTGGAAGCACTGGGGTGGGGGAGAGAGTCTTCTAAGCAATAATCTATGGATATGACCTGTAAGGAAGACTAGAAAAGCCTCGAGCAATTTTCACAGGAGGCAGGCAGAGGATCTTAGCTATTTTAGAGCACCAAAGGGCTATTTACCAGAGTAGCGGATGACATTAAAGAGTCAGTCCTGCAGACAGAATCTGGGAAGAAATTGCTATGATGTTCTCATAAGATGACCAGAGCCCTGGGGCGCCTGGCTGGCTCAGTCAGTAGAGCATGCCACTCTTGATCTTGGGTTGCAAGTTAGAGTCTCACATTTGGTGGAGAGATTACTTAAAAAATACATTCTTAAAAAAAAATGATGACCAAAGCCCCATGTGAGGCTACAATAGGTTAAGACCTATAGAGTTATCAAAGATTATATCATGACACAGTGATCAAAATAGAGAAGCAAGTATGTGCATTGATGGGGTGATGGCTGGCTCATCTGAAGGATGCCAAGCCCTACAGACTGGCACTATGCAGAGACCCCTTTCCCATGCTATTATCTGTAGACCCTCTTACTGAGGAATAAAGATGGCGACATGTGTAGTACACATGACTACAATTCTGAAGTCTCTAGATGGGGGCCACATCCCAGTTCCCTTTACAACACATTCTCTTCATCCATGGATAGTGACACCTTGAGAACTTATCAGAACGACCTTCATTCATTCTGTGAAGATCAATACAGTCCACATTATTATCTGACCACAAAACTGCCTAAATGTTCATTCTAAAAAGTAAAAGACTCCCTCAAATGTGTATATAAGATTTACTCTCTATATTTTATGTTTTCCCAATTTTCACAGAAAATTTAAAATTTAAACTGTATAGTTATTCATCAACAAGTAAAATGGGATTATAAAAATGAACCATTATTCATTTCAGTTTTTCAGAAACTACTATGAAATCTTGCTTAATTTTTTAAAGTTTTCTTTTTTTAAGATTTATTTATTTATTTGAGAGAGAGCAAGCTGGGGAGGGAGGGGCAAAGGGAGAGGGGGAGAGAGAGAGAATCTCAAGCAGACTCCCTGCTGAGCATAGAGCTCGGCCTGGGGCTCAACCCCACAACCCTGGGATCATGACCTGAGCTGAAATCAAGAATTGGAAGCTCAACCGACTGAGCCACCCAGGCGCCCCAAAATCTTGCTTGATTTTGAAGCCAGGATCCATATCTGAATCCTTCTATATCAGCTACTGAGCAACATAACAAATAAGGAATTTTCAGGACTGCCTTACTTTTGTAAAATGTTGAAAAATGATCTTACATGTATGGATTCATCCTTAGAATAACTGGATTTTTTCATTTATTCTTTTTTTTTCTTAAGTGCAGTGTTGGATCCTATCTTTATTTAAAAAAATTTTTTTTAAAGATTTTATTTATTTGAGAGTGAGAGCGAGAGAGAGAACAAATGGTGGGGAGGGGCAGAGGGAGAGGGAGAGGCAGACTCCCCGCTGCTCAGGGAGCCCAATGCAGGCCTGGACCCCAGGACCCTGAGATCATGACCTGAGCTCAAGGCATATGTTTAACCAACTGAGCCGCCCAGGCACCCCTATTTAAAATTTTGATACCTTGCTCATCGTGTTTTGTTTGTTTTCATTAATTCTGACTCAAGTATCTACTTATCTTTTTGGCAGAAAGCTTAGTATTTCTCCCTTTCCTCATGAGCTGTTGTAGGTGCTCATGGTATTCAAAAAAAGTCAGTCCCAACTTCCATATCCCAGTTGGGAGAGCATTAGTTGGACCATCCACAACTGCCCCGCTTCTTGCTGCTCCCTGAGCTCATTGTGTATTTTGTTACAAACTACCCTACAGAATTGAACAAACAATCCTGGTTCTGTGCCGTGGCATGTTTAGGGCTGGTCCCCTCGGTTCTTCGAGGGAGGATGTTCTCACAGTCCTTTCTTCCCACTCATGGTCATTTCCCTGATTGCCCAGGCTGACTATGCGTCATAACAGTGAGCTCACCATGGCTAGAAAATTTAATTCCCATGGCTGGCGATCTCTTGCCTGCCCGGGATGCTGCTGTGTGGTTCTCAAAGTGGTAGCTCTTTGTAGTCAGCTCCTTCAATTCACCCACTATTCTAGGCAAAATAATACCTGCCCCTCCCAAGGATGTCCGCTTCTAATCCTCAGAACCTATGATGAATATGTAGTACGTTATGTGGCAAAGGGGAATTTAGATTACGGGTGGAATTGAGGTTGCTAATATACTGACCTAGAAGTAAGGAGATCCATTTGGATTTTTTGAGTGAACCCAATGTAATCACAAAGGTCCTTAAATGGGGAAGAGAGATGAAGAGTCAGAGCCAGAAGGATGGCATCATGAAGAAGACTCGACTGACCACTGCTGGCTTTAAATATGGAAGAGAGTCAGGAACCAAAGAATGCTTGCTGCCTCTAGCAGCTAAAAAGGCAATGGAATAGATTCTTTCCTAGAACTTCCAGAACGAATACAGCTCAGCCAATACTTCAATTTTAGCCAAATGAGAACCATTTTGAATTTCTGACCTCCAGAAATGTAAAACAATACATTTGTTTTCTTTTCAGCTACTAAATTTGTGATAATTTGTTACAACAGCAATGAAGAACTAATGTACACATATGACCTCCCCCCAATCCCCAGGGTACTGGTACCTGGGCTTTCAAGGTGGTTGCTCTCCATGGTCACTTCTTTGGCTCACACCCCAGATAGCATAGGGGTCCATATCTAGATTTTCAAGGTGAGACCTCTCCATGGTTAGCAATTTTGGCACACTTGCGTGGCCATCTCTCTTTGTGCCTAGACTGCGAGTCCTTCCCATTTACAAGCATGGCCATCTTCAGAATTTTAGGGCACTGGATCCTGACAGGTTCTGGAGTCTAAGCCCTCATGGACTCTAAACATCTATTCCCCTTTCCCTCCCAGAGAGTAAGAATCAATGTCAGGAGTAAGTACACGTTTCCTTGTAAACCCTCAAAATGCAAAGGACCTACCTCACCCTCTCTGACCACTAATATTGGAGCTCCTCACTAATCTCCTACAGTAAAATTATCCTTGGTGCTTTCAGGGGACCTCACAGGAGACCTACCTTCTAGGAAGGTAGATGCGGCCCCTTGAAAGGCAGAGAAAGGCTACTGTCGTGCCAAGTTTCTTTACCTTTCAAGGGGCCACATTTACCTTTCTAGAAGTGGGAGTAGAGCTAAGTTAGAAAAAAAAAAGATATCAAAGAGTCCCTACAGAATGTCCATTTACATAAAATTCTAGAAAATGTCAGGTAATCCACGATGACAAAAAAGTAGGTCAGTGGTTGCCTGGGGCTATGGGCAAAGGGAGAGATGGTGCAAAGAAACAGGAGAAATCTTTTGCGGGTGATAGAAATTGTCAGCGTTTTGATTGTGGTGATTTCACCAGTGTGTCCATCTGTCAGAATTCATCAAATTGTACATTTAAATAGACACAATGTATTGTATATAAATTAAACTTCAGTGAAGTTGATCTTTTACAAAGGGAGGAGGAATATTACCCAAAGGAAAATCAAGGGACTGTTTTTTCTGTTTTGTTTTGTTTTGTTTTTAAATTGTCCACAAGAGAAAAAATAGTTCAGGAGTACTTTTTTTTCCTGCCATCAAACTGAATGTATAGTGTTGCTAGTGTGTTTTCTGCATCCTGTTACCATCTTTGATAGGAATAATATCCTGCTACAATATGTCCTTTAAAAAAAATTAGACTAGAAGGATCATTCCTATGATAGTCATTAATTTCTATATCAAATCAAGAGCCGACTTCATACTTAAGAGTGAAATTCTAGGGACATTCCCATCAGAATAAAGAAAAAACTGATATTTATTATCACCAAATTTGCTGGAAACTCTAGCTAAAAAAAATAGCATATCAAGCCTAAATAAGAGTTTTATTATTAGCAAGGAGGAGAAAGTACCCTCCCTCCTTCTTTCCTCTTTTCTTCACCCCATCCCTCCCTCCTTTTTGTAGATGATATTATTATGGACCCAAAAAACCCAAGAGAGAATAAACTGAAAACCCCTAGAGCTAAAAAGAGTTCAATAAGATACCAAGTCACAAAGATATAAAAATCAATATTTTCCTGTATACGCAACAACTGGCTTAGAAAAAAAAATCCATTAACAATAGCAACAAAAAATGTAAAATAGAAACTAGAAGGTAAACAATGGGAGAATATATTTTCTACAAATATGAAAAAAAATGTACTCTTCTTAATCCACAAAGCGCTCCTACAAATCAGTAAGGCTAAAATTCCCACAGATAAACAGAGAAAGGGCATGAACAACCATTTCACAAACAGAAAACACAAATGGCCAATAAAGAAATCACATAGGTATTCAAAATCTCCAGACTTTTAAGATGCTAATTATAACAACAGAAATGTACCATTCTCTTTCTTGTCAATTTCGAAAATGTTTTCAAACATTTTATGGCCAATGCTGGCAAAGTACAAGTGCTCCCAAATCTGCAAGCAAGTGTATGAATTGATGCAATTTTGTGAACCATACTGTAAATTGGATACAATATTTCTGGAAAGCAATTTACTTTTCATTTTGCTTCTGAATTCTTTTACATTATAGTTCTTCATTGTTATGAAGTCAAACCTATTGATTTTTTCTTTGTGATTTCTTCCATTACTTTCACTTCTGGAACATGCTTTTCTACCCCATTTTTTCTTCTAACTTTTTATGGTTTGTGTTTTTAGCACTTAACTCTTTAATCCATCTTCATTTAGTGTATCTTTATTAGTGAATGTATCAAAAGAAGGTTTACAAAATGGTTTCCAAATACTCTGGACAAAGTTCAAACACTATTGATTAATTCCCATTGATTTGTGATGGTGCCTTTATGGTAGACTAAGATTTAGATATATTTGGGACTTCTTAGGATTCCATATTCTGTCCCATGAGCTTAGCCATCTCATTGGCCTGAATGGGTAATGTGATGTGTGGTTAGATCATGGGTTCTGGAACAAGACTATATAAAGAGCACTGGGACTTGGGGACATTTTACTTAACCTCTCTGTGCCTTTGTTCCTCATCTTTAAAATAGGGCTACAAAGTCTTTGTTTTGGTGAGGCTTAAATATGTTATATATCTAAAGTACTTAGAGCAATGTCTGATACATTGTACATATTAAATAAGTCTTAAGCTTTATTAATATGGCAGCATACCACATTGTTTTAATTATTATGGCTTTGTCTTATTTTTTAAATATTGAATAAAACCAGTCTTCCTCATTTCTATTTGTTAAAAAAAAAAACAAAAACCTAATTGTATCACTTATTTTCAAGCCAAAACTCTTTGAGTGACCTCCAATCCATCCATACTTGCGCACGCGCGTGCACACACACACACACACACACACACACACAATCCAAAATGATGTAATTCAGATTATCTCACTCTTCTGCTTAAAATTTTCTGGGCTTCATTCCACTTGGATTCGTGGAGGCTCTGGACCCGCACCTTACTCCTCTGTGTCACCCTTACCACCCCCTCCTCACACTTGCTCATTACTTCCCAGCCTCCCTGGCTGCCTTTCCATGGCTCATCCTGCCTGCGGAGTTTTCCCATCTGCCAGTCCCTCCTCCAGTGACGGTAGTCTCTGTGCCCTTCCTACCCATAGTGCCTCATCTTTTAGATCTGGGCACAGGTCCCATCTTCAAAAAGGCCTAGGTGAAGGACCCCCTTGTCCAGCTGTTTCCTGTTAGATCACCCTCTCTATATCCTTCAAAGGATTACACCCATGAGAAGCGACCCTGTTTGTCTATTTCCTTTTTCTCCCCATGTCCCTCTGCACTCCCTGTTTCTCTTGAACTCCCTGTAGTCTCCCTCTCTCCCCTCACCCCAACAGACCCAGCCTACAGAACAAATCCTGGGTGGGATGCTATTCTGAGCAAGAATACAGCAGAAAATATTTCAAGAAGTTTTATTGTTTTTTTCTGCAGGATCATCTCCTCAAAGAATTAATGGTAATTTTTATTTACTCCTCCCCCTTCTGAAAGTTCAATTTGTTTGGGAGTTATTTGCTTAAAAACCAACAAACTTGAAATGCCAAGTCCAAAAGACAGTCCCTATACTGACATCTCTGTTTTGTTGTTTGGGTCCCCACCCCCACCCCATCCCCATGCAGCTGCAGATGAATCAAGAAGGGACAAAAGATAATTTTGGGTCTTCTTTTTGGGTCTTCTAGAAGAGTAGACCTTTGTTTCCTGGGAGCCATATAATAGCACTTTGACATTTTTTTGTTTTTATATATGAGTACAAGGCCTGCAAACCAGAGAAGTTTCTAAGCACAGAACAACTTCCAAGCAGGTCTCTGTTTGCTGAAAATTTGGGCCACTCAAGGAAATTTGGCTGGATTGTCCCTGAAACCAGGGATGCAAGCTCCCACAGACCCCACAATTTAGACCCATGGCTCCTAGTTGCCTTTGACCAGAGTCACGTAGCCTTTGGTTACTGTTAAAGAAACCTCTAAAATTGCCTCAGGAAATAACATAACATTGCCTCCTGAAAAGTCTGTGGGATGCTCTTCTGCCTGAGATCACAAACATAATGTGCCATGTTTGCAAGGAAATAATAATAATAATTTGCAGCTCAGTAACCATCACGAGATGGAGAACTTTTGCCTTTGTGCCCTAGAGATGACATTGCCAATGCCATCTGCCCAGGATGTCTTGCAGTTCCAGTTCCCTAAGACAGAATGACCAGACCCCTGAAGCAGAATGACCACCTCACTACAACCACACCGAAACCAGGCAGAGAGTCACCAGAACGGACAAGGTGATCAAGAAAGGAAATACTATAGCTGACCATTGATAATGCCTAATCAATCAGCGTGATCCAAGATCCTGAGACCCTTATCCTTTAGAAACCCCTGCTTATAAGCCATTGGGGTGTTTGAGACTTGAGCATTAGCTCCCATTCCCCCGGGTGGCATCACACCAATAAATAGCCTGTCTTTCTCCACTGTAAAGGCTCAGGGTGCGTTTTTATTGGCTTGCTCCCCATTGGGTGTCCAAACTGTCATTTGGTTTGGTTAAATCCCCAAAGGGAAGAAAAGGGAAGACGACATGGTGGGCGACTTTTTTTTCCTTTTCTTTTTTTCCTTGAGGTATAATTTAACCACAGTAAACTTCTCTCTTTTTGGCATATTATTCTATGACTTTTGACAAATACAGCTGTGCAATCACCATTATAATCAAGACCTAGAACAGTTCCATTAGCCCAAAAATCACCCCCTCTCCCTATGCCCAGCACCTGGCAACTTGTGCTCTCTTTTCTGTCCCTACAGTTTGCCTTTCCCAGAATGTCACTGAAGTGGAATATTTCTCCATGAATCCACTGGGGTCTGGCTTCTTTTACTTGCTGTAATGCTTTTGAGATTCCTGCGTGTTGTATATATCGGTAGTTCATACCTTTATATTGCTGAGTAGTATTCCACCGTATGGATGTACTTACTTGGGTTGTTTTCAGTTTTTGGAGATTACGCATAAAGCTACTGTAAACACTTTCAGATTTTTGCATGAACATGAGTTTTCATTTCCCTTGGGTAACTTATGAATGGGATTGTTGAGTCATGGAGTAAGTGTGCATTTCACCTTCTAAGAAACTGCCAAACTAGGTTCCAAAGTGGCTGTGCCATTTTGCATTTCCACCAACAAACTGATTTTAGTGTTTTGAGGGTCGAATTGAGGAGGACCCAATCCCCAGGTGTGTTGGACACCTCCAGCCCCAACTGGGAATGGGGTTGAGACTTTTGATATCTGAGTGCTGAGTACCATAGCACCCCCTCTAACAGTCTCTTGGGAGTCAGGACACAGAAGGGGTGACTTCTGTGTTGACTGAGTGTCATGGACACTACATGCTGATGCTTGGAAGTCTAGGTGAAGGACCCTAGAGCTGACCTTAGCAACCACAGGACAGTCCCTTTCTACCTTCTTAAAGCCGTAAGTACTAAAGTTCTTGTTTGATTCTCAGAGAAGGAAGGAATCCTAGAAAATGTCTTTGGGGCCACCTTTGTAGATGAGGCTGAGCTGGGTATGACTTGTAAAAATAAAGAAATAGAATGCATATCCCATTTGTCTTAGAGCATTGTATTGAGTTCCTAGTACCTGTTTATGCCAGTCGTTACACTCAGCACTCTATGTACATTATTTCAAATCCTTAAAACAACTCAACAAATTAAGTATATGTATCACTTAAATATCAAATTTAGGTATCAAAATTGAAGCAAAAGATAATGACTCTGATCATGTTGCAACATTGCTTAAATCCTTTGATGACTTTCTCTGTTTAATATCCCAGCATTTCCCCACTCTCCTCCAAGGCCCAGCCAGACTCATGTCCCCCTACATCTCTCTACTGTTGCTTAGCCTGAGCCCCTGTACATGGTACTCTCTCTGCCTGCCATGCTTTCCCTGCCCCTTTCTCTTTTTCACCCCCACTCTGTTTTTTAGGACCTCCTTCTTGTGTTCTCTCACTTGAAGTTTCTCCTGACTCATACAAGAGGGTCAATGATTGTCTCCTTTGTGGCATCACTGTAGTTGGTATGCCTGTCTCCTCGGCTGTTAGTCTGAGATTGGAGAGATTCCTTTACCTCTGTGCCTAGTACAGAGCCGAGACAGTAGGACAGGGTAGCTGTTTAATGTCAAGCATGAGAAAGAAAGAAAGGGAGGGAGGTAAAGCGGGGAGGGGAAAAAGAGGAAGGTGCTTACTTTTGCAGCCTTGTGCCATACAGAGAAATGGTAGTTTGGGTTCAAAGCTATACACCAGCTTTGGCCTCTCTCATAAAACAATTTCATCTTCAATTTTAAAACAAATACAAATAAAAATTCTCCTAAAGCCATCAAATCTCAGACCAGAAGAAACCCTGGAGGTCATCAAAATTAGTTTCCTGTTTCTTCTTCTTTTTCTTTTTTAGTGCAACCTTAAATGCAGGCCTATGTTCACATATTACGGTCCTTTATCTTCATTTTGTTGTTGTTGTTGTTGTTGTTGTTACCAAGCTGTGTTTGTTACCTAGGTTCCTTGCTTTTCCATCATTTCATTTTGATTGTGTATCATCCATTTTGATCGATGACACTTCTTTTCAGATATCACTTTGATCCCCCCTTCCTTCACTCATGCTAATTTTGGCTACCTGTGTTAAGGAAACAATATTGTCTGTGAAAGACACTCATTTCTGATTCAGTGTATTTGAGGAGGATATTTCCTAAGAAACTTTTATATCATATTGTTGTATGCATGCTTTAATATAGAAAGTCTCATAAATGGAAATTTGTGTATATGTGGAGGGCAGGGGAAGACAGCACAATAGAATTACAATTATAAAAGTAATCCAGGGAGGGGCGCCTGGGTGGCTCAGTCGGTTAAGCGTCTGCCTTCGGCTCAGGTCATGATCCCGGGGTCCTGGGATCGAGCCCCGAGTCAGGCAGGGAGGCTGCTTCTCCCTCTCCCACTCCCCCTACCTGTGTGCTCTCTCTCTCTCTTTCTCTGTCAAATAAATGAATAAAAATCTAAAAAAAAAAAAAAAAAAGTAATCCAGGGCACTGGGTGGCTCAGTGGGTTGAGCTTCCAACTCTTGGTTTCAGCTCAGGTCATGATCTCAGAGTACTGAGGTCAGGCTGGGTCAGGCTCCATGCTCAGTGCTCAGCATGTAGTCTGCTTGGGATTCTTTGTCTCCCTCTAACTCCCCACCCCCCACGCACGCCTTCTTTCTCTCTCTCAAATAAATAAATAAATAAAGCAGAGTCCAGAAAGGGGACAGTGGTTGAGTGTCAAGAGCTGCAGCAGGGGTCAGATTAAATCAGACCTGAGAGGTTCCCAGTGCATTTGACAACTAGGTGCTCAAAAGGGATCATGGCCCAAGCGGTTCCACTCGTCTGGTAGTGCGGACAGAAGTCACACACGAGAGTAAGGGAGTGGATGTGGAAGAACACGGGACTAGCAAGCAGATGCTATTCTCTCTAGAAGGTGCACTGCGAGGGGAAAATGAACGGAGGAACATAGGGTTGAGAGGCTCTTTGAAGGCACGGAGCGCCTGGCCCACAAAGGCACTCATTTGTGTATTTACTGAATAACAGCTGAAATGATAAATGGCTGAATAACTGAATAATACACCAGGGAGGACTTCTGTGTTCTGAAGTACTTAATTACTCATTTATTTCTCTTCACAAGAGATGACATAGAGGATAAAGCAGAGAAGGGAGAAACAGGAGTCCCCTGAAGGATGGTGGTTGCATTCATGCTGTAAGCCATGCGGGGCGAGGCCCACGTGCAGGGAACAGGGATGTGTGCCCCAGAGAGCAGGCAGCTTGCAAGGGGGAGCTAGCTGCTGAGAAAGGGGACATGAGGAGTCAGATACAATACATGGGATAGCAGATGATGATGATGAGAAATGCCACTGGCGTCTTACGTTGATTATTCGGGGAGAGAGAAACTCATCTAGTTGCGTGGCATCCTATTGATGACCTATCTACTGAAACAATGCAGGTCAGTGCTCAGAAGCAGGGACATCTTTCTTTCTGTCCTCTACTGCCCAACAACAAGTCAAGTCTCATTTGGAGAGGTGGGAAAGTAGGAAATATTTAGAGCAGGACCAGCAAGCATGGCCAACTGGGTGGAAATAGAGCTCTATTTGGACGGTTTTCACAGCAAAGCTAGAATAATCATACCCTCCCCGCAGAGTTGCTGTGAAAATTGTAGGTGAAAGACATTTTAAATTCTTAAGGGTGAGCTGTTATTATCATGAGCTAGTTGTTACAAAGGCCTTTCTGGATGGTAAGGTACCTCCATAACTTGCACCCCTCATTTCTGTCCCTCCTTTCTCTTACCTCCTCTTGCTTGGGTTGGTTTTCTTATTAAAGGATAAAATATGGGCAAAGTGTGTGACATAGCAGCTGAAACATGGGCATGTGTGTCAATGAATGCGCAGGGCTCACCCTGACTCCCCGCCCCCCCCCCCCCCCTCAATCTCCTTCTCTTCCTGCTGCCTATCTTTGGCCTGTGAGTGAACCCAGGGGCATTCTTCTTTTGCCATAAGTTTTCAGGAATGACTCTTCAGGTGACTCTTGAGACTGATTTACAACCTTGCCCTTCTGGGCAAGTCACAACGTGGGGACCTAAGGTGATGACAAAGCCTAGCTTGTGCAATACCCAGCCGAATCGGCAAAATCTCCGCTGCCCTGTTTGCAAAATCCTGCAAGGCATGGTGTCAACTAAGATGTTTCCAGTGCATAGTGGCCAGGAGATCTATCTTTCCATTGGAAAGCATAGACTCAGTAATCAAATCTGTTACTTATTCAGTTCTCAGAAGACTGACCTTTTAAACATGACCTTTGAGTTTACCCAGCAGACAGAAACCGAGCAGTGTGGCCAAAGGTCTGGGTGGAGAAGGGCTTTGAGGGCTGGACGTGAGAAGAGAAGGGCATTGGACTTGACTTGAGGGACTCCAGGATCTTCCACTAACCCACCCGCAAGTCCAGCATCCTTTGGCGCCGCAGTTTCCTACCTGTCAACTCGGTATGGCCATTTCTGTGCCATCACAAGGTGACTCCAGTGTGTGTACCTGACATTCCCCCTACCCCAAATGAATGGAAATGGCATTAACCCTGACTTTGCATCCCAGTTCCTGAAGCCCAAACGCCACTTCTCTGAGGTCCGCTTGCTGGGTGACCAGAGGGAACCCCACCGCCGCCTTCTAGCAAAGGGCAGTGCTTGGGCTTGGGGGAGGAGCAGACCGGTAGGTTCGCGGGCACCGAGGGCGGCCCAGCTCCGAGCCCTGCGGCTTTCGCCCGCCGGAGCGAGAGCCGGCTGTAGGCGGCTCCTTCCTGTGCAAACTTTTCTGTCCTCTTCCTCCTCCCGCCCTCCGCACCAGCTTCTCGGCGCCCAGCGTCCAGCCTCCCCGCCCTTGGCGCTGCCTCGGGGTCGCCGCGCCCGGCAGCGCAGCCCTCGGCGCCAGCCCCACCCCGCGCTCCGGGCCGGCCGCCGCCGGGAGCCGATGGCCGAGGCGGGCAGACGCTCCGCGGAGCCCCCGGGCGGGCCCGCCGGGCAGGCAGTGGCCGAAGCCCCCGAGCCGCAGGAGCCCGCCCCGCCGCCGGCGACCGCCCTGCGCAGGCTGCCGGGGGACCCGAGCCCCCGCGGCCGCTCCCAGAGCGACCTATCGTCGTGCTCCAGCAGGGGCCGCCCGCTCCGGGTCCACATCTCTGGCTCAGGTAAGGCGGCTCGGGGGCGCTGGGGACCGGGGGAGGGCCGGCCGGGGCAGGTGGCGGCGGGACGCGCGGCCAGCCCGGGACGCCGGCGGGAGGGGAGCGGCTGGGGGGAGGGCAGGGGAGCGCGAAACTGAACTCCCCCGCGCCGTCCTCCTGCTCTGCTGCCCGCGGCTCTGGCCCTTGGCCGGGGATGCTCCAGCCAGGCTGCGGTCGGTGCGCCGGGTGGGCGCGCGTCTCTCCCAGCGAGAGCGAGGGCGCAGCCCCCGGGGTTAGTGAGCTCGGCCGCGCGGCGGTGCGGTGCCGGGAGCACCAGCTACTCTGGCTCTTAGGCTCGTCCGTCAAGAAGAGACTTTGGTCCGCGGAAGGGTGCGGTCCTCTCACTCTGGGGGCTAGGGTCAATGCAGGTCTTGGACACCCTCCTAACTGCTCGTGCTTCTGAAATAAAGAGTTCTTTGGGGTTTGCAGGTCAGAGCACCCGGGGTCTGAGTTTTTCCGCCCTGTAAAAACCCATGCAGGTGGTGCTGAGTTTGGCCGAGCTGTGTGCTCCTCTGGTTCTCACTGCTGTTTGACCGAGACTGGAGCCAGCACCTCTGCGTTTGCGCCGATCGCGTGGCCCTTGCCTAGGGCCCCGGCCCTCCCCCCCCCCTCTGCGCGGGGCTCACGGCGCCTGCTGGGGGCTGCTCAGTGCACGGGGACCGGCAGAACCAGGAACTCGGCCGAGGGCGGGTGCTGCGAGCGTTGCGCTGTGTGTAACGTGGGGCAAACCACTAACCCTTGTCTCTCGTATCTCGGTACTTAAAGTGGGAATGAGTGTGTGGAACTACCACACAAGGAGGTTATGGGGATTAAATAATTAATCATTTTTAAATGCTCTTGAACAAAGCATTAGCCTAAGAACTGCAGAACTGTTTTTAAAAGTCCACCGATTTGTTAAGTGCCCAGGGATTGTTTTCCGATTTGCAGTCGAGGGAGGATGCATGGAAGCTGGAAATGAAAGCTAACATCACAACTACCCCTAGCAGCCTGAGGCCCTCGCCATGGTGTGCACCCTCCACGCCATCCGCCATGACCCCTTTCAGGCTCTGTGCTCTGAGGTCAGGCCCTTGAGCTCTGACTCAACCTCACATCTACCTGAAGCCAAGTCTCTTGTTGAAAAAAGGCACATTTTCATATCTCTGACTGCATTCCAGCTAACTAGCTCTGTTTTCCATCAGCACCCTCCATTTTCTTGTGCTTGTAATATTGTTTCACCATACAATGTGTATACTTAGACAGTATCAGAGGTGTTGTTAATCTGACTCTGCAGATGATGTTGGACAAAGCCGGTAAGAATTGTTAAATACAGGTAGTGGGATGTAGCTTATGGTATTTGAGAAAAGAGCCTTCGGCCAAATTCATATTGTGAAAAGCATGGAGTTGAATGTAGTTTACCTCCTGCTTATCATGTCTCAGCGGGTCGGAACTTGACCCATGGATAGTCTTTTTTTTTTTTTTTTTTTAAAGATTTTTTTTATTCACAAGAGACAGACAGAGAGAGGCAGAGGGAGAAGCAGGCTCCCTGCTGAGCAGGGAGCCCGATGTGGGACTCGATCCCAGGACCCTGGGATCATGACCTGAGCAGAAGGCAGACGCTTAACCATCTGAGCCACCCAGGCGCCCGACCCATGGATAGTCTTGATAGATTTTCACGAAGGTCAACGTTCACATGACTCTAAAGAATCACCGAAAAATTAGTCAATTTGGTGAATAGATAAAATAAGCATAGCTTGTACCATCATTTTTTCATCTTCATAGATAGAAATTCAGGGCTGTGTGCAGAAAAAGGGCACTAAAGAACTTTTAAATGTGAGTGTGCAAAGTACACGTAATGTGAACTATGGACGTCAATTTGTAAAGTTATTTTACTTCCAAGAACTCTGAATCTTCTGTGTGCTCTTAAAGGATGTTAGGAAATGACAACTTTCAGCTGAGTTGTCCCCGGCACCCCAGGTTGCTGATCCACATGTAAAAGAGTGAACTTCTTCTAAATTACTGTATTCCATTTTCAGAACTGAGCCTTGCATTTCTTTAAGAGCTGGCTAAGTGTGACCAGGAGCTCCCCGCATTTCTTAGAGTGAGAGAGAAAAAGAATGAGCTCGCCCCTCACTGACACACACACAGGAATTCCGCAGAATCCTGCAGCCTCTGCATCCATGTCAGAGAAGCAGCGAGATGACAGGCCTGGGGTAACAGAATTGTCTTAGAGCCCAATGGGAACGTTACACCGCCTTGGGAAAACATTGCATGGGCTGGTGTAGGGCAGTCCGATTTCCAGGCCCTCCCCAGCAGCTCTGCACCCACGTGGGCAATATCCAGAGCTAGATCATATGTGGTCCTACCAGAACTAGCCCAGACCAGCAGTATGGGCCTCCCCCTCAGAATCTCAGACCCCACTCCAGACCAACTTCATCCCAATCTGCAATTCCCAGATTCTCAGGTTGTTTTTAGGTACAGAACATTTGAGAAGCCCTATTTTCTGACACTGGTTTTCAAAGTTGGTTGCACACAGGAGTCACCTGGGGAGTTGAAACACCACCACCAACACAACAGTTTATGGCTGGGTCCCTCCCCTGGGAATCTGATTTCGTTGGCATCAGGTCTAGCCTGGGCACTGGGTGTACAAACAGAGCTTGTGAACAGCATGTCAACATAGCTTGCTGCCATGTGCATTGTGATGTTGTGGCCGGGGTTGTCCTGGGCAACCGTAAGGTTGAAGGGTTTGCTTTAGAACCTTCTCACACCCCTTTTGGTGCTCCCTCTGCTAAGCCACCTCCCACATGGCACCTCTCCCTCCCATTCTTGATTCTAGCTACTGGTCGGTAAGTCCTTCCTAAGGGTTAAGTTCTTCTTTTTTTTTAAAGTAATTTCTGCACCCAACGTGGGGCTCCAACTCACAACCCCCGAGATCAAGAGTCGCAGGCTCTTCTGACTGAGCCAGCCAGGCGCCCCACCTAAGGGTTAATTTCTGACAATGAGTTAACTCACCTTTGGGAGAGTGTTGAGTGGGGAGGGGACATCATGTTTTGCAATGATGTATGGCTGGGAGGGAGTGGAAGAGGGGAAGGAAGAGGAGACTGGAAGGTGTCATGGGTTGTCAAAGAAGAGCCTCAGTCCAAAAACAGCCATCCACTCCCAGGCTGCTTGCATCTGTCACTCTATCCCTACTTCCTCTTCATTCTTCTCTCCATGAAAGAATAGCTAAAAACCTGAAACTTGGCCTCAAAAATTTTGCCAGAAATGGCAATAAGCATCAGTCCAATATGAAGCATATTTTTTAAAGACCTCTGTGTGAGCGCTGTGTTGATGCTACTGGGTTATCAGGAGAGATTCCACTGTTCCTGTCTGTGCTTTCTTACTAGATTTTTGTCAAGAAAAGCATCTCAGACTTCAGGGGCTTCTATTTAACTTGTGACTTGAGCAGTTATTTTTCTTCACATGATAAAAATGCATTGCTTTGTCAACAAAAACTAGTTTTATATTTTAAAATCCATATAAAATGTGAAGAAACCCAAATATATTCAAATAAGTACATTTAAAAACCATAACTTCAATAACATCAGAATTGATACTTAAGGCCTTTTATTGAGCTTATAAAAACTTGAGGCTTTTGCTTTAGAAAAATCCAGATTGATTTTGCTTTGTGGTTTTTGAACTCATGGTTCTGGAATTCAACAAAAGTTCTGGGTATTTAAAATCTGGCATTTCTTTGTAAATGGAGTGATATTTTACCCATTTGAAAAAATAAAATCCTGAAATAAGCTTTTCATGGTCTATCGGCTGGTGTTCTCTTAATTTTCAGACCCATCTTTTCCTGCATTAGTGACTTCAACATTGTCAGTGGGTTGTGACGCGCTCTTCTGATAAGCCCAATGTTTAGTGACTAAAGAACCTAGGGCATATGCCTTCTGGAAGCTTTCAGCAAGTTCTATATGCCACGCGCTGTGCCGGATGCGTTGGGCCAAGAGGTGTTTGCTGTCTTCAAGCAATGACTCTTCGTTTTGCACATTGGGCTGCACAGAGCAGAGAGCCCCGTGAGGCACCTCAAAAAAGGGAGGGATGAGTGAATGGGCCGCTTAATAAAACGATGTACAGAAACAGTCTCATCTCTTTCTCGGTACCCTGATTCGTCTCTCCAGCATCCCTTGCCCTGTTGCATGTAGGTGTTTAGGTAACGGCAAATCCAGTATCTTTGTCTGGAGTCTTTGATCCCTGGTGTGTTCAGTGGAGAGAGAGTGAGAAATGTAGCAAACCTGGATGTTCTTTGAGTCCATACCCACAGCTGCCTGGCTGCAGGCATGAGACGCTGCCGTCTACCGCTGGCTCTGCGGTTGATGGTCGCCTGTCCCACTGGGGCAAGTCCTTGCTTGTCTACGCTTTGCCTGTGCTCTCAGAGCACCTTTCACTGACCTCCAAGGATGTAACTCTTGGGACCAATGTTTGCCTACTCAGCTATTGTTCTCCGAAGCCTAATGCTCTGCCGGGTGGCTGAGTCCGCAGGGGCTCCTGGGCCCCGTTCACAGCTGGGCTGGAGCTGCCCTAGGCCAGGAACCATGGATGCCTGCTCACTTTCCATTTGTGTAGCTCAGAGTGATTTTTTACCAAACAAAGACCATCTGGCTCTAAGTTTACTCTCTGTCTCTGCCTCCTCACAGGAGAGCAAAGCTGTCCTTGTGGGAAAGGCGGGACGATCTGGGCAGTGCAGGTGGGTGCTGGGCAGAGCAGACAAGGGGTGCTCAGATCCAGCCTGAGCCCTGCCCTGACCGAGCTGTGCCCCGGTGTACAGGTCCACTCCCCTGCCATGGCACAAAGGCCCTGGGCTTCGCATCGGCCCGGGGCCACCCTTGGCCAGGCTTCATCGCAGAAGGGGTGCCTTCTCACAGAGGCACCCCATCAGCTGATGCTGGTCCCATACCCGAGGTTGGCACATTTGAAAATTCAGCTTCACCTGTTACCCTGTAGCAGAGGCTGAAACACTTTAAAAATCATCTTCTGGTTAAGCGTCTGCCTTCGGCTCAGGTCATGATCCCAGGGTCCTGGGATCGAGTCCCGCATCGGGCTCCCTGCTCCGCGGGGAGCCTGCTTCTCCCTCTGCCTCTCTCTCTCTGTCTCTAATGAATAAATAAATAAAATCTTAAAAAAAAAATCATCTTCATCTGTTAGGTAAGGACTTACCTGTTAAATCAGGTTGCACCTGACCTGGGGCTGAGACCAGAAACCCGTCAGGAAGAGAGGCAACACTTGGAAGCATTTCCTCGTGCTCTCTCTAGCATGGTCTCACCTGGCATGGAGCTTCTCTTTGCCTCTCTGCTGACCAGCTTTCTCCCTCTTGAATCGGAACAGATTCCTCGCCGTCACAGGTGCTTCTCCATCCACCTACTTACCAACACCAGGCTGGCTGGCTCAGGTGGTAGAGCATACAGCTCCTGATCTTGGGGTCATGAGTTTGGGCCCCACATGGGGTGTAGCGATTACTTGAAAATGAAATCTTTAAAAAGAAAAACAAACAAAAAAAACACATCATGGCTTCTACCTACCTCACATCAACCTTACCTTTGCTTCCTTTTAGCTCTTGCCCTTATGTTTACCTGGAAACATTTCTTCATATTTCTTAGCTCACATTTCCTGGAAGAGATCTATTGTTTGCAGCCACCTTTTCATAGTAGGTCATAGGTCATAGAGAAGCTATGGATTGCCTGCCTTGATTTGATACCCACCCAAACTCAAACCAGCTGTGGCCTGGAGGTGGGGTCACACGGTGCCAATATGGCCACTTAGAAAGAACCGAGCCCAGGCAGTTTCCATTCACTCATTAATTCATTCATTCATCTGGTATTTATTGAGGGTTATGATGTGCTAGACACTGTTCCAGGCACTGGATGTGCAGAGGTAAGGAGATGTGGCTTTTTTTTTTTTTTTAAGATTTTATTTATTTCTTAGAGCATAGCAGGGAGGACAGGCAGAGAGAGAGGGACAAGCAGACTCCCCGCTGAGCAGGGAGCCCGACATGGGGCTCAATCCCAGGACCCTGGGATCATGACTTGAGCCGAGGGCAGACGCTTCACCGACTGAACCGCCCAGGCGACCCAGCATATGTGGTTTTGCAGTTGTGGGGGTGACACGGAGAGCAGAGACCATTCAGCCTGGTACAGAAGCATGTCTGTTCATCTAAACCGTTGTTATTTGCCATGATTATGCTAAAAAAAAAAAAAATGACATTATGATGTTGTGTTCTGGTTTCCAGAGGATGCATGAAAAGCTGATTATACCCAAACTGGGCAAGATCCAGTTTGCATCAGTAGTTCGCTGGTAGCATTGAGACTGATGGCAAAGCTGTGGCTTCATTTTGAGCTCTAGCTACTGCAGGGGCTGCATCAGGAGAGGGATCATATCTTGATTTTTCATTTATTCATTCAATTAGCAAACAGCTAATGGGCCAAACACAGGCTGCAAAGATATTCCTAAGGAATTCACAGTCCAGTGGGGGAAGGACAGACAAACCAACAGCTGCAGGGCAATAAAGTATGAGCTATGACTCAGGCCCTATCCCAGGCCCGGGGGAGAACCCCAGAACCTTAGCTCTATGAAGTGGCTTGGGGCAGGGTAATCAGGAAAGACTTCCTGGAGGAGGTGACACCTGTGCTCTCTGCATGCAAGAGGAGGAACTGGAAGATGGAGTTGGGTGAGGTGGCAGAGGAGTGTTTGGGGAGAGGAAACAGTACAAGCAAAAGCACCAAGGCCTGAAACAACCCAGCGTTGTCAGAGAACACTCTGCAGTTCCCTTGGCTCTCAGCTGGGTTCCTGTGGGAGAGGGGAGAGAAGGAGACTGGGGGCTAGGCCAAGGCGAGAGAATGAGAACATCCCTGTGTCTGAATGTTTCCTGGGAGACACAAGTTAGGTGACATTTGAAAGCTTGATAGGGGTGTGTTCTGAGTGTATTCGGACGTGGACATTGAGGGACGATGGTGGAAGGAGCCCAGACAACTGAGATTTGAGACGCAGAATCATGGTTATTATCTGTGTGACCTTGATTAACTTACTTCCCTTCCCTCTGCTTGGCTTCTCTATATATGACCTGGATACAATCAATAACAGTAACACCTAACTCATGGGATTTTTGTAAGGCTGAAACATGGAAAAACTTGAACTTGAAAGTGCTACAAAAATACTGGCACCATTTGCATACTTCTGTTACAGGACTCACTATGGTATATTAAAATTATGCATTGATTTGTCTCCTTCCTCATACTGTAAAGTCACTGAAAAGACAAAGTATGTTTTATTTATTTTTGCAGTCTCGGTGCCTAATACAGGGTCAGGTATATGCTAGGTGCTTACTAGATGTTTACAGAATTAATGCATGAATTCCCTAAAAGTCCGTTCTTTTGACGTCAAGTATCTCTACATTGAAAATTAGCCTAAATAAATAAATAAATAAAACCGAACATTGGGTAGAAGCTCTGATGTCCAAATGTTTTAAAATGAAAAAACAAACTAACCAGAGTTTTTGAAGAGCCGCTCATGAGAAAACTAGCTCTTCCTTGGGGGTATTGTGGAAACTTCCCCTTGTAACATCTACAGAAGAACTCTGTGAAAGGGAAGTTGTGAATGTCAGCCCATCTTGGCCGGTGATGATGGAATGCAAGTCACAGGGGCTGGAAGGCAGTGCGGGGTGCTGGATGCAGATGCAGTCAAGAGGGCGCAGAAGGAATTGAACCCTCCCGCTAATCCAGGCGCATTACTTACACACACTGTCATATTTCATCTTTGTAGCAACCCTGCGACATAGCTGCATTTTGTAGGTAAGGAATCTGGTTCAGGCCGAGTGACCCACCCAAGTCCCATAGGTAGCTGGGAAGTAGTCCAACCAATACTCGAATCTCTCTGACCTGAAGGCTCACACTCCTTTCTACCTCACACTACCTTGGTGCATGTCCATCGCCTCTCCGAGAAAACAACTCTCACGTATCCCCACCAACAGGGAGGAAATTGTGTCATGTTTTACTTCGCAAATACTATTATGAGAGATCATCATAATAAACATCTGTTTCTCTCAAAAGTTCATGGTAAGGCTGCAGCCAATTACCTGTCTATTTTAAAGTCTATCCAACACTTCAGATTTCTCATATAAATAGCAAATTTGATTAACGGGGACAGGATTCTGGGATCCCATATTTTCAGGCAAGTGCACATCAATTATCATTACTTAAGTGCATTGTTTTCGACTAAAACTACTCAATCTTGGAGTCATGTGTATAACTCATGCATGAGAACCATATCTTGTCTCAAAGTACAAGTGTAGTTTCAGTTACGGTGAAGCTCAGGGAAAAAAAAAAAAAAAAAAACAACACTGAAGCAGCTTCAGTGTTTTAAAAATACCGTACCGGGTGACTCATTATCTTTGATCATGCTAGCTGAAATTTGCACAGAGAACTAGGTTGCACCAGTCTGCCTTAGAAAGGGTTCTGAGATCTAGCTCCCTTTGTGACCTGTTGGCTAAAACTTGACATTTATATGCCTTACTTTGCAGTTTCTTGATGTGTCTGTGAAGGCTTGAGAAAAAGCAGCTACTGCTTATTCTTCATAACAGGAAGAAACTTGTGACCTAAAGAAAAGTACATTGTCTGTATCCAGAGCTCAGGACTGTGACCAGGGCAAGAATAGCATAGGTGTGATGTTTCCATTTTGGATCAGGAACTCACATATTTTAAGTTTGTAGCAATTTATGGCCAGACTCATGTCATCAGTGTTGGTCGGTAATCTTGCTTTGCCTTCATGTATATTTTAGCTTACGAATCTGTTGCCATATCTTCTTTTGAGGTCTAATTTCTACTAAATAATAATTAAATAGCCTAAACATTGATAACAAACATACATTAAACCCCTCTTTTCCAGCCTACTGGGCATTATAAGTCTCTGGTTTCTATTCTAGGTGCCTGGATGAAGGTGATAGAAATGTGTGAGGATGATGAACAATTTGACTGATAGTTTAAAAAATGTAATAGAACTTATGTCTTCAAACAAATGTTATGTTTTAAAGCATCATACTAGAAGAGTATATGCTTATTCCAATTATAATTTTTTGTAAAGATTTTATTTATTTGTTTGAGAGAGAGAGTGCACGAGAGGGAGGGGGAGGGGCAGAGAGAGGGGGGAAGAAGCAGACTCTGCTCCCCCACCCTGCTGAGCAGGGAGCCAGAGAGTCCAAGGCAGGGCTCAATCCCAGGACCCCGAGATCACCACCTGAGCTGAAGGCAGATGCTTAACCGACTGAGCCACCCAGGCGCCCCTGCTTATTTCAAGTATGATGTTACTGTGTAAAACAGTGTTTAACAAAAGTTTTAGGGGTGCCTGATTGGCTCAATTAGTTAAGTGTCTGCTTTCAGCTCAGGTCATGATCTCAGGGTCCTGGGATCGAGCCCCATGGTCAGGCTCCCTGCTCAGCAGAGAGCCTGCTTCTCCTTCTCCTGCTCCCCTGCGTGTGCTCTCTCTCTCTCTCTCTGTCAAATAAACAAAATCTTAGAAAAAAAAGTTTTGCGACTAAAATGTTTGATCCCTCATTTTAGCCACTTGCCCTGATGACAGCACAATTGTAGCCCTTTCTAAAACTCATGTCTTTCAGAGACGTAGTTTTATGTCAGTGGGGCAGATTTGAAAAGACATTCTGGAAATGGCTGGGATGGTGACCGCATTGTGGGAGTATATTTATTGTCTCCCAGCATGCTTACTTTGGTGGGAATAACAATCATTTCGACATCTAAGTCATTCATATTACTTTATAGTAATACTTCATACCCCCAAAATATATAACCATGCAAAGAAGTGTATGTCAGCTAGGCAGACAGTTTGGATTGTTAGCCTAGTGACTCTGAGATTAAGAAAGGAAAGAAGGCAACTGTGACATTTGCAGGGTGGGGGTGGGGGAATCTTGGTGAGACGGGTATGAGGGTTACCAGTTGATAGCAAGGATTTGATCAAATGAACACATTTTTGTAGCCAGAAACGGAGACTGCCTAGTCTAAGTGGAACAGGGGAGATTGCTATTAATTAATTAATTAATTTAAAGTAAGCTCTACGCTCAATGTGGGCCTTGAGACCCTGAGACCAAGAGCTGCAGTCTCCGCCAACTGAGCCAGCCAGGCACCTGTTATTATTGTTGTTGTTGTTGTTGTTATTATTATTATTAAGGATATAGGAGCAGCCCCAAACCAGGAAGTAGAGTTGCATCTTGTGAGGCCCAGACCCAGCAACTGATAAGCTACCTGTGGCCAAGAAGGGTGCTCTGCCCATTCCTCCTGCGCTCTTTCTTTCGCGGGATCGCTTTCTCTCCTTCTGTACACCTATGCTTCCAGTCATCCTCCCATACCAGATTTCTCTGCCGTTATGAGCATGTTTACCACAGAGTTCCCAGATTCACACAGCTTCAGTTCCAGAGAGCAGAGAGACTCCTCAGTGCCCTTGGATCCCAAGTCTAGATGCCCAGCCTGGGCCAGGAAGCCATTTCTGTGACTAGCTATATCGGTTATGCGGGACAAGTGAGGCTGCTGGTGTGTACTGTCATAGGTGTGAAGATAGTTCTTAGATAAGAGATGAGGGGTGATGGGCAAACACATCTAAAGTTACATTACCCCAGTGGACCAGAGGCCCAGCAAGGTGAGGAATTCCTGAGCTTTGGGGAAGCTAAAGGGTCACTGAGAAAAGTCAAATGCTTGTTAAGGTGAGAAAGAAGAGATGGGGTGGAGTACCAAAATTACACAGGATCAGGAAACATTTGTCTCTAATGAAGTGAGCTTTCAATAGCACAGTGAGGTGTCTTGGACTTGTGCGGATGGGAGCAAGGAGGAGGGATTTTCCTGGGGAACAGCAAGGGTGCTGAAGTCGTTGGCTGGGGTGCAGGATGGGAGCATGTTGGAGGGCTGGGCCCCAGGGAGCAAGCAGAATAAAGAATATGGGGGAGAAGGCTTGCTCATGAAGACAGACATTCTTCTCTCTCACCTGAGTGATGGGATACCTGATGTCCCCCCCCCCAACAACCACCACGCCCACTGTAGGGTACACATTACCATGAGCTCTTTGGGCCTCTTTTATTTATTTTTAGTTGTTTTATTTTTTATTCATTTCAGAGGTAGAATTTAGTGATTCATCCGTTGCATATAGCACCCAGTGCTCGTTACATCAAGTGCCCATCACCCAGTTACCCCATCCCCCCTACTGTCCCCCACTCCCCCTCCAGCAACCCTCAGTTTGTTTCCTAGCATTCAGCATCTCTTATAAACCATAAGAGACTCTTATAAACCATAAACTCCTTCTCAGTTTTCATCTTATTTTCTTTTTCTTTCCCTTCCCCTATGTTCATCTGTTCTGTTTCTTAAATTCCACATATGAGTTCCACATATGGTATTTGTCTTTCTCTGACTGATTTCACTTAGCATAATACCCTCTAGTTCCATCCACATTGTTGCAAATAGCAAGATTTCATTCTTCTTGATGGCTGTGTAATATTCCATTGTATATATATACCCCACATCTTCTTTATCCATTCATCAGTCGATGGACCTCTGGGCTCTTTCCATAGTTTGGCTATTGTGGACGCTGCTGCTATAAACATTGGGGTGCATGTGTCCCTTCAAATCACTATGTTTGTATCCTTTGAATAAATACCTAGTAGTGCAATTGCTGGGTCATAAGGTAGCTCTATTTTCAACTTTTTGAGGAACCTCCATACTGTTTTCCAGAGTTGGGTCCCTTTTGTTTCCGTTCAGCCCGCCATGGTCATTTTACCAGACCTCCCCTTCCTTTAGGAACCTTAATAGTGGGTCTTACACAGTAGATTAGGCCTGTGCCTCTTTTCAGATGCAATTCTGTGGTAGTGAGTTTGATTCAAACCCTGGCTCTCTGGGGATTACATTCTCTCAGATGGTAATCCTGGCTTCTGGAGCCTGTTTGGGACGTGGGATGGCATTCCTCTGGCCTGGTCTGATTAAACATTTCTCAGCTTGGGTTTAGAGTTGGCCTTAGGGCACAAGCAATTGTCCAGACCAAAATTGGTAGGTTTTCCCTAGGATGACAAATTCCCAGAGGGCTGGGATCTGAGAGAAGTCCATGGCCTCAGGCAGTGGGAAGATGGGAATGTTTGCTCAGGCCCAGAAACACACTGAAGGGACCAACAGCTGATAAGCAGCTGCAGAAGGAGAAAGAGGTGTTCCGAACTTTCTGGTGCTGAAAAATCTACCTTGTCCATCAAAACCTATGTGCAAATGCTCCTGTCTCACTTCCTCCTTTGACTGCTTGGCTGTCACTCCTCCTTTTTCTGTGCACACCTACTGTAACTGTTGCTCTTTGAGCCCTCTTCCTCCAAGGCTTGCCTTGATGATCATTTTTGCAGGCCCTCACCTGGGTGAAAGTATTACTGAGGACTGGGGGTGGAGGTGTCTCGATATGATTCAATTGGTCCCTGTGCCCCATCAAGGAAGCCCTTAATCCCGGGCTGTGGTTTTCAGCCATTATCACCCTGCTGCTTTGTTAATAGTCAACAGGCAACAAAGGCACACCACGAAGGATGGAATATTGCAGTCCTAATCAGCTACACCAGAAAGCAGCAAGTCTACCATTTGCTTCTAGGTGGGCATTGGGTGGTGTTTCAGTGCCTCAGTGGGTGACTCAAATCAACTGTAATGGTCTGTTGATCAGAGCTCTCGTCTGAGTTCACATCCAATTTAGGTGGCAGAGTTATGTTATCGAATGTAGCGTTTCTCAAATGTTACTATGCTTATGAATCACCTGGGGATCTTGTTGAAATTCAATGGGTTTGGGGTAGAGATTGAGTTTCTGCATTTTCTAACAGGCTTCTTAGGTTTGCTGATGCTGCTGGTCAGTGCACCACACTGTGAGGAGCATGCCTCTATGGATAGTGTCCACTGTTTTAAGGATGAAATTCTCATAACAGTGATGTAGCTCAAAATCCCATCCATGGAAACTTTCATCTTGCTTGAAAGTCAACTCTTGCTTTCCTCTTTGGCAAACCTTACTATATATTACTTATAGTAGTTGGAAGCACTGAAAGTTTTAGAGAGAGGGAATACTTAGGACTTAACACTTAGGATATTTTGCTTCAAGAGTGCCCATGTGATTTGGCTCTTGGGACTTTATCTGCAAGCCCTTTATTAGAGTCTTGTGTCTAGAGGGTCAGTAGATGGTAGGAATAAGAGATAGAAGTGGAGGGGTGTCTGGCTGGCTCTGTCGAAAGAGCATGCCACCCGTGATCTCAGGGTTGTGAATTCGAGCCCCATGTTGGGTGTAGAGATTACCTAAAAATAAATAAATAAACAAACAAACTTAAAAAAGATAGAAGCAGTTTTTTTGGGGGGGGAATATAATTGACATAACATTGTATCAGTTTCAGCTGTACAACATAAATGATTTGATATGTGTATATATACTGCAAAATGATCACCACAATAAATTTCGTTAACATCCACTACCACACATAGTTATAATTTGTCTTCTTATGATGAGAACTTTTAAGATCTACTCTTAGCAACTTTCAAATATACAATACAGTATTGTTAACTGTAGTCATCAAATTATCAGACATTACATTCTCAGATCTTATTTATCTTATAAAGTTTGTTGACCACCTTCACCTAGAATTTTTTTTTAAAGATTAAAACACTTTATTCACTGGAAATTCAAAACTCAAATCTATTTTTCTTTTTTTCTTTTTAGATTTATTTATTTTATTTTAGAGACAGAGAGCAGGGCAGAGGGAGAGAGAGAGGAAGAGAACCTCAAGCAGACTCCCTGCTGAGCGTCGAGCCTGACACAGGGTTCGATCTCACAACCCCGAGATTATGACCTGAGCTGAAACCAAAAGTGGGACACCTAACTGACTGAGCTACCCAGGCGCCCCTCAGATCTGTTTCTGAAGATAGCATTACCTAAAACATGAAAAGACAAGAGTAAAAAATGAATATACACTTTTGAAAAGTTTTATGTCTGTGGAGAATTTTCAATTCTTCATTCCTCAGGGTTGGTGATGCCTTTTGTAGAGCAGAAGGGGCAGAAGCTGAAGGAGAGGGGAGTTGAGGTTACTGATGCCCAGGCCAGGCTGTGACCATGGATATCAGAAGGGAAAGCTCAGGAGCTGCTGCCATGATGGACGGGGTGTGCAGGTCTATCTAAGGGACACCCGAGCATCAGAGTGTTGGTGCTGCCCCCGATAATTATGAGAATGCTGGAAAATAGGCAGATTTGAGGATGTAATAAGAAGATACGTTAGTTTTGTCAGCTGTGGTTAAAGTTAGAATACCCGTGGAAAATACCCTGTAGATGTGAGAAATACAGCAAGGAGAGAGGCTACAGCTCTAAATGGAGAACTTTGACTTATTGATTGTGTCAGTCATGTGACACTTTATTGTTGCCTTGGATATTACAAGAATGTTCCTACATATCCTCTACATTCAACAAATTATTATTAAAGCAACCATTGTGCAGTAAACTTTAACTTTTCGTATGAATATACATGGTCTCCCCTCTTTCTGAGCACAGCCTTTGAGTCTTAGACTTTTGTAAACTCCATAGTGCCTCACCCATAGTACTTGCTTATAGAGCATTTGTTGGAAGTGACAGATTATACTTGGGACTACCTGTAGTCACCTAGGAATGGTGAGAAGCCACAGCTGAAAAAAAAAAAAAAATGAGAAGAGTAGGAGAGAGGGTGTGATGAGGGAGGTTAGCAGCACTCAGATCACCTAAGAGAATCTAAAGAATAAACACTGAAAAGACATCTTTGGGTTGCATCTGAAGGAAGTTAGTAGAATTCACAGCCAAAACACTTTCAGTGAGGTTCTGGGAAGGAAACCCAGAGAGGTGCTGGGGGAGCTGGAGTTGAAGGGAAGTTTCAGGACCAGGACCACGGATGGAAATGAAGGAGGGGCGGGGAGAGTGGAGGAAGTCACCATCAACAGTAAGAGTCTTCTTGCAAAGCAAATACTTTCCACACAGCACCTTTCAGTAATCTTCCACTCATGTAATATTCTGTGCTCGGTCGTGCATGTTCGTGGTTGATACTGAGCACATAGCAGATGGTGCTCCATCAGGATTAAAAACAAATCGAAGATCAGTTTTGAAAGGCTGGCAGAATCTGTGATATTCAGCCACCTGTCACTGGCCAGGTATTCAAGGAGAGAAGTGAGCAATGATATTTCATCCAAAAGCTTAGAGGGGCTTTTCCCAGCCTTGAAGTGTGCCTATAGGGCTCACACCCACAGTTGTTGATGCATCAGTGATGTTTGGCAGGTACTTAGTGAGGCTCTGCTACAAGCTAGTGAGAAAACAAAACCCAGCCCGTGGAGCCTACATCACAGTGGAGAATATCAAAGAGAAACAAGGCTGGACAGTAGTTAAAATGAAAAGGTCAGATTTTCATCAGTAATATACTTCGGCAACAGGCAAGAGTCCAGCACGACCTGAACCCAACTTTCGATTTGTATGGAGGTGACTGGCAGTTTAAAGGGAGAATGAGGGAGAAAGGGAGTGGGGCAAGCAGGGGTTCAGTGGAGTCAGGGAAGTGAAAAATGACAAGAAGTGGGAAGTGGGGGTTGGTACATGGAAATCCATCTGGGTTTGTTAACTGGTGCTCATCGAAGTTGGGTGCCCTACAGTCCCACCAAGGCTGAGAAACAGGGGCCCTATCCTCAGGTGTTGTTGGAACAAATAGTAAATTCCTTCTGCAGCCTTGAGTTTTCTCAGGCAGACACTTTAAGGGTTGGGGGGGGGGGGGTGGCAGGGGTTCTCCTAGGAATGTGACCTTGAGCTATTAGAAACTATGTTCGTGTTTGTTCAGATATTTATAGGCCGAGGTTGAGGCCTAGTCAAGAAGGGGGCTCAGAGAGGAACAATCAGGGAGAGAATCTTTGTCAGCCGAGAGAGATGATAAACAAAATACATAAAGAATATTAGATGGTGATAATAAAGTTGGGGAGGGGGATGGGGAGTATTGGGATAGACGGAACATTTGAGTAAAGCCCTGAGGGAAGTGATGGTGAGAGCCTTGGGGGTAGCTGAGGGAAGAGGCCTTCAGGCAGAGAGAAGAGCAAAGGCCCAGGCTAGAGACAGGGATGTTTCCTGTGTGGAAGAGAGGCCTGAAGGGTGGAGTGAGCTGGGGAGGAGGGTAGGATGTACACTCACGTGGGTGACCGGAGGCCGTGGAGCTCAGTAGAACATCGTGACGAGGTTGACTTTTTCTCTGAGATGGGAAGTCAGTGGAGAACTTTGGGCAGACAGGTGTCATGTTTAATGAAAATGTGGAAAGAGAAGTTGGGGAGAGGACTCTTTCGTTCACAGTTATCAGCTGACGAGTGAGTACACACGTATGACAGGGCAATGCTGTCTGCCTCTTCTTTCCCACATCCTTTAGTTAATGGACAGTAATTAGCAAATTCGTGGATCCTCTCAAGTTAACGCTGTGTGGTGTGGCTAAGCTAATGGACAACCTTCAGAATGTCATCTCACCGCCAACAATTCGCCTTGACATTGAAGACTAAAGCACAACAATTCTCCACTTTTCCAGCCTCAGCAAACTTAGTTTAGATGTTCCCCATCATTAAAATAATACATTTGTAACATAAGAAGTTCAACCGAGGGGCGCCTGGCTGACTCAGTCCATAGCGCATGCAACTCTTGATCTCGGGGTCATGAGTTCAAGTGCCACGTTTAAATAAATAAGTAAACAAACAAACAAACAAAAAAAGTTCAACTGATATAGATATATATAAAATAAAATCTTAGTTCTTCTCACATTCAGCTTGTGTTCTTTCAGGCTACTTCTCTGGAAACACACACAACTACATAGGAATAATCTTTTTCCCCTTCACAAATTTGGGATTGTGCTATGCGCACTCTTTGCAAACTACATTTTTTTTATGGTGCCAATTTTATTTTATTTATTTATTTATTTATTTATTAAAGATTTTATTTATTTATTTGACAGAGAGATAGCACAAGTACGCAGAGAGGCAGGCAGAGGGAGAGGGAGAAGCAGGCTCCCCACGGAGCAGGGAGCCGGATGCGGGGCTCGATCCCAGGACCATGGGATCATGACCTGAGCCGAAGGCAGCCGATTGACCGACTGAGCCGCCCAGGCGCCAATTTTAAATACAGTTTTAAGACATTACAGTTACAATACAGTAGTTATAAGGTATAACGTTATTTCCTTTCCCTGTGCCTATATTCCATATTCAGCTATCAAGAATGCCCAGTTTATTTACTGGAGCAGCTCAGCTTTAAAATTGCCATGGAATTGCAAACTACATTTTCTACTCAAAAATTTCTTGAACATTCTTGCGTGTCAATAGACATGATTCTAATTTATTCACTTTAAAGTTTGCAGAAAATGTTACAGTGTATATGTATCATATTTTCTGTAAGTACTTCCCTGTTGATACACATTTCATTTTTTTACAGCTTTGAAAAAAGATCACCTTTATTCAGAATCATAAGGCTTTTGTTTTTAATTCTTACCGTTACAAAAGTTTAAAAAAATAGATCACTCTGTACAGTGAAATACATTTAATTTTTATTCAAACACTTGGAGCAGGTTTCTCACAGTTTACATGAGCGAATTTAGCATGATCCAAACTCAGACATCCACTTCTTGTATCTCTCAGTGTCTGCAGCAAATATTCTGTTTTTCCCCTAATGTTTCGCTATTACAGCCAATGATCAGGGAACTTTAGACATATATGTCTCTCTGCGTATGTGGAAGTATTTCCATGAGAAGATCCCCAAGTCAAAGGTTATTAGATCCCCTCCCAGTTTTATTGAGATATAATCAACATATGGTAGGTTACCAGTTTTTAAGATCTAATAGGTACAGCTGCATTTTCCTCCAAAAGTCTGCATGAATTTTTATTCACAGCAGAGTAGGAGTGCTGACTTCCGCATACCCAGGCCAGGACTGGAAACTAATGGAGTTTTTGGCTTCTGCTAGTTTAGCAGGTATACATTATGTCTTTAATTTTACATTTTTCTGATGGCTTGTGAACCTGCAGAGTATTTTATATTACTGGCCATTTGTAGTTTTCCCTCTGTGCACGCATCTTCTGCCCGTTTTTTTCTGTTGCATTGCTTTCTCAGCTCTTGGGGTGTTAAGGGTCATGGGCCTTTGTTGTATCCGTTGGAAGTATTTTCTGCTATTTAGTCGCTTTCACTTTGCTCTTAGTGCCTTCTGTGCTTCATGCGTGAAGATACGTGTTTATACACACAGGATTTACAAATATGCCGTATATGTCTGTATTTGCTTTGAAATGCCCTTCAGTAAAAGCCATTCAGGCTTCTGTGATGCTTATCTTCCCTTTCTCGTGTGGGAGGCTTCCTGCTTTGCTTTGCCTGCGTCTTCTTTGCGCCTTGGCGCTGGGCCTGCGTAACTTCGTGGGACGGGGGCGGGGGCGGGGGTGATTCAAAGGAGAGTGTATTTGCAGTCAGGTCAGGTTACTGTGAACGTCTGTGAGATTCGGGGATCTTTCCTCGGGGGCCAGTTACACTGTGGGGCGCCCCCCCCGCCCGAAGCAAGTTTCTATTGTTCTTGCTGGGCAGATTGGAAGGTGGTACTCGGAGCCAGAAGCCGTGAGCGCGGCCACCACAGTTCCCTCCCTCCAGCCCCCATCCTTGTATTGTTCGGGAACAGCTAGTATCACCATCTGTGAGAACTTGTGCGGAACAAAGCACTGGGGGTTTCTTGTGCGTTCTAGCCTCTTACTTTGAGGATCACCAGCAGAGATGTTCTCTGTGTCCTTTATGGGTTTATATTCTGCTTTTCCTCTTGTTCCAGTTTGCATTCCTGAATTTCTGGCCACAGAGAGGCAAATAAAATGGACAACCACCTCATGGAGTGTCAGAATTTACTTGATCAGATAGTAACCCTGGCCACCTGTTTGAGTGATTTTTTCCCCAACTAATCATGGGAGTTGCCTTGTTGTTTTGGTGAAATGTTGACAGGACCACCTATTCCCATCCCCCCACTTCCATTTGTAGATAAAATCTAATTATCACCTCAGGATGGGTTCTTGGCATGCAATAGAATCACAAACACTGATGAATTTAGGGCACATTGACATTTGTTTGTTTATTTTCATTTTGTGTTTATTTTTTTAGACTATTTAAAATTTTATTTATTTATTTGAGAGCGAGCAAGAGAGAGAGAGAGAGAGCACGAGCATGAGTAGGGGCAGGGGCAAGGGACAGAGGGAGAGGGAGAAGCTGACTCCCCGCTGAGCAGGGAGCCCAACAGGGGGCTCCATCCCAGGACCCTGGGATCATGACCTGAGCCAAAGGCAGAGGCTTAACTGACTGAGCCACCCAGGTGCCCCTCAACATCAGTTTAATATAAAATGAAGGGCAGCTTCTCCCTCTCCCTCTGCCCTTCCCCACCACTCGTGCTTGCTGTCTCTCAAATAGATAAAATCTTAAAAAAAAAAAAAAAGTAAAAAGAAAAGAAAGAGCAAAAGGAAGAAAGGAGGGAAGGAAAGAAAGAAGAAACCAAAGCTTTTTTACTTTTAGTAATTAATCTATTTGTAGTGTCACATTGGAGTTAGTAGAAGGGACAGTGAAAACTCAGGATCTTTAAGAGATTAATGAAGGGACATATTTCAGGCAGGTTTCTGTTCTCTGTAGCTAATTACCAAATTCTCCAGCTTTGATTAGAATTTTTCAACACAGAATTTTATGACATGAGGTACTACAGAGTCTAACCCTTGGTTGTTCTGGACTTTAGTCCTTACTTATTTCAAGACATTAAATATGGACTTTTGTTCTGGGCATCTCCAATGCTCCTGGGTGCCAAGAGTTAATGGAAATGATGTCCAAAGACATGGGCAGATGTGCTGCTTGCCTGTCTTCCTTCCTCCTAGAAACCACATTTGTCTTTGAAATAAAAATGAGGTCAGAAAAAAAAGGGCCTGACCAGCTCCAGTCTCACTTTAAGGGGGGTTAGAGGAACTGGCTGGACATTCTCCACAGAGTTCGCCAATAGGAATTTCATTTGGTTTGACTTTTCCTTTTAAAGAATAAACCTTACCTGTGAGATAAAAGCCATTCAGTGGTCATTCACACTCACATGTGTGTAAATTACTTTCATCATCATCATCATCATCATCACCATCATCACTGTGGTATCCTAGAGAAGCTCACTGTTAACATTTTTGATCCTCATAACTGCTTGCATCCAGTTTGACTCTTATTTACCCCTTTTCAAGGATAGAGGGAAGTGAGAGGGAGTTTCTAGCCTTGGGTCCTACAGCCAGTGAATGCCGAGCAGAACTCAGATCCAGGGCTTCTGATTCCAAGTTTAGGGCCACTGCCATCAGATGGATCACACTCCCGCATCTGTGGGAACAAGCGCTTTGGTTGGGGGTAGCAGGGTGAGGAACGAGAAGGGTATGGAAGAGTCAGAGGCAGGGTGGGCAGCGACAGGTGTGGCCTGATGGGGAGAGAGCCCGCTGCGGTCACTGCCCAGGGTCCTTATGTCCCACGAAGTGACCCCGCCATGTGGCCTAGTCCAGCGTCTCCAGACCCCGGCTGTTCTACTTTGACCAACTTCTCCCTCCAGGTGGTCTCATCTCAGGCCTGGACACACCAATTCCTGGCAGCTTCCACTCCCACCCCACCCCTTCCTCCCCCTCCCCTCACCCCCCTCCATCCCTCCATCCTCATTAGCATGTTGTGACCTTAAAAACACAGGCATGTAGTCTCTTTTGCCTGGATTCTGAAAGAAACACAAAGGTGACACCTCTTGAGTGGAAACATAAGTCAAGCCATGTTCTTGAACCTATCAAATTTAGGCCCGTGGTCCATGGAATAAGCTAGAACCATCTTCCAGCCTTGAGCACCATCTGTGCATTGCTGCCAGACCACCCTGCCCAGTGCTGCTTTCATTTTCCTTATTCTTTCCTCAGAAATACACTTGAAGGATGGCTAGGGTCCCTCATGTCCAGTCCAGCCTCACCTATTTCAGGAGCTCCCCCCAGCACGAGCCCTTTCCCCCCGAACCTCCCTTGGGTCCATCCACTGCACCGACTCAGGTGCTTCTTTGTTATCTCCTGTCCTGTGTCTTCATTTGTGCCCCAGATCAGGAACGTACAAATGGAAGGAATTAAGAGAAACATTGTACAATCAAATGTATGGATTTGGATTTTATTTGGATTCTTATTCAAACAAACTGTATAAAAAAGTAATACTGGATATTTGATATCAAGGAATTAATGTTAATTGTTTTTAGGTGAAGTGATAATGTGGTAATGCTTTTTTAAAGAATAATGGTCTTGGGGCACCTGGGTGGCTCAGTCGGTTAAGCATCTGACTTCAGCTCAGGTCATGATCTCAGGGTTGTGGGATTAAGCCCCGCATCAGGGTCCCTGCTCATCGGGGAGTCTGCTTGTCCCTTTCTCTTTGCCCCTCCTCCTGCTTGTGCTCTCTCTCTCTCTCAAATAAATAAATAAAATCTTTAAAAATAAAAAAATAATAGTCTCCCTCTATTTACGTTTAACAATATTATGGGGAGAAAGAAGTGATCTATCCTTTTTTCTCCAAAATGTTCAAATCACTCTTACCTAGCTTCTTCCCTTTACAATATAAATGATCTTCTATCTGCATTAGAAATCTTACATTTCTTTTTTTTTTTTAAGATTTTTATTTATTTATTTGTCACAGAGAGAGAGAGCACAAGCAGGGGGAGCAGCAGAGGGAGAGAGAGAAGCAGGCTCTTCACTGAGCAAGGAGCCCGATGTGGGACTCCATCCCAGGACCCTGGGATCATGACATGAGCCGAAGGCAGACGCTTAACGACTGAGCCACCTGGGCGTCCCAGAAATCTTATATTTCTAAGTTCATATGTAGTAATAGTGCTAGGTTTTTAAAAAATAAGTCATGAGTGTCAGATCTGTTTTAAAGACCAAATTAAATGTTTCCATGTTCATTTTCACTTGTTAGGACACATGGTAGAGAGACCAGGAAGCTCACCGTTTTCCTTATTCTTATCTTTAAAATTTTTCTTAGTAATATCTTGGGTAGATGAAGGAAAAGAGGATGCGTAAGTGAATTCTGTAGTGGCAAGGTAGCTTTTTTTATGATGGAAAGAGGTAGAGGTCCTCTTACAAAATCAGTTAATACTGTTTGTTTACAAACAGGCATTTGAGTAGACAGGGGTATTTGGATTTTTAGATTTTTGAAGAGAATTTCAGGCCTTTGCTGCAAACTGTGGACCAAGAGTGGTGATCAGGTAGCTTGGTAGTGCATAAACTCTTCTCTGATGACTGAGCAGCCGGAATGCGTGGGTATGGCTTAGGCTTCTCCCTCGCTCAGTCCCTGGGAGGAAGGGAAGTCTGTTACAAAGCCCAGTGAAAGAAAAGGGGACTGTTGGCAGGAGAAACAGGTCAGAGTAGCTTTCAGCCTCTCCCAGCCCCTCTTTGGCTTCTCCTGCATATGGGGCGAGTGGAGGCTTGCTGGGCCACATGAGGAATGACCTAATCTTTAATGGTCTGTGAAGATTTCCTGGAATGGGATCAAGGCTTTTCCCCACTCTAATATATGGATGATTGTTCCAATTGAGCGAGTGTCCTTGTCCTCTGCTTCTTTGGGGTAGCTTTGGATCTTAGCGGAAACATTCTCATTACAGGCATCTGCTTTTTATTTGCATCTGATCAAGTGGGTCAGCTCCAATCACATCTCGGGCCATGATGAATTCATAGCCAAGTCCCCTGGATCTAATGTGAGACCAGCCTGTTTCGAGATTGTCACTGATCCTATGGAGGAAATGTCAGGAGAAGCGAAGGAGAGGGAGAAGGGGAAAACTTATGAGTTATTTATCAGTTTGTGATACTGTGTATATCAATGGTAACTCTATCCTGACATCTCCCCTCATCACTACCCTTCCCTCTTCCTGGGTCTGAAGCAAGGAGAGACAATGGAGGAAGGAATTGAATATAATTCATTCATGAGCATGAAAGACAAGGCCTTCTCTTCCCTCTCTTTGCCACATAGCAAATGTTGCCAGTTATTTTCCAATAGTAAAAAAAAATATATGAGAGCAGGAATTATGAGGATTGTTAACGAAAACATTATCAAGATGTAGAGTTCTTGTATATGGGAATTGTTTTAAGAAAATAAATAATTTGAAATTTAAAAATCTTTTTAGTATATATTGCCTAGTGTTATTTATTAAAATACAATCCTCTAGGTTTAAAAAAATTAAAATCAATCCTGTAATTAAATGACTGTACTCATGGAGAGAGATCCTGGGAAAAAGTATGTTGCAGAATTTTTCTTTTCTTTTCCTTTTTTTTTTTTTTTTTTTAGGGGGAGAGAATGAGAGAGTGAGCTGGGGGGGCGGGGCTGCAGAGGAAGAGGGAGAGAGAGAATCCTAAGTAGGCTTCATGCAGAACTGATATGGGGCTTGATCTCACAACCCTGAGGTCATGACCTGAGCCAAAAATCAACAGTCGGACGCTTAACCAACTGAGCCACCCAGGCGCCCCGCACAATTTCTATCTTTATAAAAAGAGCCCTGCGGTTCCGATTTTTTTAATCAATTGATTGATTCGTTAGGCACTGGAGCAAATGTTTGATTCTACATCTTAAATTGGGCTAATTCATCTATGAACCATGGGACTAGTAGCCAATTAAAAATGACCAGAAATCTGACTCAGTTTTGGTCAACTGTCTTGAGCTGTCTTACTTAGATTCTGCCATTTACTCATTTATTCATTTGATCAACCCTGACGG
Organism: Neomonachus schauinslandi; assembly: GCF_002201575.2. Taxonomy (NCBI): domain Eukaryota; kingdom Metazoa; phylum Chordata; class Mammalia; order Carnivora; family Phocidae; genus Neomonachus; species Neomonachus schauinslandi. Next base: position 22,101,856 of record NC_058410.1, on the reverse strand, counting down.
AGAATCTACTATATGGAAGGTGCTACAGGAAAAAGTGAATAAGACATCATTAGCCCCCGTAGTTAGGATCTTCTTTCTGCGACATAAACAGACCTCTGACTAATTTCATTTCCATTGCCTTTCCACATAGTGTAATATGGGCTACCCTAGGAGGGAGACCTGACCTGGACAGGAATCGTCTAGAGAGGTCACCCAGGGGAGGTGATGGATACCTGAGTTGAGTCAGGAAGGATTAAGTGGGCATTCACCAGGTGAGAGAGAAGAGATTGTTTCAGGCAAGGGGAGCAGTGTGGGTACGTGAATGAGAGGGAGTATAGGGACCATGGGAATATGGTCACAATGTAAAATGCAAGGTGTGTGTGAGAGAGAGAGAGAGACAGAGACAGAGACAGAGAGATTGGGAGTGAGGCATGGGAGGAGAGTAATGTCAGAGTTGACAGGAATTCCAGGCTTAGGACCAGTCGGTACCCTAGGGAACTTTAAGTGATGATCTGGCCAGACTCCCAAGCCTGGCCGCCAGACTGGGTTAATCAGTCTTGGACCCAGTTCGGCTTAGTGGGTGGGCAGCCTGGCGCAGGCCCAGCACATCTCAAACATAGGCAAGGATTGGAGGAGATGCAGCAGGACTGACCTCCTTCTGACCTTGGCATGTTGCATGTGCTGCTGGTAAGCTACGCTGCCCCTCTCAGGAGGTCCTGGACCCTGAGCATGGTTTCCCTTAGGGAGGCTGTGGCTTGGTCAGTAATTGGGGGGCCCATTCCAGTACTGTTCAGTCAACACCTTCATATAGTGCTTACAAACTCTCTGAGCTTGGTGGGTGTGAAGACCCTCAGACCCTCCAATACTAGCAGAGGATTCTTGCGTATCCAGGAGACTACAAAGGCTGTACTCCCTAATTCTTCAAGCTGATTACTTCACAATGGGGTCTCATCCAAAAAGACTGGGTGACCTCACATCAGACATAGACCAGGTAGGAAGGAAGGAGTCGCCCTTAAAAAATGACTAACCCGAAGTGTTTCCATTATTTACCTATTACTGCTTTTATTATATATGGAGATAAAACTGAATGTGGAAAAAATTTTTTAATTTAATTTGAACCTGAAATATTATTAGTATGTAGCATGTCTTTTAAAAAATACTAGTTACTCTCTAGAAGGAGTTTCGTTAACTCTGAATTTAATTCTGTAATTCTGAGGAAGTGACATTTATAGACTATTCATACAAATAAAATGTTGAGTTGCTGTCAGTCCTCTCATGGTTTTCGTAGAGGTTCTGATCAAAAGACAAAATCATGCACACGAAACAAGGCCATGTGTTGTGAGTTTGGTAGGGTGACTGGTAAGAACGCAGGGTTTCTGAGAATAGAAACCTTGTGGGAACACCTGGTTCCACCTTGGCCTAGCACCCGAGGCCAGCTCTAAACCCCATCTCCCCTGGCTAGTCATTCAACACACATCAAGCATCCTCCTCCTCGCTCTCATGTTGTTTTCCCTCCCCTTCATAATTCAGTTTATCACCCGCTAAAATGATCTTGCTGTGTCTTTTTTGCATTCCCTTCCACACATACGCAGGCTAGAAAATAAAATAAGCTTCACGAAAACAGGGACATGCCATCTTCTTTTTAACTGTCTTTTATTAGCCTCACCAAGCGACCTCGAAGGCAGGCTATCTGAGGGGAGTGGAAGACTCCCAGATGCATGGGACTGCTTTGCTGGGGACCCAGAGCCCTGCATCAGGGGTGGGGCTGGAGTGGGGCAGGGAGAGCTGGGTTATTACCACTCATGGGATCTCAGCCTGAACCACTGGCTCATGAAGTCTGAGGAAATTCAGGTCGCTTTGGATATTAACCTCCATCAGGACTGTCGTGGAGGGGCACCTGGGTGGCTCAGTCGGTTAAGCATCTGCCTTCGGCTCAGGTCATGATCCCAGGGTCCTGGGATGGAGTCCCACATCGGGCTCCTTGCTCAGCGGGGAGCCTGCTTCTCCCTCAGTCTGCCGCTCCCCCTGCTTGTGCTCCCTCCCTCTCTGACAAATAAATAAATAAAATCTTTTTAAAAAATTAAAAAATAAACTAAAAAAAATAATAAATTAAAAAATAAACTTCTGTCTATAAAATTTTATTGCAAGAAGTTGATAAGACTGTTTTTTTTTTAAAGATTTTATTTATTTATTTGAGAGAGAGAGAATGAGATAAAGCATGAGGGGGGAGGGTCAGAGGGAGAAGCAGACTCCCCGCTGAGCAGGGAGCCCGATGTGGGACTCCATCCCCAGACTCCAGGATCATGACCTGAGCCGAAGGCAGTTGCTCAACCAACTGAGCCACCCAGGCGCCCTGAGATAACTGAAACTTGGGGTGTTGAAATGCCTCAGAAAAATTTTTTTTGGAATGCCTTAGAAAATTAATTTCCTTGGTTAATTTTAGTTTTTAATCTATGCTTTAACATTATATAGAGCCAAATAATACTCGAGTGAAAATTAAATAAACAGTTATAACATTATTAGTGGTTTTATATATTTTTATTTTCCTGGGATTGGAGCCCTCTGTTATGTCCGGTAAATCTTTTGCTTGGATTTTGTATTTTTAACTCTCATGAACATTTACGGGAACTCATTAGAGGGGGAAGCCCTCCATGAAACTGTTGGGAGGACAAGAGGTAAGTTGTGTGGGACACGAGGTAGCCCGTTAGAGCTGATGATGAGGCGGCCGTGTTTTGGATCACACAGAGGCACAATGCTGGGAGAAGGTGCCTGGTGAGTGCCACGGATGGCGATTCTCAGAAGGGCTACTGATCAGAAGCAGAGGCTTTGGCAGAATCTAAATGGCAAAGTCACAAACCATAACAAGCCCTAAAAATAACAAATGCAACCCCAGCAAAATGAAAGCCCTTATATGTGGGAAGTATAATGGGAAATGTATCGATTGGTATATTTGACTAGATGCTTGAATAGTGATCACAAGTAGAGATGCTCACCTTTTCTCCAAAGGAGGGTGGTGTAAAACATCAATAACCATCAGCAGAGTCTTCTAACAAGAATGACAACTTGGGCGTATGAGGAGTTTTCTGGTTGCAAGTGGTTGGACTGGACCTAAAACTAGCTTTCATGTATGCATTCTTTCGGTCTACTCGTATTTAATGAGCAACTACTATATGCCAGGCATTCATTATTCCAGGTATTTGGAAGACATCAGTGAACCAAATCAAGACCAGATTCTCTACCCTCATGAAGCTTATGTTCTAGCAGGGAAAGACAGAAAATAAGGAATAAACATAATTCGTATGTACATTATATCCTATGTTAGAAAATGGTTAAGTGTTATAGAAAAAGAAAAAAGAAGGGCAGGAAAAGGAAACTGAGGCATGCCAATGGATGTGCGTGTGGGGGCAGGTGGCTACATTAGGGTGGTCAGGGTCAGGTTTATGGCCACAGTGATGAATGGGCAAAGGCTTAGAGCAGGGAGTTAACAGATCATTGGGAGACCAGCATTCCGGGAAAGGGTGGTTTGAACACCTCATGGCCGGAGCATGCCTACTGGTGGTTGCAGGGTGAGTGGGAGAGAATGACAGGAGAGAGCCAATGGGCTTTGACTTTGGTTGGAAAGGGGAGCCCATGCAAGGTTCTGAGCAGAAGAGTGACCTGACTTGATTAAGATTTTAAAAGACTTCACTCTGCTGCTATGTTGACAGTAGACTGGAGGGGCACAAGGGTGAAGTAGGACTTGTGCGGAGGTTATTCCTACGCTCCAGGGGAGACGGAGTGGTAGCTCGGAACGGGCTGGTGGCCATACAGTACATGTGTGAGAAAGAGTCCTGATCGGGATACATTTCAAAGTCGAAATTAGCGTGATTTTTGAAGGAGGTGACCTGGCATGTGAGAGGAGTCTAGGACAACTTGGAGGTGTTTGCCCAACGTGATGGAAGGATGTAGTTGCCATAGGTTGAAAGAGGGAGGGCTGTGCATGTAGCAAGTGCGGGAAGAAGATGGGGAGTTCACTCTGGATCCGTCGAGAATGAGATGTCTCTGAGACACCCAGGGACAGATGTTGAGTAGACAGTGGGTGTATTCGTTTCCTGTACATGCTGTAACAGATGACTGCAGATCGAGTCACCTAAAACAACACAAATTTGTTAGCTTACAATTTTGGAGGTCAGAAGTCCTAAACATCAAGTGTTGGCAGGGCTATGCTCCCTCTGGAGGGTCAAGGGGCATCTGTTGCATTACCTTTTCCAGCTTTCAGAGGCCACCTGTGGTCCTTGAGTCCTGCCCCCCACCTCCCCCATCTTCAGAGGGCACCACACCCACTTCCCCTTCCTCCTCCTGTTCCTTGCTCTGACCCTCTCTCCTCCCTCTCATCAGACGCTTATGATTGTATTGGGCCCACCTGGCTATCCAGGGGAATCTTCCCATCTCCAGATCCTTGAATCGGTTGCATCTGCAAAGTTATTTGAGTCTGGAGTTGCTGTAAGAGAGGTAGACTGCAGTAAACCTCCGGCACTTAAAGCCCTTGTGGTGGCCCCCTATTTAGCAGGGAGCTACGGATGGAAGTGGACACTGGATCCAGAGATTGAAAACATGCCATCCTCTCTTTTTATTCTCTTTCTCTCCCCCTCGACCCCCCTCCCACCCTGCCCCAGCCCCACTCTCTTGGTTCTGAGTGTCCAGAACACTCAGGGGTGGGTTCATTTTCTCCTACTGTGGGATCAAGTATGGTCACTAGTAACTCCATGCTTCACTCATCTTAGTGAGAAATCCTGGAGAAAAGTCAGAGCTTTTCTCTCATGGGGTCCACACATAAAATCCCAAGGGCTCTGCTGAGGCCTGATTAAGTCCCCTGGTGTCACCCTTGTGGATGGTGGCTCTTGGTCCCAACAGAACCAAATGGAACAGGAGGAGGGGCAGTTTCCTGAGTAAAGGGGGAGGGGTTATTTCTAGAAAGGAGAAAGGGATGCTGGTGAGACAAAAGCTATAGCTACACTAATGAGGCCGTAGACTTCTATTTTTAAGCTTATTTTTAATTTTTTAAATTTTTATTTATTTATTTTATTATTATTTTTTTTTAAGCAGGCTCCACACCCAACGTGGGGCTTGAACTCACAACCCTGAGATCAAGACCTGAGATCAACAGTCAGATGCTCCACTGACACAGCCCCCCAGGTGCCCCTAAGCTTATTTTTTAGAAAAATTTAAACATAACCAAAAGTAGATAGAATTGTCTACTGATCCCTCTTGGACCTGTCACCTGCATGTCAACAGTTATTCTTCCTCCAGTTTGTTCTTCTGTGCGCCTATTTCCTTCCCCTCCCCCAACTCAGAATATTTTAAATTCCAGGCATCATGTAATTTTTCCCTTAAATATTTCAGTACATTAACACTAAGAAATGACAACTCTTTTAAAAAACAAAACCACAATACCATTATTGCACTAAAAAAATTTTTAACATTAATATCATTAACTATTCAGTCAGTGTTCAGATTTCCCCAATTGTCTCCTAAGTGATGGCTTGAGTCAAGATCTAAATAGGGTTGATCCATCCATTTGGTTCAGAATTTCCTTTTGAAATGTATTTGTAGATGATTTATCTAAAGCTGTTAGCAAACCAACACTGGTTCTGTGTTCCTCCTAATCCCTAGGTTGTGCTCATGATTCTGTCTCTACCAGATCACTTGCCTTGGTCTTGTCTCTGTGACACTTTCACTTATTTAATTCATGGCCTCTACACACCCAAGTGGCTTTAGTGTAGAAAGTATTCTGGAGTCATTTTGAAAGCAACAGATGTGGCTCACGTGAGTCTGGCTTTTGCAAATAACTTTGAATTGAGGTTTAAGGTAGGCTCTGGGTTGAAGGGGGTGGAGAGAAGGAAGAGGGCTCAAAAAATGAACAAAGAAGCATTAAGTGTCAAACCTTACCTTTAGAAAGGTGTCAGCAGGGGCACCGGGTGGTGCAGTCGGTTAAGCGTCTGGCTCGGGCCCTGATCTTGGGGTCATGAGATGGAGCTCCACGTCGGGCTCCTCAGTCAGTGCAGAGTCTGCTTAAGACTCTCTCTCTCCCTCTGCCCCTCTCCCCTACACACAGTCTCTCTCTCAAATAAATATATTTATTTATTTTTTTAAATAAATCTATAATTTAAATAAATAAATAAATCTTTTTTTAAAAAAAGGTGTCAAAGCAGGAAAGAATGTCCAGTGGAAAAAAGACAGTCTCTTCAACAAATGGTGTTGGGAAAATTGGACAGCCACATGCAGAAGAATGAAACTGGACCATTTCCCTACACCACACACAAAAATAGACTCAAAATGGATGAAAGACCTCAATGTGAGACAGGAGTCCATCAAAATCCTAAAGGAGAACACAGGCAGCAACCTCTTCGACCTCAGCCGCAGCAACTTCTTCCTAGAAACATCGCCAAAGGCAAGGGAAGCAAGGGCAAAAATGAACTATTGGGACTTCATCAAGATAAAAAGTTTAGCACAGCAAAGGAAACAGTCAACAAAACCAAAAGACAATGGACAGAATGGGAGAAGATATTTGCAAATGACATATCAGATAAAGGGCTAGTATCCAAAATCTATAAAGAACTTAAGAAACTCAACACCCAAAGAACAAATAATCCAATCAAGAAATGGGCAGAAGACATGAAACACATTTTTCCAAAGAAGACGTCCAAATGGCCAACAGACACATGAAAAAGTGCTCAACATCACTCGGCATCAGGGAAATCCAAATCAAAACCTCAATGAGATACCACCTCACACAGTCAGAATGGCTGAAATTAACAAGTCAGGAAACAACAGATACTGGCGGGGATGCGGAGAAAGGCGAACCCTCCTACACTGTTGGTGGGAATGGAAGCTGGGGCAGCCACTCTGGAAAACAGTATGGAGGTTCCTCAAGAAGTTGAAAATGAGCTACCCTATGACCCAGCAATTGCACTACTGGGTATTTACCCCAAAGATACAAATGTAGTGATCCGAAGGGGTACATGCACCCCGATGTTTATAGCAGCAATGTCCGCAGTAGCCAAACTGTGGAAAGAGCCAAGATGTCCATCAACAGATGAATGGATAAAGATGTGGTATATATATATATACAATGGAATATTATGCAGCCATCCAAAAAACAAAATCTTGCCATTTGCAATGACGTGGATGGAGCTAGAGGGTATTATGCTAAGCGAAGTAAGTCAATCAGAGAAAGACAAGTATTATATGATCTCGTGATGTGAGGAATTCTTAATCTCAGGAAACAAACTGAGGGTTGCTGGAGTGGTGGGGGTTGGGAGGGCTGGGGTGGCTGGTTGATGGACATTGGGGAGGGTATGTGCTATGGTTAGCTGTGAATTGTGTAAGACTGATGAATCACAGACCTGTACCCCTGAAACAAATAATACATCATATGTTAAAAAAAAAAAAGAAGATAGTAGGAAGGGAAAAATGAAGGGGGTGGAAATCAGAGAGGGAGACAAACTATGAGAGACTATGGACTCTGAGAAACAAACTGAGGGTTTTAGAGGGGAGAGGGGTGGGGTGATGGGTTAGCCCGGTGATGGGTACTAAGGAGGGCATGTATTGAATGGAGCACTGGGTGTTATATGCAAAGAGTGAATCATGGAACACTACATCAAAAACTAATGGTGTAATGTATGGTGACTAATATAACATAATAAATAAAATTAAAAATAAATAAATAAATAAAAAATAAAAAAAGGTGTCAGCAGTCCACAGTGCTCTCTCAGTGCCATCTGGAGAATTTTGCTAGAGTCTACTGGGCATCTTTTCACGTAATTGTGATCATATAAAATTTTACTCTTTTTTCATTCACTAGAGTACCATAAACACTTCTTTTCTGTTATTACATATTTTCCTTTACCTCAATTTCTTAAACATGCATAATATCCAAAGAATTCTTCCTGGGGAGGAAGATGAATCTACTGGGTAGTAAAAAGGAACCCTTGAGTCAAGAGAACTGTGTCCCGGGCCTGGCTTTGCCGCTGAACTAGAAATACGTTCAAAGACCTATTCCCTAAGTTCTCCAGGTTTTCTCCTCCATTCATTAAATATTTCTTGTTTCACAGGGTTGTTACAGAGATGAAATGAAATAATGAAGTTACAGAGCCTTTGTAAACTCTAAATAAATGTACAGAAATGTGTTCATATTTCTGTTTAGATGCAGTGAGGGAGGTTGTAGAAACCCATTCTCCCTGTTGATCATAGGCTGGACTTTGAAAGCAGAGCCTGACGGTTAGGGAGACAGGAGTGCCCCAGTTCCGACTGTGCCCCCATTATTAGGTCAGAGTAGGGGCTCAGCAAACAGCTCTTGAGCTGTACTTTCTGGAATAAGTGCTCTTCTCCACATCCCCTCCTTCCCCATATGTAAGCAGTAGGGAATTACTAAAGTATAGCTGAAGTGTTAAATCTAGAATTCAATAAATACTGGAAGAATTGTTACTCTGATTTCTTTACAAATGGAGCTGAGGGGTGCCTGAGTGGCTCAGTCGGTTAAGTGTCAGACTCTTGATTTAATTATGAGATGGGCCTATGTAGGGCTCTGGGCTCGGTGGGGAGTCTGCTCCAGATTTTCTCTTTCCTTCCCTCTGCCCCTGCCACCTCAATATAAATCAGTCAATCAATCTATCTATCTTTCAGGAAAATAAGTGGAGCTGAGAATCTCAAATGTTTCTGATATTTTCATGATGATTTGCAAAATCTCTTTCTTCACGTGTCATTTTATTTTTATATTTTAGATTGCATGTGTTTAGAACTTAGTGTGTTTCTTTTTTTTTACAGAAATCAATTACATTTTTATATACAAGCAGCAAACAATTGGAAAATAGAAGTAAAAACAATTCAATTTATGATATTTAAAATATGATATACTCAGGGATAAGTTTAACAAAAGATGTGTAAGACTTGTACACTGAAAACTAGAAAACGCTGCAGAGAGAAATTGAAGAAGTTTAAATACATGGAGAGATATACCATGTTGATGGATTGGAAGACTCACTATTAAGCTGTCAGTTATCTCCAAATTGTTCCTTAGTGTCTTTAGAAGAAAACATAGGAGGATAGCTTGACAATACTGAGAACATCTTGGTGAAACAGTACAAAATGTTAATTTAATTTTATTTTTTTTAAATTTCTATTTCATTAGTATTCTTCCACAGATAAATATTTCTTTTTTTTTTTTTTTAAGATTTTATTTATTTTTCAACAGAGAGAGAGACAGTGAGAGAGGGAACACAAGCAGGGGGAATGGGAGAGGGAGAAGCAGGCTTCCCGCTGAGCGGGGAGCCCGATGCGGGGCTCGATCCCAGGACCCTGGGATCATGATCTGAGCTGAAGGCAGACGCTTAACGACTGAGCCACCCAGGCGCCCACAAAATGTTAATTTTATTAAATCTTGACACTCGAGTATATATCTTTTTACTATTACTATACTATTACTATTACTATAAATGGGAAGTATGCATAAGTCACTTGTGCTACAAACCAGACCATGATGGTTGTCTCAAGGAAAACCACCTGTACAATTATTTTAGTTGCGAAATGAAGAAATTACTTTTCTAAAAAAAACAGAACAGCACTTTTTTTTTTTTAAAGATTTTATTTATTTATTTGACAGAGAGAGACACAGCGAAAGAGGGAACACAAGCAGAGGCAGTGGGAGAGGGAGAAGCAGGCTTCCCGCCGAGCAGGGAGCCCGATGCGGGGCTCGATCCCAGGACCCTGGGATCATGACCTGAGCCGAAGGCAGATGCTTAACGACTGAGCCACTCAGGCGCCCTAGAACAGCACTTTTGAACTTAGTGTGTTTCATGCACATTGTAGGAATCCTGTAGATGCATGTTGACCTGAATTAAGGTATAAGCAGAAGATAATTATGCATGCAAATATGGTAATTATGTATATTTCTCTTCCCATTGAAGAGGTGATTACAGCATTTCTGCAGTCTAATAGGTCAATATGTGCATTTTGGATTTTATTAATCAGAGCTGCAGATGTGTTCTGAAAATACCTCTTATCCATTCAGTTCTGTGCCCTTGGCTCTCTCCTCTATTTCTATTCACAGATACATTTCTCCCTAGAGATTGTTTCTTCTGGACTAGTCTTTTAATCTTCCCAACCCATATTTGGTGGGGACTTCTAGTGCTCACTCATGTCCATGAGAAGCAATTGCACTTTTGTGCCTCCCCTGCAGTTGGGGAGGGCTGTGTGATTAATTCCAGCCAGTGGGCTGTGAGGGAAAGATGTGTGTCACGAATGGGCCAAGGCCGTGAGAAGCTTGTGTGTAATTCTCTAGACTTTCTTTCCTTACATTATCAACTGCGAGGCTGCAAATTTGTGATGATGAAGTCCCCATTGGCCTCAACCTTGAGTTACCACCTGAGGACAATCTCCTTGGAGAGTTACCGGCCCCACAGTGGACTTTGTGTAATTAAGAAATAAATTTTGCTGGTGTCACGCCAATGAGATCTGGGAATTTTTTGCTTTTGGCACAATCTAGTCTCCCCTCACTACTGCACATTCCATCTCTAAAATGGCCTCCACCTACTCTTTGATTATTAAGTCTTTCCTGTATGTGGAGAGTAAATCCTTAAGAATTTGATGTGTCTACATTTGTTTTAGATTACGTTGAAGTATTTTCCAAACTGTAGCATGCATTCTACTAGTGGCATGTGAGATAATTTTATGTGGGATATAGATAGACTTGTTTGTATTTTAGATATGTATTTACATTTATGGTTTGTTTCTATTTATGGCAAATGATTCTCCTTTTCCATTCATAGCGGTTACAGAAATGTTTCTTCTAAAATAACTTTGGTGAAAATGAAGTGATTTAAAGAGAAATATGAAAGAGATAAAAGTATAATTGGCATGCAGTTATGGCAAAAATCAAAGAGGTGGTATTCAAATGACTGAGGGGTTGGGAGACACTCTATCTGCTAAATTATTTGATGGAATGTCTATTAAAGAGCATCTCCACCAGACAGGGAGACTTTTATTTTTGACTCCCAGTGCTTAGCATTAAATTTAGTAAATGATTTTGAAGGAGTGGATATTATTATATATTTTTATCTACGAACTTAAACAGTAAAAGCCCCAGTCCAATCCTTTGAGGTGGGTTGGAATGTTTTTCTCATTCTTCTGTTCTTTAAGAGGTTCTGTTTGCATTAAGTATATTAGGCTCACATCAGATTTGACCAAAGATTAGCATTTGTGGTATCATGACATTTAAGAATTTTAAATGTGTGGGCAGGGGTGCCTGGCTGGCTCAGTCAGTAAAGCATGCAACTCTTGATCTCGGGGTTGTGGGTTCAGGCCCCACGTTAGGCATAGAGATTACTTAAAAATAAAATCTTTAAAAAAAAGTAAAAACAAAATATTGTGGGCATAGTTGACATTTTTAAAATGAGGATTTGTTGAGCTTATATTCAGAAGCGATATTGCCATTGGTCTAAAGTCACAAGTGGAGCCCCATTGGCTCTGATTTTTTGCCATCTGTTGGGCCCTAATGACAAATGGCTTTGTGTTCATGGTCATACTGTCTAGTGGGATACTTTGACTTCTCTCAGTATGGTGGACATCCAACTATGAGATGAGAAGTCACGTATTTATCAGTGACATGGACAATGAGCATTGTTCTTGTGTGGTAACATCCTATATTGCCATACAAATGTAGCCGAGAAGATGTTCTATCAATAGCTTTCAACTGATAGGCATTTTTAGGCTTTTTCAGCACAGCTCCCAGAGCTGTTCCTGGGGAGGTGACAGGCATCCCACACCCGGTGTGTCAGCCCCCTCCTCACTCTCCTGTGTCTCTCCCTCACCCTGCTTTGCTCCTCCTCCCTAAGACCCACACATTGTTATGGAGATTAACCCCTTTAGCAGCAGCTTTAGAGAAAATTACAGTGGGAAAAGGTCCACAAAATGGTGGCCAGAGAGAGGTACTTTGCAATTAGCAGAGCTGTTGGTAGATCCATCCACTTGTTCTGGTTGGGGGCGGCGGGGAGGAGGGAGTCTGTGCTGACTGACTGGGTGTTATTGCAACTACTTCCAGCAGCTGACAGTCAGCTTTATTGCTATGCTGGTGTCTTTGTGAGGCTTGCCAACCACAAAGCCCTCCCCTGTGCTCCATCTCTTACTCTAAAATGCAGGTCGAGGACGATTGCTCTGATTTTCTTAACCTAAGCGATGAATGGCTCAGAAAGTGGTGATTGATATTTACCATAATGACCCTGAGACCTGAAGAGGCAAATTATGTTCATATTGTTTTCATAAAATTAAAAAAAAAAAACAACAAACAGAAAGCCAAATTAAATTCATTAAATTGTTTTTACAAAACTTGTACGTAGAGTTCCCATAGACCCCTCACCTGGCCTCCCCAAATGATAACCTCTTATAAAACCGTAGTGCAATTTTTGAAACCGGGAAATGAACACTGATCAGATACTCCTAACTAACCTACATATCCTATTCAAATTTAGCCAGTTATACCACTAATGACCTTCAGTAATTCTTGCCTGCAACAATCATTATTGTGGTGCTTGCCTTGTGGTGATTTTCTATTCCTGGCATTCCTTCTACATTGATTAATTGGAACTCCACTGTAAGAAAGAGCTGTTTATTCTGAGTTATTTATTATTCATTCAATTATTTATTTGTATTAGTATGGACCATGGATATTTATTTAATCTCTATGCTTTCATCCATTACTGTCATTGCTTATTTTGTTGCCCAAATTGTTGTGTATTTGGCTATTGAGAGCTCACTCACGTTGGCTCCCAGATCCTTTCGATTTGTCCCATCATTTTAAAATTTTTTAAAGATTTTATTTATTTATTTATTTATTTATTTATTTATTTAAGAGCAAGCACGAGAAAGAGAGAACAAGCAGGCAGGAGGGTCAGAGGGAGAGATGGAGAGAAGCAGACTCCCTGCCGAGCAGGGCCTGGATCCCAGGACCTGGAGATCATGACGAGCCGAAGGCCGATGCTTACATGACTGAGCCGCCCTGGCGCCCCAACCCCATCATATTTTTAAATCACTTCCTTATTTTCTGGCCCTGCAGGATGTTCCAGACTCATCTTGTGTTCCCTGCCCTATCCTAGAATCAGCCAATTCTCCTAGGAGTGCTCATTTCAGTATTGTTTTAATGTTCTGTTTATAACATTCTATTCATATTCTTTGAAAATTAATTTTGCCTTGTGGGAGATATTTATGTAGGAAATATTAGATGATTTCTTACCATCTATAGCACTTGACTGTGAAACATTGGTCCATCAACATGTCAGATTATAAAAAGAATATTCTATGTTGTTAAATATGGTAAAAAAAATAAATAAATAAGGGGGTGGGAATACCACACAGTTAAGGTCTTCACCAAAAGATCTGCTATGCTTTCTGTTGGTTCTTTATTCTTTTTGCACCTAACCACAGAGGCAATATCTTTTAGACTTTTCCTTGCTTTTAGATTTTGTTATTGCTAAAAAATTCTTTTCTCCCTCATAGATTTTCTCTGACATTCCTCTTCTGCAATTTAGCTCCCAACTGGCCTAAATTCCTCTCTCCTCTCATATTTTATCCTGACACCTTAACTTTTTGCTGAACTGTTGGTATAGCATCTCTTTCTCTGACCCTTTTGCCAATTTTCCAGTCAATTCAATCAATATATCCAGCTCAACTTTGAAGTGGACTAGAAAGTTTCTTGGCTGAAACTAGAGGGTCTAAATGCTTCCATCAAATGTATCCCAAATATATGTTTTTCTAACTAGGATGTGTGTGTGTGTGTGTGTGTGTGCACGCGCGATATAGATTGATTTCAGGCTCAAAAACTAACAAAACAGTAGTTTATTTTCTTTTGAAATTCACAAATTTTACCACTACCGATCTTTTAAAATTATCCTATTTTAAGAACCTAATTTCTTTAATGTGTGGAAGTTTGGCCTCCATCGTATCTAATCCAGAATAAGAAATGAAATGTTTTTAACTTTCTAATTTGAAATATTGTCATCTTTACAAAACTCGGCTGAAATTAGTACAGGGTGTTCTCATATATCCTTCACTTGGGTGTATGTATAATTTCTTTATACATTGTATTTCAATATATATTACATCTGTGATCTTCCCACTCAGAATTAGTAGGGCCCTATGGTCAACATTTTTTGGTCACCACTTTAGCACTGATTGCCTTTGACTCCCACCAGTTACCCTCAAGATTTTCCTTTGGGGAAACCATCTCTACGTGGCGTTATCAACCATGTGGCTTCGAGGGTATGATTCATTGTTGGCTCCAGGTCTGGGCTCCAACTGGCTTTAGATAGTCTGTTTTGGCTGTGGAACTTGGTTGAAGAGTGTGTGCATGATCAAACCCAGGTCGGTGAGAAGCATAGGGACTTTCACTGGGGCTTCTCACTGGAAGAGAAGTATGGTATTCTATAACCTCTATATTCAGATTTTCAACATGGGGGCAGCTTGCCCAAGTTTGAACATGACATGCTTAGGAAGGAAGAGCCTAGAGAATTTTGGAGCCTTGAGGATGGATGTACCCAAGCATGAGGCTGGCCCTACTTCCAGACTTTGTGAATCAATGAATTCTAACCCCCATCTTTTTTTTTTTCCTAAGTAGTTTTGATTTGGGTTTTCTGTAGCTTGAAAGATTTCTATTGATATAGATTCTTTTCTGTGCATCCAATCATGTTACTTATACCTATGTTAGTATTTATTTTAGTTACTTTAATTATTTTAGTTACTTTAGTATTTTGTTATCATAGTTAATTACATGTCCATTATTCCTCAAGTAGATTATGATGTCCTTGGAGTTGTGCATTAAACTCTTGCCTGCCTTTCTGATCTTTGTATAGGATATAGTACATCCATTTAGCTATGTTCTGAGGACCTACTCTATACCAGACTCAGACCTGGGTCTAGTTTTCAATAACCATAGAATTGTGAACTTTATTTAACATGCTACTGTATTCATTTTCTGTTGCTGCATAACAAATTACCACAACATTAGCAGGTAAAACAAGTCACAATTTCCATGGGTCAGAAGCCTGGGCACAACTCAACTGGATTTTCTGCTTAAGGTCTCACCAGGCTCCAGTCAGGGTGCCAGCTGGACTGTGTTCTCGTCTGGAGGCTTGAGTGGGGCGGAGTTGGCTTCCAAGCTCATTTGGCTTGTTGGCAGAATTCACTTCCTAAGGCTGTATGACTGAGGGCCCCAGCTTTTTGCTGGCTCTTGATTGAAGGCTGCTCCCACTAGGAATCTTCAACATGGCTGCTCATGCCTTAAGCCAGGAAGGAGAATCTCTTGCTCCAGTCTGCTAAAACAGAGTCTTATTATATAGTATAACTATCACAAAGTGACATCCGTCCACTTTGCCATTTCCTACTGGCTAAAAACTATTCACAAGTCCCATTTGCATTCAAGGGTAGGGGACCACACAGAGGCATGGACATGAGGAAGTGTCAAATTATGTAGGTGACCTTAGGATCTGTTGTCTACACTACCTTAAATGCTCATGGTAAAGTATCTTCTTTTAGCTCCATAAGTGGATTTTATACCTCTTAGCATCTATAGAATTCAGTTAGGTTTTTAAAATTATAGCTGCATTTTCTTTTTTATCTCTGGAGAGATGTTGCATTTGCCTGAAATTTCTTTTTATGATCACCTGTGTTTCCTTTAGGTTGAATCATTTTACAGATACTCAAAAAATGATTCCTGAGGACATGTTTAAAATTTCAAAATACTTTATGTTCTTCTAATGATGTTTAAAAAGTAGCAGCTCCTAGAGTTGGTTGCATTGGAAATTTGATGTAAATATTTTCCAAACAAACAAGGACCTCCTCAATAGCAATATTGAAAAGAACCCCCCAAAATGATACACTCTCTCTGATAACATTTCAGTTCTAAATCTAAAAGCTGGCCTTCTGCCATTTTTAAAAAAATAATAGAATGATATTTAAAAAAAAAACTTCCAAATGTAAAAATTAATACTTTTAATGGGGACCTGTGGAATTTGGCCAGGTTCTTCTTTATCTTGCAGAATAGCTAGATTTGACTGTCACATTAGATTTATAAATATTTACTTGGCTAGTTAATTACAACAAAATATTCACTTGAAATAATTAAGAGCTATACTAAGACAAATAAACAAATAATCATCAATGACTCCAAAAGCATTTCCAACCAATAACAAATTACTCTCTTGCATGTATTTTCATATTTTTATGTTTGACTTTATATCTGCCAATTATTTCCCCCATTCTATGAATGTCATGATTCCTAGCTACTGTTCAATGCACTATCTTAACTTTCTCTTTTACAAGGTCTTTAAAAGAAAAAGTCTTAAAAAAAAAATAACAGTCCCATCTTTACCTGGGTTCAAAAAATTGTTTAGTATAGTTTGTATGATACTTTATAGGCACCAGATCTTAATTCCCTTAACACACTGTGAAATGTTATAGTGCTGAACAGTTTATATGTAAACAATCTGTCCTTTATATTCTTTGTAATAAACTATTTTCCAAACACTAGCATATAAAATGGCATTCAGAGAGACGGGCTTGCAGAAAAATCTCTCCTTAGCTGCTGTTTGCAGTTTGGACACTAGATGGAGTAGTGGTCATACTGATCAGCAAATGTACTGTCAGACCCAAGAGACTTAGTATTTGCACTTAATAGCTTCTATTGAAAAGACAGATGTACCTATAAATGTGTTTGAATTTTTCCTCTTGTAAAGTACTGTAGTCCTAGAGAAGCAATATTAGATGAATTACTTTTTGTTTTTACCTACTTAATGTTTATTTATCTTCCAATCTATTAAAACCATTATCGGACCGTTTTGTTAAATAAAAATCCAGTCCCTCTTAGGGTAAATTGTTTTCAGAATACAACTGATTCTTAAGTACATTAAGTCTTCCTAATTGCACATTTGTTTTTACTTTAGAAAAAAACAGTCTGTGTCCAGTCTGTGGACAATTGTTTAAAAAAATTTTTAGCAAGTTTTTGAGTTGCTGTTTTCAGCTAATAGGGCATAATCACATTTCTGGAATAAGATATGTCAGAGAAAGCGAATGCCCTTGGCTAAATTAATCTGTTTTGAATTGATGTCCAACAGAGCTAACATAGATGTTATCATCTTTATATCCATAGGGTTTTTGCTTATGTTGGCTGGAAATTTGGAGGCTCTCCAAATTTGGTGTCTTCCACATTAAATTACTCTGTGTATGACAGGATTTGAGGTCCAAGTGGACCTCACGGCTTCAAGTGGAAGGTTTATTTCTAATACTTACCTTTCCAGTTTTAAAACATAAGCCGAAAGAAGTGATATTTGTTCTTTTTAAAGTTAATAACCTAATATTCCTTGAAAAGGACCAGATTTTCTATGACATAGCTTATATTGTAGGTATATTCTATGTGAAACCATCCCCCTCAAAACATAAGACTTCTATATCAGATTATCTATTTATGTGCTTTAATTTTGCTAAGACGCACCTTTCAGGTTTATGATTAAACTTTATAGTTAGGTCAAAAAAAACTTTCTTTTGAGAAGTTGAATGGAATGTAAAAATATATTTTTTTTAATTTTAAAAGTCATATTTTAAGTCCACCAAAAATTTTGTTACGGTGGATCTTCTGGTAAAAGGAAGAATCTATCAATCTTTTGTTCGTTTTTGGGCAGAACCCTGTGCTAGGCAACGTGGTAGGCACATGAAGGTAGACAACTTGCTCTGGTTCCTGCCCCGAGGATCTCACAGTGAAGTCAATATTTAAAATCAAATATTACATAACACAGGGAAATTAAATTATGATCACAAACAATATAAAAGACAAGAAAAGGGCTCTAGGCATTAAAGAGTTAGGAAAGGCTTCCAGAGAAAGGTAAATTTTAATGTTAATGTGTTAACCATTAATGTGTTAAAGGTTGTGTAAGATTTTGATTTCAAAAAAAAAAAGTAAGAAGAAGGGGTGGAAAAAAACTCCAACCAGAAGAATCGGAATGGGCAGAGGCACAGAGATGAGAATTTTCAGTTTGGCTGGGATCACAGGTTAGGGTGCGAAGCCAGGTTCGTGTATTGAGATGGTATTGCGCTGGGCCTTGAACCACAGGCTAAGCCTTTGAACTCCAGCCTCTACTTAGTGGGGAGCAGGTGAAAATGTTTGTGTGCCAGAGTGATATCTTGAAAGTCATGTTTGAAAGGGGTTAATCTGGTAATCCCGTAATAGGTGGGGAAAAAGAAGTGAGGGGGAGAGATGGCAGGGAGAGCCATGGAGCACCTATTTAAATAGCTTAAATCCAAATCAGTAGAACCTCAGCAATGGTTTAGGTAATGCAGCTAGAAACAAGGGGTATGTATGAGGTGCAGTGAGGGAAATATGGGTATAGAGGTAATGATCATTTAATATACTGTGTGGGTGAGGTCTAATTATTTAACCTTCTAAATTAATTGAAGTCTGGTCCAAGGCAGGCCATCCTTGTTCATTAGCCAGCACTGATGAGACTTCCAGAATCCATCTACTTGCCAGTCCATCTTCCCCGCTTGTGGGTTATATCAGTAGCAATACAGGCACAAGAAGGGAAGGAGCCTCATTCTCTGCCCTTTGTGGTCACTATTACACTTGCTCCTTCACCAAACAGTGCGGTCTTGTGGGGGGCTCTGTGGCTGCTGGAGATGGGCCCCCCAAACCTGCCATTTTCATCATCTAGGTAGGGAAGTCATAGCCAGATTTACCCATTCCCCCTTTGCAATGCAAAGCATCATCTTCCATCTCCCCACTTCTTGGATAATGTAGTTTAATTCAACTCTTGTTGGTTCTTGACTTTCCTCAGAGAGGCAAGGTTGCTCAGAATTCAAGAGAGCAATACCCAGCCCTGGGCTTTCCCTGGTCGAAGGATTGAGCCGGGTAGCAATGTAAGGATGTGTAGGTGTTCGTTGCACAAGAGCATTGGCCATGGGAGAGAATGTGGCTGGAAATCCAGCCTGTATACGGTTTGCCAAGCTGGACAAGCTGCCAAGAGGAAAAGGCACACTTTAAAAATTTTTGCATAAAACAGCCTTATTGGCTAAGGGAGGTCCTGGTTGAAGGAAGGAAAATATTTTCATTTGGGAGGAGGGTGAGTCATTAGTGGAAAATAACAACAAAAATCTAACCAAAACACCAATTTCAGCAAATTACTCTGTTATGTGTATAGTTTTAAACTAAATTTTCATATTTAGGGTTTAAAACAGGTGACATGTTCAGCATCAGGGAAGTACAAATCAAAACCACAATGAGATACCACCTCACACTGGTCAGAATGGCTAAAATTAACAAGTCTTGTTGGCGAGGATGTTGGCGAGGATGCAGAGAAAGGGGAATCCTCCTACACCCTTGGTAGGAATGTAAGCTGGTTCAGCCACTCTGGAAAACATAATGGAGGTTCCTCAAAAACTTGAGAATAGAGCCACCCTATGACCCAGCAATTGAATTACTAGGTATCTACCCCAAAGATACAAATATAGTAATCCGGAGGAGCACCTGCTTCCCAGTGTTTATAGCAGCAATGTCCACAATAGCCAAATTATGGAAAGAGCCCAGATGTCCATTGATAGATGAATGGATAAAGAAGATGTGGTATATATACACAATGGAATATTACGCAGCCATCAGAAAATGAAATCTTGCCATTTGCAATGGCATGGATGGAACTAGGGGGTATTATGCTAAGCAAAATAAATCAATCAGAGAAAGACAATTATCATATGATCTCACTCATCTGTGGAATTTAAGAAAGAAAACAGAGGCGCATAGGGGAAGGGAGGGAATATAAAACAAGACAAAATCAGAGAGGGAGACAAACCATAAGAGACTCTTCATCACAAGAAACAAACTGAGGGTTGCTGGAGGGGAAGGGGGTAAGGGGATAGGGTAGGTGGGTGATGGATATTAAGGAGGGCACGTGATGTAATGAATACTGGGTATTATATAAGACCGATGAATCACTCTACCTCTGAAACTAATAATACATTATATGTTAATTAATTGAATTTAAATTTAAAAATAAGTAAAAGTTTATACTGCTCTTTAAAAAAAGTAAAATAAAACAGGTGATATGGTAATGCTAGCCAACACCAAAGAAATTTTAGGGACTGTCTCCAATAACTTTTTTTAGTATCCATTCATGATATATTCATTCACTATATTTTTATGAAGGGACTTCTGTGTTCAAAGGATGATGGTAGGAATTGAGGATAAAACAATGACCCAGATTAGCATAGCTTCTGTCTTCACACAGCTTACACCCTTGGTGCAAACAGAGACGAGGTAAGCTACGAGTGGACAAGTGTGATGAGACGCCCACACTCAGGCAAGATCTCGGAGGAGGGGCTTGTTTGTGGGGGACCAGTAAGACCTGGGGGGAGGAGAAGGGAGGGGACCTCTTCCATAGATTGTGGAGTCTACTTTAGACTAGAAGAGAGGCTCCTTTTCCATTGCAACAAGAGGAATGGCAGGAAGGAGGAGTGGGTGTACATATTCATTATTGCTGTGTAACAAATTACCCCACAATGTGACTGTTTTACACAATGCATTTATCGTGCATTTATTCTGTGGGTCAGGAGTTCTCCAAGCGTATCTTCACTGGGACTTCTGACTCAGAATCTCTCACAGATTGAGATCAAGAAATGTGGCTGGTTGTACTTATTTCCACACTCAACTGCATAAGGATCTGCTTCCAAGCTCACTCACAAGGGTGTTGGCAGGATTCCGGTTTTTGTGAGCTGTCGGGCTGACCTCAGTCCTTCCCTGGCAGTTGTCCAACAGACCACCCTCAGTTTCTTGCAACCTGGGCCTCTCCATAGGGCAGCTCACAGCATGGCAGAGTGAGCTGGAAAGGAAGCAAGATGGAAGTCATAGTCTTTGTGTAACCTAATCACAGAAGCGATAGCCTGTCACCTTTGCTGGACTCTTCATTAGAAGGGAGTCAATCCAGCCCACATTCAAAGGGAGGGGATTACACAGGAGTATGAATACCAGGAAGTAGGAATCCTCAGGGACCAGCTGCCTACCACAGTGTAGTTAGTTAGGTTGAAATGTGGTGGCAGGAAAGGTGACGTTCTCTTCTGATGGCTTCCATGTCTTCTGTGAGGTAGGAGGACAGTTCTTTTGTTCAGGGCTACAGAGAGTCACAGTTTGCTAGAGAAGGTTTGAGCTGGTCGTTGTGTATCACAGAAGAGAGAATTCACCATGGATATTTACAAGAATCGCTAAGCAGTTTGTTTGTTTGTTTATGTATTTTAAGTAGGCTCCACACCCAATCTGGGGCTCGAACTCATGACCCCAAGATCAAGAGTCGCATGCACTACCAACTGAGCCAGCCAGGTGCCCCAAATCACAAAGCAGTTTAAAGCAACCAGATACAGAACTTGACTCCAAGTGGCACAATCTGTATGGATTGTGTGGATTTTCCCAGCAGCCCAGGGGAAGGTGTGGGAAAGGCAGACTGCTGGATCCACAGAGTTTGGGTTTTCTGTTTAGGCAGGTACAACTGAAGGGCAGTGGGGGAACATGCGTGGGTTGAGAGCTTCCTCTAGGGTGTAAACGGGTTGGCTGCAGGTGATAGATAAGGAGAAAGGAGGAATCGAGGGTCTAGAAATATCAAAGAGGTAACTGAGTAAGAGAATTGGAAATATAAGAGACTGTGGCCTGAAGTTAAGATGATGGAATTAAAGTTTCTGAAGGGGGTGCCACCGATGTGATAGAAGAGGTGCATCATGTGGGTAACCGAGGACCAGGAAGATGAAGGTCACTAAAGATGAGACAGTCATATAATCGAGAGGCTAAGATGTGTTTTCGGCCATACCACCCTGAACGCGCCCGATCTCGTCTGATCTCAGAAGCTAGGCAGGGTCGGGCCTGGTTAGTACTTGGATGGGAGAGGCTAAGATGTTGGATGGGTCATGCACATAAATGTTGAAGTGGCCCAGAGCATTCAGAGGCATGGGCTGGAGGTAAAACTGGGTGCTAACACTTCCAGGGAAGTGACAGGAGGTCTAGAGATTGCAAATGGGACCTCTTCTGGCAATATGACCGACTAGATAGCCTGAAATATGCTCCCACTACACAATACCCATACATTGGAGTAAGAAATAGATACAGCCCTTTAAATGTCTAGCTGAAATATCTTTTTTAAAAATGTGGGGAAACCTTCGGGGCCAAAACCAGATGGGGTTGGACACCAGAGTGATAAATAGGCATGGAAGCCACTGACAACTTTTATCAATAGTCTAGGGCCTTGGGTGAAGTTCTCTAGTCTGCAGGTGGACAGAGGACAAGGTCATCTGGTTCCCCTCTATTGACGATGGCATAAACCCTGTGGATATCTCTAATCAACCTAGAACATAGGGGTGGGAGTTATGAAGATGAGTATAACAGGCCATTCTCTCCTCATCTGCCTGACTGCTGAGTCCCCTCCAATGAATCCAGTTGTTTCTGCAATCAGATATGGAGATGGCAAGGCAGCCTCCTGGGCATGGGCACCAGGGCCTTGGGTTTTAATGCTAGGTGTCACATCAACCCTGGATAAAGGGCTGCACCCTTAATAAAAGGGAAAGCTAGAAAAAAAAAAAATCTGTCATTGAAGAGACACCAGGAGACTTACCTATTTCCTCCTAGGCTATGGATGGGAAAAAAACCTCCCATAAAAATGTATAACCATAGTCCCACCCTCATGCAGTTACTCGTTTGGGCCTGTAAATGCCAAGCCAAACAAATAACTTAAAGTGGTTCTGGACCAGAGCACCATGGGCTCCTGGTACATACAACCCAGAGTCAGTCCTTTCTGGAAATGGAACCTCAGCCCAAGCTTCATGCCATTCCCACAAATTCTCAACTGAACATGAGCCTACAAATCAGAATGACAAAATACACTGAGAGACAAGTCACAAGGAGAGGGAATCAGAAGGAAAATAAGGTAACAAAAAATCAGATTCCCAATTATCGACATAGACAATGGATACCAGCAGAAGAGGAGGCAGGTAATTTGATTCCATGGTAGGGACCAGGAAAACAATTTGGCTGTTTACCCAAAAGCCTTAAAACCTTTCATTCTCTTTTATTTGGCAATTTGATTTCTATAATTTTTTATTAAAGAATGATCAGATATGGACATATAATGCTACTCATCATAGTGTTGTTAAAAGAGTAGAACAGTCTTCCTATCCAAGAATAGGGCAGTGAATCAGTAAATGATAGGAATTGTACAGTATTATTTACATTTATGAACAGTTTTAATGACATGAGGATATGTTTCCCATATAATATTAAGGGATAAGAGCAAGATCAAAAACTGCTTGTTAAAATGGCAGTGTTCAGCTCTCCAAATTATTTAGCTACGCAGAAATAGTTCATTCTGTTCAAATAGGCATTTGATGTATTCAGCATTCTGTTCAAATAGGTACTTGATGTATTTTTGAATACATCAAGACTTGGCAAAGTCTTGCCAAGATTTTGTTGGAGGATTCAGCTGTACTGAAAGAGAAAAGTCTACAAAGAATTTAAGTATAAAATTAAGTATAAGAGTCTAAAAATGTAAAAATGTATAAATAATAGTTTGCTGAGATAGACTTTAAATTCAAATTCTGATGCACTTTAAAATGCAGTCAACATTCACCTACTTGAGTTAGAAACACCATACTGAATCTTTCTATTTTGGGTGTAAGAAGTTCTCAGGGAATTTAGGAGTTAGTAAATTTCTGTTCCCGTCTTTGGATGTAATTATGTATCAACTATTTATGCTATCAGAGCCAGCATAAGGGCCACTTAGGTACCAGTGATTTCACCATGATTTCACATTTCACAGTAGCAATGAAGAACATGCCTCCACAATCCTTTCATCTCTATGAATGGAGAAGATGGAATATTTTCTACTAAACAGTGATTTGGTTAATGAAAGCACTTGTCAAACCACGTCGGGTTGGATTACAGGGGTACACGCTTGCTGCTCTCTCAGGTTGTCGTCTGCACAGAACCATCTACAGAGAAAACACAATCCCTGTCTCACTTTTCAGGGTTAGTAGAACATTGGTTTGCACTCTGGAGGTTTCTCCTGAAGTTGCTAAGTGACACGATGATGTGTTTGACTTTGCTCCCTCACAGAGGCAGGGAATCTGGCAAGTACTTGTGAAAAGAGGTCTATAGAATAGGAATACCATCAAATCGAGCAATAACAGAGCCATAAGGCACGTCTGTCTTAATTGCAAGTCGTGTCTTAATGGTGAGAGCAAGAGCTAAAGTGTTTCCTTTCTGCCTGTACTTCATTCTTTCATTCAACAAGGGTTTCTCGGATCTGAAACTTACTACATTTCAAGTACTCCCAAGTGCTATGGATACAGATTTTTTAAAAGACATAGTTCCTGACCTCAGTGCCATGGATTATGTGGATTAAACTGAAGTCCTACTCTGGGGGAAACCATGATATTTAATCAGCAATTACGGCACGGTTGATGGGCAGGACCAGGCACAGCACTTGACCTGCACAGTGAGGGGGACCATAGTCTTAATGACCTGCAGGGACTGACAGTGGGACACAACAGGGTGGGAACCACACCTGCGCCAACACGAGAGGGAATGTGGGGGAGGGATGACGTTGGAGACCCAGCTCAGGAGTCACTGTTAGGAAGCAGGTCTGTCCATTGCAGCAGGATTCTGGCTGCTAGGAAGGGGTTGGAAGCTGACTTTCCGTCTTGGGGTGAGATTGATTTAACCAAGGCAAAATCTCCATTCAGAGTGGAAACTGAGATACCAGACAGGGCATGGACAACACATCAGAACCAGGGAAGCAGGTTCACTGTTAACCTAGAGCTGAAGGAGTGGGAAATTGGATTCAGAACCAGAGTCGCCAGAGCTCCTAGCAAGCTGGACACCACAGGCGTGGCTCCGTAGCTCAGGGAGCAATATAGGAGGCTGATGGTGTTGTCTTGGGAACACAGGGTTTTGAAAAGACAAAGCCAACTAGAGAGCAAGCGTCTCGAAGGGAGGGATCTTCCTGGCTATCACTGGGCTTGGCACCTGATAGGTGCTCAAACAATGTTCGTGGGTGAATAAACTACATGAGTAACTCTGTTCTCAAAATGATGTGGATAATGGGACTTCGAAGGTGATTTGTTTTGCAGTTAGATTTGGCCAGCAAATTAATGTTGTACTGAAGGCTTAATGGGAGCAGGTGAGCCCAGCAACGGGGGATTTTAAGCTGGGGCTGCTAGCGATTCATGGAAGGGACAGATTCCTTTTTCTTTAAAACAAAACATAAACCTTGGACACACATTATCACATGATTAGATAAGACCTGGGCCTTCTTTATTTTTTTATTTTATTTTATTTATTCATTTGAGACACAGAGATACAGAGAGAGAGAGAGAGCATGAGCAGGGGGAGAAGCAGAGGGAGGGGGAGAAACAGGCCCCCCGCTGAGCAGGGAGCCCGATGCGGGGCTCGATCCCAGGACCCTGGGATCATGACCTGAGCCGAAGGCAGACACTTAACCATCTGAGCCACCCAGGCGCCCCAGAGACCTGGGCCTTCTGTATCATATAAAATGGAAGAGAAGTTTCTATCCAGGGTAATTTTAAGGGTAAATAGTACCAACTGGCCACACAGCTCAAAGGAAGCATGGTAGGTCTAATTGTGGTTAGACCTGACATGGGTCCATCATGCTGCATCAGCTGAAATACGTCTTTCTCAAAAGTTCTGAAAGTATGCCCATATTCAATGATGTTAACACCGTATGTTACAACATCGAAGATTGTCTAACTCAGCAACTGAGATTTGTGTTATTATTGAGCCTTTTTTTTTTTCTGATAGTAATTAGCTAGTGGGTTAAGCTCATTACTGTTCTTGGTTTGTGAAACCCACATCATATGCATGAAGACAGATAATCATCTGTTTGCCATGAAGGAAAGACATGATAATTATTCTAATTTTTAAAAATTTATTTATTTATTTATAAGTAATCTCTCCACCCAATGTGGGCTCAAACTCATGACCCTGAGATCAAGCATCCCATGTTCTTCCAACTGAGTCAACCAGGTGTCCTGTAATTATTCTAAATTATAAATCAAATTACTTAGCTACAGGTATAAAGGGTGGGGAGAGTTGTAACTAAGATTCAGTCCTGGTCTATAGCATTTGAGTTTTTAATTTATTTTTCTAAGAAACCACACTTTAATTTTTGACAATGATATATGATAAGACATTAAAGAAACATTTTTAGGCTATCTATGCCAGATCATATAGCTAAGTCCATAAATTATTTCTGTCCATGGAATCAAAGGCCCATATCAGATGAATTTATGTTATCCAGAGTTTTATATTAAAAAATACAATCTGACATTATTTTTTCTCCAATCTGACATTATTCTTAACTCATCTCTCAGTAACACGAAATAATTTATGGCAGTGACCTATAATGGAATAATTGTACCAAAAGCCTGTTAGCAACTCATGGAAGATGAAATTAAAAGATTAAGTCTGGAGTCTGTTGACAAAAAAGCTGGGACACTATTTCAGGGACATATGCAACAAATTAATGAGATATTTGAAAGCAAGAAAATTGTCTGTTTTGAAATTAAGAAACACTATTCTTTCATCCTTCTGTAGGAGCTCTACCTGAAGGGTTATTTAGAGTAAAAAAATTAGTCCAATACTCAGCACAAATTCTAAATATTACTGGCAGTGAAGGATCTTCTAAAACCTTTTATACTTAAGATCATCGATCTTATGTAAGTAGATAGAATTATAGAATCCCAGTTTAGAAGGGTTCTGGCATTGATAGATGTGGACAAATTTCCCCAGCTATAAATTGGTACTTTGTAACTCACTACATTGTCAATAGAAATATGTATATCTATAAGTACTAAAAGTTATGATATGGGAGAAACACATCTCATTAGCTTAGTCCCTCTGAAGTCTTCAAATTTTAAAAAACAGAGAATGCAACCATTTCCCCCCCCTAAACTTTATGGAAGTCTCACACGTAAAACTGACAGAAGTAGACTTGCTTTGATTAAAACAGCTAAGCTTTCTCAGTGGGAGTCAGGAAATCTCTGAGACACCACCAAAGAATATCCCAGGGTCTTGCTGAGCAGAATTTGAAAACCACTAATTGACACTAGATGTTCCAAATGTCAATCCTCAGAGTAAGGCTTTCTTGGAGTCAACCCAGAGAAAGCAGAAAGAAGGAAATAATAAAGATAAATGTAAGAATTAATGAAACAGAAAATAAATATGCAAGGATCAACAAAGCCAAAAGTTGGTTCTATGAAAAGCCTAATAGAAATGACATACCTGGAAATATCCACAAGAGAGAGAAGAAAAGCACAAATAAACAATATTAGAAGTGGGAGAGGAACACACCTGTAGGGATTGCAGAGATTAAAAGACAGTAAGAAGCTATTATAGTCAAGCTGATATCTATAACCTCGAGAACAGAGTAAATGTACATGTTCCTCAAAAATTTAACTTACCAAAACTGGCTCAAGAAGAAATAGAAAGTTGGAAAGTCCTATAATTATTAACAGGGAATTTGAATCAATGATCAGAATGTTTCACCAGGCCCTGAAGATTGTACTAGTGAGTTCAACTCAACATTCAAGGAACAAGTCATTTTAATTGTATTCATTTGCTAGAGCTACCATAACAGAAGGCCACAGATTGGATGGCTTAACCAACAGAAATGTATTTTCTCACAGTTCTGGAGAAGTCCAAAATCAAGGTGTTGGCAGGTTTGGTTTCTTCCAAGGCTTCTCCTCAGCTTGCAGAAGACTGCTGTCCTGCTTTTTCCTTATGAGGTCTTTCCTCTATGCGTGAGCATCTCTGAAGTCTTCTCTGTGGGTCCAGATTCCTCATCTAATAAGAGCACCAGTCACATTGGATTAGAGCTTACCCTAAGGGCCTCATTTTAATTTAATCATCTCTAAAAGTCCTGTCTCCAAATACAGTCCTATTCCAAAGTGCTGGGAGTTTGATTATGAATTTGGGGGATACGATTCAGCCCACAACACTAATCTTACACAAACTACTTCGTATTACAGAAAATGATGAAACATGTCCCAGCTCATTTTTTAAAAAGATTTTATTTATTTATTTGCCAGAGAGAGAGAGCACAGGCAGGGGGAGCAGCAGAGGGAAAGGGAGAAGCAGACTCTCCACTGAGCAGGGAGCCCAGACGCAGGGCTTGATCCCAAGACCTTGGGATCATGACCTGAGCCGAAGGCAGATGCTTAACCAGCTGAGCCACCCAGGCGCCCCTTTCCCAGCTCATTCTAAGGCCAGAAGGGAAAATGACAAACTAATCTCACTCATAAGAGCAGATGGAAAATTCCTAAACAAAATACTTATAACCTAACCCAACAATGTACTGAAAAATATAATAATCACGGGGTTGAATTTATTACACAATATTATAGTAACTAAAACTCTATGCTCAGCGATTACAGTTCATGGTAAGGAGAGTTTAAAATTGATCAGTTTACCTGTATTTAGTGATTGAAGAAAATGTACTTATTTGAAGATGAATTTGATTTACGTAAGACGTGGAATTTTGGGTGGTCTTACATTCCTTAAATCTACAGGTCTTTTATAAAACTGATTTTTACTGTGGTACCTTCCCTGTATTTGGACTTATGCTCATTAGAACTTTTCATGTGCTGCCGATGCCTTTCAGGAACACCACCACGAAGCTGAAGGATCCATATTCATAAAAACATGCTAGTTTTCACACAAGTCCTAATGAGCTTCTGGTTGGATTGTTCAGAGGAGAATGTCAGCCTCTGATTTTAAATGTACTCTTGGAGCAAATGTCTATCAGCATGTGGCTGCTTACATCTGTTATTTTAAGACACTAATCAAGAGGACATAGCATTTCATGTCCCCTACATTATTTGTGTGCCTTAATATAAAATCAGTGTTGGAAAGCTAATTACGGTATTCTGGATTTTGTAGTCAATAGGCATTTACGATCATGAGTGGGTGCTATTGAGAAAGAAAAATAAAGGAAATACTGTCAAGCAAAGACTATTCAGGAAACTTTATAGGTTTAAATATCACTCCAGTTCAAAGACTGTCTATTTATTTTCTTATTTATGTATTTCTTTAGTAACAGGAACAAGCTGTCTTATATGTTGTATCTGAAGATCTAAACAAGAAAAGGCCCTGTGTTTTATTAGCTGAGGTCACTGTGGTAAAAAAAAAAAAAAATTCAGGTCACAAGAAACAGTCCATTATGATGTCTTCCTGAGGATGGACTAATTTGTCCTGTTGCATGGCCTCATCGTTTCCCCCGATTCCAGATGACCATCTTTCCATGCATGTGCTAGTCATGAGGTGCATTGGCTGAAACCATGGATGAAGTAGAACAAATCCATACCCATTACTAGAAAAACTCAACATTTATATCCTGTGCACAGTGGGTCAGTTTAATTGTATTTGCATGTGAAGGATAACATTTCTCACAATTTTATTGGAGTTTTTGAGACAATATTTTGAGGTACTGACAGATTTTTTTTTTCCTGTGGTTCTTGGTGCCTTGTGACATTTCCTTTTGCCCAGGCAGCTGGGCCTTCTGCACTCACTTCTTCACGAGAGGGTGACTGAGCTGCAAGCAGAGAACAGTGAAGCCAGCTCTTGACTTTGGAGTTTCAGAAGCTGAGGCCTGGCATAGGGTAAAAGACTGGAAAGGATTGCTTGTAGATACTCAAGGAGGCAGATGGACTCAGATCCATTCAGGACACTGCTGGAGTGACTTTGCATCAAGCAGGTTGACAAAGAAAAAGAAGCATCGGTGTGGCAGTCTAGGCAGGTTGCCTGAGTGCCATCACCTTCTGCCCTCGGTGTGGCATGTGAGCTGAGAACGAGCTTGTGGGGCCAGGGGAGCAGTGAGGTTGCCATCCCCGACCCAGAGTTATGTGAGAGCAACAGAATGTTCCTTCCCAAGCACCCAAGAATAGCATGAAAGTGGCACGGAAGAGGCCCTAGACCGGAGGCGGCTGGAAAGTTCAGGAAGGAGGCAGGATATAACAGTGACCTCCATGGGTCTCTGGCCTGAGGCCAGTGAAGGCCAAATGGGATTAGAGACTTCTCAGAGGATGCCAGTATGCACAGGTAATGACCCCAGTGCCGCCCTTAGACTCAGGCACAAGGTCACCTTTGCTCTGGGCTTGGCCTCTTCCAGTTACCCTCCTCTTACATGGCAGGGAACGTGCCACCTGGAGCCTGGACCCCCTTCCCGGGGCCATGCCTCAGGTACCTGGGGGCCTGGAATTCCTGGTCCAAACAGCCCTCAGCCCACTTCCAGGCCTGTCTGGTTTGCCTCCCTTGACCCATCTTTGTGAGGGTGAGGGTGAACTGTTCTGCTTCGGTTTGTAGCCACAGACCAGGAGGGGGGCCGTTAGCCGGCTATGCTGACAGAAAGTGCATATGTGGGTATGAACGGAGCTCACAGCTCTTACAGAGCAGGATGGGCCTGGGGGCAGCAGAGAAGGGTGGGCCTCAGGCTGGAAGCCAACTCTCCGTGTGGCCACTTTCCAGGTCATTATGAAGGTATATTTTTATTTGTTAAGTGGAGGATAGAACATCTTCTAATTAACAGTCTCTTAGCTTGCTTTATAACCTCAATGTTTAGACAGATGGCATGTGGGTTTCCACTTGTACCTTTGTGCCTGTCTCATCTCCCTGCCCTGCTGTGACTTCTCAGAGCGTCAGCCTTTCACTCGGCTCCATGGCTGGCCTAGGATGGTGCTCAGTGAGTGTTGCCTGAAGGAATTTGGCGAATAAATGTGTTTTTGACAGCTGTTCACCTGAAAACCCATGAAAAGTTAACTACTGGCATTGAGAACCCATGAAAATATTCTGGCGGAATTTGGAAACAATACACAGGGGTTGGCATAGGTTGAACACCGCTAATCCACTTCTAAATGAAGACGGGGTGTCCCTGCTGCTTCTGAGGAAGTGGAGTAGGAGAAGCCCTTGACTTGATTATGGTCCAGGAAGCAAGCCCAGGCTTCTGCCTCGGCGCTGGCCTTGGCTGGACCCAGTTGGCGGCACGTGGGCTTCCTCTAGAGCTTGCCGTCAATGGGTCTGGAGCCAACAGCCCGCGCTTCTGGGCAAGCAGGGCTTGGCTCCTGCCTTGGGCTCGGAGACCGTGCTGGCGCCGCTACAGAGTTCTTGGCCCTGCTTTGCTCTAATTAACCAGGCTATCGGTGGGGCGAAGCGGGTCTGTGGTGATGTCTGCTCTTCTGCGGACGCCTCAGCTGAGGGAAGAAGTTCTGAAATGAAGACTATTACATAATGATTTTATGAATAACACATAGCTTCCTAAAACAGGTCTTTTTCTATTACATTCTCAGAGCAGGTTTTAGAAGCAAGCCAATTTTAGACTCTTGTAGTAAGAACACATCTAGGAACCTTCATCAGGTGTGACGCATTTGATGCAAAATATAGATGGTCAAGGAATGATGTTGCTTGGTAATAAGTGCAATGATATGATGACCACTAAAATATATATGAGCTCAGGGACGTATGTCAAATGACACACTGAAGGATAATTAGGTGAAGGAAGGAGGTAGCTATCCTAGTTTTATTCAGCATAAAACTGAAATGGAGGGTTTCATCCCACTAGATGGGGGGGGGAGGGGTTGTGCCACATTTACTGAGCTCTGGGGGAGTCTTTGGATCTATTGAAGCAGAGTGGACAGAGCCCGGGACATCTCCAGGGTCATGAGCATTCTCTGGTGCTGACTGGGTTTGGAGCTTAATTATTTAAATGTTTCCAGACTCAAATGACTGATGAGCTAACATATTTTTAATTCAGGCGTTCATAGAGCAAGCTGTAAGATGTGCTGAAAGCAAACTCTGTAGAATGCCTTGCTAAACGGATACAAACTGAAAATTCCAAGCCATGAATTTGACTTCGGTGTTCACATTTGAAATGAATTTAAAATGTTATCCAGGGGCGCCTGGGTGGCTCAGTTGGTTAAGCGACTGCCTTCGGCTCAGGTCATGATCCTGGAGTCCCTGGATCGAGTCCCGCATTGGGCTCCCTGCTCGGCAGGGAGCCTGCTTCTCCCTCTGACCCTCCCCTCTCTCATGTGCTCTCTCTCTCATTCTCTCTGTCTCAAATAAAAAAAAAAAATGTTATCCAAATTTCAAGGGAACAGAGCTTGACATCAGTTCTTGTCCTGAGCGAAGGCTTTCATGAAGAGAACTAGAATTTGTTTTGTTGTTGTTTTTAAAGAGAGAAAAGAATGTTGTTAGAATAAAGAAAAAGAATGTTGCCAGAATGTTCCACTTAATTTAGCCCTCTAAAGATAAACACACTGGTGAATCATTGCAAATTGGTGTTACTATTTTAACGTTAATTCTGTAACCTTTTCCTACCGCTTCCTGTCTACTGAGTAAGGTGGGTTATAGGTAGACTCACTCAGAGGAGAATTTGTTCCTGTCAAACTCCTTTTAAGTTTTCCAGTGGTTCAAACTATTTCTGATATAAGCAATCGCTACTTGACTGGGGGGGTTGGGGGGGAGCTTAAAATAGTACTTTAAAGAATAAGCATATCGGAGAATTTTTCAGTTTCTAGAGGTTCTATAGAGTTAAGACAGTTCACTAATCATCAAACTTAGTAAGTAATTGATCTCAAATGAATTGTAGATACTTTATAGCACTATGCAGATGGTAACTGAATCTTGAGAGTCGGTCTTGCAAAATAGGCCGTGGAAAATACTTGCCCTGTCCCCAACAAGCCAGATCTTTGTATCCCTCTATTCCTTGTCTCCTCTGTCTTGATACCGTGTCTTTTTATATGTTCCATTTTCCAAGTTGAGGGTGACTAACTAGGCTGTTCACCCTTTCTCAGAAGATTTCCCTCTTGGTGGTTATGCTTGTGGCAGAAGCTCTCATCCACCTGAGCTTCACTAGCAAATGCACCATCTTATTTATGTTTGCATCAGATTATCAGTAATAAATGTTGACAGCAAACATTTCTGAATGGATGCTATAATGGGTTTTCAGCAAGTAAATGGTCTTTAGCTATAGAAATACCAAATCTCTCTGTAAGAATCACAGCATCCAACCATGGGGCTGTTTCTAGAGCTTTGCAGCACTTGAGGCAAGTCCTATGAACCCACTCAGCTGGCCCCCACTCCTTCGGGTCTGCCCAGTGTCCTGCCCTCACTGCTGCCTCCCTCGTTCCTTTGTTTTTCTTCCCAGCATCCATATCCAGGCCACATCATCCTGCTCTATATTCTGGATCTTTATACTCCTGGCATATCTTTTCTCCTCCCATGTTCTCACTCTCCATACTGTCAAAGAGCCCATTCATTTTTATCTTAGGAGAACCCACTGTAGTCATTAGGAAAACCCAGTGAATTCCAGGAAGACAGTTACTTAGCCTAGTGTCCGAGAAGTGGGAGAAATGCTGCTTATGAGCTGATTGCTGCCCGTTCCTTTAAGGAGTGCTGGCAAGATCGAGGAGAACTGCCTCACGTAGGTAACACATAGTTTCAGCTGTGCTCTTGCTAAAAGATTTTTGAATTCTTAACCCAACAGTGGCCTAAGCACTTTTGGTGTTAGCCTCAGGGGCATCCTAGACCCAGTTGTTTGAATGCCATATAGAGTTAGATTCTTGGAAGTACCCCAAGTCCATGGTATTGAAACTCTTCTTTATAATCCCTCTACTCTTTTCTCCTGCTAAATACCTTTTCACTCCCTGCTCAGATCCCACTACCGGGGCCTTTTCTGGTATCGTCCCACCACCAACCACACTTTCTACCTATTAGCCCCCATTAAGACCTTAGGTGCACCTAGAGAAGCAGCAGGGCCACCTGGGCTGTCTTTCAGCACATTCCCAGGGAGAGGGAACTTTTAAAATGACTTGCTTAATGACATGTAGTTTGTTAAGATAATGGTGATGTCCTAGGCTGAATAACATCTCCCCCCCTCCACCCGCCCGGAGCTCCCCAGGAGGTCTGCATCCTAGTCTCCAGAACCTGTCAATATGTTACTTTACATGACAAGGGGACTTTGCAGATGTGATTAAATTAAGGACCCTTGAGTTGGGAAAATTATCCTGGATTATTTAACTGAGCTCAATATAATCCCAAGAGTCTTTATAAAAGGAAGGCAAGGAGGTCAGAGAAGAAAAGGAATTTGACAGCAGAAATGGAAACTGGAGTGATATAGCTATAAGCCAAGGCTGGAAGCTTCTAGAAGCTGGAAGAGACAAGGAATGGATTCTCCTTTGAGGCCTCCAGAAGGAATTCAGCTCTGCTGATACCTTGATTTTAATCCTATAAGACTTATTTCAGATGGCTGACCTCCAGAACTATAAGAATAAATCTAGGTTGTTATAAGCCACTAAATTCGTGGTGATTTATTACAGTGGCAACAGGAAACTAATAAAGATGAAACGACATAGGCAAACTATAAGAGACTCTTTTTTTTTAAGGATTTTATTTATTTATTTGAGACAGAGACAGAGCACAAAGGGAGAGGGAGAGGGAGAAGCGGACTCCCTGCTGAGCAGAGAGTTGGATGCAGGGCTCGATCCCAGGACCCCGAAATATGTCCCGAGCTGAAGGCAGACGCTTAACCAACTGAGCCACCCAGGGGCCCCAAGAGACTCTTAACTCTAGGAAACAAAGTGAGGGTTGCTGGAGGGAGGGTGGGTGGGGGGATGGGGCAATTGGGTGATGGGCATTAAGGAGGGCACACAATATAATGAGCACTGCGTGTTATATGCAATGGATGAATGACTGAGCTCTAATTGGAAACTAGGAATGCACTATATGTTAACTAATTGAATTTAAATAACATAATTTTTAAAAATATAAAAAAATTTTTTAAATTAAAAAAAAAGATGAAAAGACAATGCGAAAAGCAAATTGAAAGCAGAACTGAGACTCAAGGAGAGAAAGCACCCATAGGATGGCTCATTGCTTCTTTAAGAGCAACCACACCAGCTCCCCATCTTGGCCTGTGTCCCTGATGGTAAGTTAGAGCCTAGTTAAACCCTGATTGCTGTCCAGTGCCTTTTCTTCTCTTGCACCTCATATCAGAGACAAAGGTTTATCTCCTTTCCCCCCATCGCTCTCAGGAACTTTTCTACAGCCATCTTGGAGGCATCTTCCTCAAAGACGGTAGCTAGATATTTGCTCTGCTGCTCATCAGTACTTCTAGAACCATTTAGATGGCTGGTGTGGATGCTCACTGTTGTCTATGCCCAAGTTTAGTGCCCTGAGTAGTAAGCACAAGATGAGACCCTAGTCATTAAACTTGGGATCTTATCCTTCATGTCCTTAGAACAATGGTCTTAGTGGGAAAATTCTGAGACTTCAGTCTCCAGCTAAATCATCCAGGCAAACTCATTGATTACCTTCTATGTACTCAGCACTTAGCTCTCGGTGTCCTGCGTTGATAGAAGAAATTTGGGTAGTCTACTTCTTCCTTCAGCAAGGGCCTGCATAAAGAGCTAAAAGCCACGTGGTGAAAAAGAATCGTTTCCCCAATTAATCTGAAGCCTAAGTAAGTATGAGTACTTACTATTTTTTACTAATGGATGGCAAAACGTACTTTCGTAAGAGGAAACTAAATTTTCATTGGGCTATTTAAGGAGGTCAGGCAGAAATTGATGAATGAGTGAAAAAAAAGTGACCAGTACTTTTTAGGCATGATGGAATTCTCCCGTAGGTGAAATGTGAAGTGGCTGAAGTTAAGAAAGGGCCCTGCCGGGACCACAGTGTTTGTCTATTTCTCCATGTGTCACTTACTTAGTCAGGTACTCATCCTAAAAACAATTGCTGAGCACTTAATATTCTCAGAGCTGTGAAGACTGACTAGATCCCTGCCTTCGGGGGACTGTACATTATAGCAGGGCTAATCAGTACATATTTGATCAGGAATTATCCAAGGTAAGAAACATCCTGTTACTAAAAAAATGTTCAGCTTAAGTTAAAATTAAACAGCTTAAGTTTCAGTCACTCAGAACTCAGGATACCTTGTTTGATGAATCCCAGAGAAGTATCCCATGAAGGAAGTTTTCTTGGTTGCAGAGTGGTTTTGCCCTTGCCAGAAAAGCTCTTTAAGATCCAGCCTATGGGCACCTGGGTGGCTCTGTCCTTTAAGCATCTGCCTTGGGCTCAGGTTATGATCTCAGGGTCCTGGTATCTAGCCCCATGTGGGGTTCTCTGCTCAGCCGGGAGCCTGCTTCTCCCTCTCACTCTACCTGCCACTCCCCCTGCTTGTGCTCATTCTCTCTCTCTCTGTGTCTCTCAAATAAATAAATAAATAAATAAATAAATAAATAAATAAAATCTTAAAAAAAAAAAAATCCAGCCTAAACCTTTTTCCCTTTCCATACTATGCAGCTAATTAAAATACCCCACAATTTCTTTATAGAACCATGAGTCAGGAAGGGATGTGAGAGGTCCTCAGTCCATTCTGCTGACTTGGGCACAAATGCTTTCAGGAGCCAGGTAGGTCATAGAGGGGTGTGCGGCTCAATGGAAGACAACAGGGAGTAGTGGGTATTTTGACAAATTGAGAGCATATGCCTTGCTGAAAGCTCTCAAGGTCTGGCCTTACCAAATGTTCATGTTCGCAGGCCAGGCTTGATTAGGCTGCCAATTGGCAGCCCTTGATTGCTCATCTCGGAAAACAGTAGGCTGACCCTTTCTGAAAGCCTATTAGAGACAGTTGTCTTTGAGTGTTTGGGTGACAGGCTGCCCTCGGTCAGGCCAGCGTGCACTTGCCAGCCACCTGTCGGGAGGATGGGGGGGACCTTGCTATCTGGTTGGGATGAGCATCAATCATGCTCTTCACTAAGTTATGGCTTGTGGAAAGAACTTGTTCAGGCTTTATATTCCTGGCGCAGATTCTGTGAACCTGCTTTTCCCTCTGGTTGCTGGTTTTATAACAGTAGACTCATGCACAAAGCAGCTGTAACTGCCTTTTAAGCAACAGGCCATCCTTTTGGCTGATGGATGGAGTCAGGAGTCTCTTTTGCCAATTACTCAGCACCGAATCAGACAGATGCCTTACTCTGCATTCTGGGGACCCGGTTGTATTGCTGCTGACTCAATAATTTTTTGAGCATTGGCCATAATGAAGTGTATGTAAAGGTCCTGAAAACTATTCTTAAAAATCCTTGAAGTGATAAATAAATTGATCTGGATAATGGTAAACATATATCATTCTACTTTGATTTATAGATTTATAATTTAGTCTCCCTTCAGAAATAATTTTTAAATGCAGTTATCTCCTGGAATTTAGAAAGAGGCATGTATCTCTTCACAGGCAGAAATTCTGCCATGTTTATTTTCATACCAACACCACTGAGTACTTTTGAAGACCAGGAGATTTCTTTTTTTTTTTTTTGGAAGGCACGAAAGATTAGCTTTAAACATTTTATTAGTCAAATTGAGACAGAAACTTGAAGCCTTAAAAGAAATTATTCTTTGCCATTAAAATTGGGAATTCAACAAAATCAGATTTTGTAAAAAGCAGTTGGGTTTCTCCAGAGAACCTCCCCGTTCCTGATAAATACTATAGCATGTAGAGATTGCAGACGGAGATGCTACAATAAAAAAGACCTAAATGTAAATCCAAATCTGTAATTTGTGCAACCTGAGGCAAGTTTGTCTTAACCTCTCTGAGTCTCAATTGTTTCATCTACAAAATGTGAATAATGGTAATAGTACTGAACTCAATCCTATCGTTAGGCTTAAGTGAGATAATGCACAGGGAAAGAATTAGGCACAGAGCCTGGCAAATAGTCAGTGCTCAAAAATGTGAGCTGTTCTTAGGGTGAGTAGCCTGCAACTCAGACAACAGGTATCTCTGGAAGAGAAGGAAGGAGCTCCTCAGTGGTCTCCTGCAGTCGGAATCATCTGGGGAAAGGCCGTCTTGGGGGCAAGGGGCAAGTTGCTAGGCAATGCTTGATGAGTTGGTTCTCACCGTAACCCGCCAAGGCTTCCCCTGAATGTTTGTGCAGGGCTAGGCCAATGCACAGGTCTGCCTTCAATTCTGTGCTGGGCTACAACTCCAGGGCTGAGGCATACTAGCCTTACATCCAAGAAATCCCATTTGGATGCCAGGATTTACTTCTTAGGGTAGCCCAGGCTTATTGGTTGTATTAGAAAAACTAAATCTATCTTACATATCGGGGAGCCATCTCTCTGTGACTTTGTCATGTTTCACTTGATTTCTTTCACTGAGATGGTCTGAGGTGGCTCCTTTTGTCTTTCTAGCCACCAGTGCATTTACTTTGAGAGTCACTGTCAAGTAAGATCCTCCAGTGTGCACTCCTTGGTCCAGATGATCTTTTATTCCCTCTCATCCTTTTGTATTGTTAGAGTAAGAGAAATGCATTCCTGGACTTCCAGTTTTGTGACTAACAAGGGATGTCTGTGTTCAGGGGCGCCTCCCTGAGCATGCAGTTGGAAGCCTGTCTTTTTCATACTATAGGAGCAGTAACCGCAATCGACATTAGGTGCCGGAAAGGTTCAAGACAAAACTTGTGCGCTAAATGCCCATTTCTTTCTTTTTTTAAAAAAAAAACAACTAGATTTTCCCAGACTGTAGTCAGATAAACATGAGTTCTATTGGAGTTATAAGAGTTACACCATGAGGAGGTGAAATAAGTTTGGGAAACCTTGGTAGGTCATATTAAGAGGTAAGTGTTCATGAAAGAGAGTTCATCCCTCTGATCTTTTTTCTGAGAAACGGGACATGGGATCTGCCGAGATTCAAGGGGAGTGAGAATAGGCTTGAGAATTCAGTGACCAGCAGAGAGAAGGTGGATATGCAGACCCCCTATGTGGTAATAGCAGCAGACCCTAAAAAAAGAAAAAAAAGAGATAACAAAGAGTAGAATCAGAATCAGGGGAACACACGGAATTTTGATGGAAGGAGTTTGTGCTACAGATGGCCAGCAAGCAGAACGCTGCAGTAATCTAAATCAGAAAAAATTAGCATGTTCTCTCAATTTACATGTATATTTATTGATTTAGAAATAATATACATGGACTACTGTAATATTATATCATGTATATTATGCAACATAAAAACAAAACACTGTTAAGGTCAAGATCAAGGTGAAATAAACAATATTTCAAAAATAACAGAAGTTTGTTTTAATAAGACTGAAGTCCTATGGGCAAAAATTACTAATTTTTTTAACGAGGCAAAGATGGAGTATGCAGTATTAATTTTCAAATCTTGGTTTGATGTTGTAAGAAACAGCAACCCCATGGTTTGGTTCTCTAGGAGTTTATCCTGATACGTGGCTTTAATGACAGAGTTGAAAAGAGATCTTTTTGAAGATGCGTACCTTTGAGCTTGCAAAATCGTAATTCATTGCAAGCAATTTTTCATCCAAACCGTTGGTTGCAGTTCAGCTAGTAAATGGCTTTCTTGCCCATTGTCATTGGTTCTTCTTGAAAACTAATCAATATGTGCTGCATCTTTGGATTTTAGCAAATGAGTTGAAAATTCACACACACACAAAAAAAAGGGAAAGCAAAAGAAAATTCACTGAAATTCTTCATTTTGAAGCTTTTCAAACCAGATAAAGAATTCAGTTTCCTAATCTATATTAATTCCATGCTGTGGAACTATTTACTGTATGTTTCAAGTCTGACATTTAGAGAAGTGAAGGTGCCATGAAGCTCTGTATATTAAATATTATTGTAGCTTAATAATTTATCTTTTATGTAAACATAAATGTTAAGAGAAGTTCTAATCATTTCTTTCCTCATAACAGTGGATCACTTTGCACCCTCCTTGGTGTGTATTCAGTCCATTGTAGAGACTATTAATGTAAGTGACCAAACTACTTCTATTCTTTCAGTGCTTGTTCTTTAAAAAAATAAAATAAAATAAACAAACAAACAAATAAATAAATAAATCCCAATTTAAAATCTAAAATTACTCATCATGTCTGAATCCAAATCTAAAACTATCCAATGTTTCTCTTCATTCACACTTGGAATTCTCATTGAACATCCCCCTCATATTTTGTCATGGTTTTCCAGTTTGACCTCTGTTTGTCAGTGTTTTTGTTAATTTTGAAATGACTGTTTCACAATCAATAGTTATTTAAATATACTCATACATGTTACCAGCTTCTAACTCATTGTTTTTCATCTTGTGCCTTCTCTCTGGGTTTACTTTTCATCTTGCTAAAGTACGTCCTTTAGTAAGTTTTAGTCTCTGTATCTGTGTCTATGAAGGTGTCAGTGTTCTGCTCATGAATGGGAGGATAGCCTAACGTGAAGTTCAAGGTTGACAGTTTTTTTCTTTCAGCATCTTGCCTGTTGGCATCAGTGATTGCTAATGAGAAGTCTATGTTGGTCTCAATGTCATGATTCTTTTATTTCCAAGATTTCCTGCGAGTTATCTTCCATATTCTTGTATTTTTGTCTCCTTTTTTTTCTATTTGCTTTTGATGTCATGCTTTCACTTACCTCTTTGATAAACACAGTTATTTAAAAAATCTTTATGAGACTCTTCCATAACATTGAAATCATCAAGATTGAAATCATGTTTTATTGATTATTTTACTTACTTGCTTTTGAAATATTAGCAATCTTAATTTGGAATTCAGCTTGCACATTCATTTTGAGTGGAAGGTTTTGTCTTGTTTTTTGCCTTTTTGGTTTGATTTTGACTCTCTTTCTCTCCCCCTCTTTCATAGTTCTGTGGTTTGAAGTTGCCTCTCCCTTGCCCTCTGCTCTTCCATTCTAGAGTCGGCTCTTCTGCCGATGTCTTGGGGTTTCTGCCTGATTTTGAGGGGGGTATTGCCGATCGAGTATGGAGGGAGCCAGCGTGAAGCTGATTTTGTTCCTGATTTTGAGATGTTATCCTTCCTGGGCCCATCTAGGTTTTATAAAGTCATGGCTTCTAGAAATGGGTCAACAACCTTTTTTTTTTCCCCAACTTCCTGTCTTGATTCAGGGGACCTCAATGAAGCGGAGCCTGGCTCTCACTCCGCCTTTCTCATGCGGAGCTCTTTGAAACCCATCACCACGCAGGAGTCACGCCTGGGCCTCTAGCCTCTCTTTTGCACCTTGAGCACAGCACCCTCATCAGAAGCCTCAGTATTACTTTGAACTTTCGGCTCCTTTCTGATTCATGGAAGTGGTTATCTAGTTTTTTAAAGCCTCGCTGTCACTTACCTGTTTAATATTTGATCTATCCTTGCTGTGTGTGTGGAGCAGAAGGGTGGTGTCCAAGTGTGGACTCACCAAACCACCTTGACCAAAAGTCCAAACATATCAGATGACCATGTCTGATACTTATAGTT
Source organism: Neomonachus schauinslandi (assembly GCF_002201575.2). NCBI lineage: Eukaryota > Metazoa > Chordata > Mammalia > Carnivora > Phocidae > Neomonachus > Neomonachus schauinslandi. The sequence continues at coordinate 22,060,525 of NC_058410.1, read as the reverse complement.
TCATTAAGGTCTAGATGCCAAGCCAAGTCCCAAGTATGCTGACAAGTGTCATGGCTTCACATTAAGGTGTTATTTAAGTCTGTGTGAATAGAAGGCTTTTTGTAAGGACTGTGTACAAGGGAAGAGAAGCAAATGTTAATAAGTAATTCAGGAGGCACCCCCTCCCACTTTACAGCAGAAGAGAAATCTCAAAGGAGAATGGTTAGGAATAATGGAAAACATAGGCATGTCAAGTGAGTATTCTCCTAAAGTCCAGATAATAGAACATTAGAAAAATGTCTAATTTTTTTGCCCTGATCTTCCTGGAAATACTCTCTGTCACAAAACTTCCTCCTGTGAACTTTTTTTTTTTTTTAATAGTTCAGGGATTTGGTTTAGTACTTAGGAGAGTTATAAATCCAAGCACTTTGCTCATTGTCACTATCAATATACAATAACTGTTCTAGTAAAAGCAGTATCTGAAATCTTTTCAGAACAGATTTCCAGTAGAATCTATTACCAAAGGAACTGGGAGCAAGCTTGACTACTTCCTAATTGGTAGTCAATACCCTAGCACTTCTTTATTTCCTTGGGTGAATCAGAAAGTGAGAAGATCAAGAAGGGCTGATAGGCTGATCTGGGTGTCCGAGGGATCTGCTGGGCCAAGCAATGGACGATTCATTCTCTTAATTTTTCCATTCTAAGGAACAAAGTCTAACTTTGCAGAGAAGTATCCCACTTGGTCCCCTGAAAGCCAAACCATGGTATTTTTAGCCAATAACTCTGGGAGTTGCTACACCTCTTGGAAAAATGTGTCTGCTTCTTGGTCCCCACAGTTTGTGGGGGGAGGACTGTTCTTGGGCTACCTGGGCTTGGATCACAGTCAGATTACAGTCAGCAAAGGGAGAGCATGATTGCCACCAGCTCCCTTCTGTGTTTTCTTCTTTGAAATTGAGAGAGAGAGAGAGTTGCTAATAGAGTTTTTTGAAGAAAGATGTGATAACCAGGTTATCAGCCGGTGCGCATTTGAAGGCGCTCGATGCCCACTGGTAGCCTTGTTGTTGCTACCTTAGCTGGTCAGGTCTGGGATCGCAAATATCTCGCAACCAACCTCAGGCCAACAATCCTTTAGACACGCCCCCCCCGCCCCCGCCCCCAGTAACGGGTTATAGCCTTCTTTCTGTAGGTGGGATGGCACTGAGGGTATTTGGGATGCAGGTGCTCCAAATTTACCACTGGCCTCAAACATATTAGTCTGATCTGAAGAGAGCTAAGGAGGTTAATAAAAACAGGAACTAAGCTTATGTTTATTTTTTTATTATTATTTTTTCTAAGCTTATGTTTAAAACATGCTATAGAACTTTCGACTTATTGATGCTCCTACTGGGCCACACAGCATCTCTGGGACAATTTTCTAATTAAGGCCTGGTAAACATTTCACATACAGGCATTCCCCAACTAGAGCACGTTAACTATGGGTCTGAATGAGATCAAGGGAAGGAGTGGATTCTCCCTGGAGCTTGAGGGAAATGTTCCCCTCGCTGCGCTTTTTCGTTGTTACAGTGCCACCTTCTGATGGCAGGTAGGAGTGGGAGAGGGGCAGTGGGGGGCGGCAGGCGCGTGCAGGGGGACACGAAGCAGATGGGTATGTGGCAATTTATGCCGTTTGTAAACAGCTTCATTTCTAATAGCCACTCGGCATTGGTTTCATTAGAGCTAGACATCTTTCTTTGTTGCTCATCCCTTGTTTATCTCTGACATCTTCCAGAGCAGCTGGAGAAGTTTGGGTAGGGTCCCCATCAGGTGAGGGAGGGAGCTAGGGCGTTCCTAATAAGGAAGGGGGGCTGTGGCAAAACAGTATAAAGGATTATTTTCCACCCTTTTAAATTGCAAAACGGTACTGAAGGACCACAGTCCCTCATCTGAAACCCTTGTGGTCAGGTGTGTTTGAGAATTCAGATTTTTTGCATTTTAGGAAGGTAACATAATGCATATACAAAATGCTGCATATCATCCCCGGCAGGGCCCGAACAGATTCTCATAACAATAACATTAAAATTCTTGTTGTAAAACATGTTATTTACTCAAAATGAGATAAGCAAAGATCTTAAATAGCCTCCCATCCCTTCAAGTCATGTTGTGGCACACATGTATTTTGGAGCCCTACTTTAAAAAAACAAAGAACCTTAAGATTTTCAGAACTGGATTTTGGAATTGTGCATAAGAGATTATGGTTATTATATAAATCACGTCATGAATTAGGCAGCGTTTAATGGTCTGTCCTTGGAACCTAATCCAGTGTTTATGAGAACAAGTGTTTTTCAAATTACCAACAAAACAAACGTTTGGCACGCAATCCATTTATAATTTGGTGGCTGAATTGTATTAATGAAAATAATCAGGAGTCTCATTTTGAAACGTGTACAGAGCTAATATAAATATATTCATATTAGTATGCACCATCAGTACATAACACTTCTTTGTTACTCCTTACCAAAATCTCAACCTTCATGAAATGTTCCTCTTCCTTTTGTCATTCGTATTTCCCTGTTAACTCCTAGCTAGCTTGCCCTAGATTTCTACCGATGACACTCAGTCTGGGTGCTTGGCAATCTTAATCAGGGCAAGTAGTTGAAGTATGGAAGCCACAGTGATTTCAGTCTTATGGGATCCAGGCATTTTAAACAAAACTATGTGAAGAATGTTTTCTTGAAATTCATAGAGTGATGTATCTTCAGAATTGTGACAGAATTGAAATAAGGGGGATAAAGTCTCAGTGCAAAAATTCAACTTTTCTTTGAAGAAAATGTTTTTGTACTAGTATGGATATCATAAATGGTGTATTCTGTGTAAACAGTAAAGGAACCTCAAATCTATAGGAAAACCAGAAGTGAGGTTAAAAACAGCTACTTCGAAGCTGTCGAAATAGAAGGCAAGATTATAAATAATTTGCAAGTGATTTGTCACCAGGAATTCCAGTGGTAGACGGAAATGTGAAATAAATGAATTGCTTTTCCAACTGAACAACCCTGAGGGTATGATAACACCACAACTGGTAGTTGTTTTTTTAAATCTTGTCAAATAGAAAAGCTGTAGACCCTTACTGTACTGTGGATTCATTGTATCGTAGGTCAAATGAGGGCACTGTCAGTGTTTTTACTCTATCTAAGAAAATGCAGAAAAGAGAGTGGTGCTGTCCCCAGAACCTAATGTCCTAACAGCCCCAGGCCATGGCACATCATTTCTTCAACACTCTGTCCATCCTTATGCCTTGCTGTCGTAAGGCGTTTTAGGTGACTTCGCATCTTTGCACAGCCAAATTAAAGAAGTGTACTTTCCTGTGTTCGTAAATGCGTTTTTCTTGATCCTCAGCTTTCTGTTACTTAGGTGGCTACAGATTGTAACATACGGTGGAGTCCCCTGACATCTTTTGACAATTCTTTCTGGTGTTATTGGTGATGATTAATGAAATTCCTTTGAATTTCTCTGTTTAGGATAGGTGGGCAGAAATTCTGACCAGGAATAGGGACACTCGTCATGATGAAAACATAGCTAAAACGTGATGACAATACTCAGCTCCTTAACATTTAATTAGTGCAGAAATATTAAAGATTGCCTTTATTTTAAAATGGTTTTTCTGCTCTTCCTTGCCAACCTCTTTCGTCCTCTTCCCTTCGCCCACCCCCCAATGACAGTGACAACGACCACCACAAACTTTAAAATCCTAAATTGAAAAGTTGCCCAGTCATTCGATGATGTCAGTGATAAAGGCTGGACCACATTTAGATCAACCTCAAAGACAGGATAATTTATTATAGTTTCAAAGATTCCTTTTTACCTTTTAATTATCTGTGCCTCTTCCTGCTCATGTTTGCTCTGGCATCTTTTGGAAAAGCACCGTGTTCTGCATAGCATGTGCACTTCTTTCCTGAAATGTGCAGTACGTTGAACATTGCAGTGATTTTTTTTTTTTTTCTCCTTTGCTTGGAACAGAGGTGAAACCCCCAGTGGATTCAAGTATCCACTTGATAGGCTCAGTCTCTCTTAATCAGCCTGTAATGGAGCTAATGGCTGTTTGTCATCCTTGGAGATACAAATTTCCTGGCGGTGTCTCCTGCAGACAGTGCATGAAGTATGCTCTGTGTGCTGCCAGCAAGGACTGATAATCAGAAGAAGGGCAGGGAGCTTCATTAACCAGGAGAGGAGCTGGGGCTCCCGGGCTGCCAGGCTGCAGAACCCGCCTCGCCGCTCCTGAGACATGGACAATGCTGGTAGGTAAAGCAAGCGTGAATGCTTCCCAGCCTCCGGGCTCGTTTGCAGGCGGCATCCTTTGCTGCAGAAGGTTTGCTTATTTGTTGGTCTTATTTGTTGGTCTTATTCTGCACTTCATCATTCAAGCCCGGGAGACATGGGATGTGCTAACCCTGCTGCATTGTCCAGCAGGCGATCGGTGTTTGCTTTGAAGTTCAGTAATTGGGGATGCAGATTCTAATTCCACATTCACCTTTTTCCAGACTGCACTGTTATTTTCTTTAGGCTGTGCGAAGTGTGCTGTGTGATCCTTTTGTGCTCAGAACAGAGGGTGAAAATGCGTACAGTTGATGAAAAAACTATTACAAAGGGGTGGCAAAAGGTAGATGGAGTTAATGAGCTAAAGACAATTTTTTTTTTCAGCATTACAATATGCCCAGCATAATAGCAGACGAGTGCTTGGGTCTTATGCTTTGTCTTCACATTAGGATGAAATGTGGACAATGTGTCAGTATCCTCTGAGGTTTTAATTTCGGGAGTATAGACATGAGTGGCCAATCGTGTATGGACTTTTTAAAAAATGTATTTGTTTTTAATATCTTTACTTGCCAGCTAGACAAATATAACTGTTGAAATATTCTAATGCCAGTTAAATGATTAGCATAAAATTATTTCTCATGCAGAACTTTTTTTTTCTTTGCTGTATTGAACTTTTAGAAGGTATCCGCTCCTCATTTCAGTGTTATTGACACTAAGTGCAGAATTCCCCCAAATGGGTTGTGGGTTCTCTGTCTCCTGAAACTCATTAGTTCAGTTTCTCAGCTGCTGTCAGCTTCATAGTGATGCCCCCCAGTGTCTTGAGACGCTGGGATGCATCGTTTAAAACACGTCCTACACAGTAAGACCACCCATTTTTAGTAAAACACGTTTATGACATGTGGCCATTTCAGTCCTTGGTGCAGGTAGTCTAAGCAAGCAGAAATTTTGAAGGCAGAGTGTTTTGAGTTGTTTTGTGAAATAGTTTACCAGGACTAAAACTCTGTGACTAAAATAATTTTGTATTTGACGTTGAAGGCATTGAAATAAATTGGAACCATGAAATATTAGGTAGGAGAATTTCAGGGTTGTGGAGGAAACAAAACAAGTGTTGGGGGACTGTGTGTGTGTGCGCGCGTGCGCGTGCATGTGTGTGTGCACGTAGGTGTGCATGTGTGTGTGCGTGTGCGTGTGCGTGTGTGTTTGTGTGTGTGTGTAGTAGCATTAGTAGTAGTAGGAAGGAGGCTGGATTGATGTAAATGCATATGATGTATATGTGTGTGTATACATTATGCCCCCCATTTTGGTCATTAAAAAAGTATGCCATAAGGCTTGTCATAAGAGCATGTAGGTATGATATTTCATGACAAGGCACAATTTCAAGATCCACCAAAAACTTCTCTAATTATAGAGGGAGAGTGAGTAAAAAATAAGTAAACTAGAATCCCTAATTTAGCCTCCTTTAAAACTTCTGCCACCCACAATTAATTATACTGACGTCCTGGCAGAATTATCACTTTAATTCAAGTAAATGCCTTTCTTAACTGACTCATATATTTATTTAAAGGCCATTTAAGAAAAGGAAAGAAACTACTGTAGCAGCCTTTTTATTGGTATAAAAAGTGCTGAGGGTTATGATTTATTCTTTGTCTAGCTATAGCTTAGGGGGATAAGTGTTTTCTTAATTTGTACTTATATTTATTTATGCTCCTAAGTGCCACTAATAAAATACCTCTGCTCCTGACACACTTAAGAATATTCATGCACTTGGTCAAGTGGCTTTTAAAGCAGCAATTTCTAGATCATTTCAAATTTTTGGTGAAACCTCCAATATAAGTATGTATAAACAGGCTTTTAAATTACGTTGTTTGAATACTTCAGAAATAACATCTTTCTTATAATGGCCTTTCTTATAATGACTGTCAGTGATCATTTTTCATGGTAATTTTTTGATGACAGAAACAGCTTCTCTTAGAGCAGGGAAATGTAAACATGCATCACACACGTACACTTCAATAAATTGTATTGACTATGGGAAGGCATTTAAGATAGTACTGGTAAGTGGCCAAAAATAAAACCAAAACAAAACAAAAAAACAACCAACCAACCAAACAAACAAAAACACCCTGGAAATACCTTCAACGTTAGACCAAGACCTCCCCCCACTGCCTCGCCCTCTCCGCCGTGAACTTGGAGCACTGCGATTTCTCCCATTTGATTTGAACAGGAGAATGATGTTGAATATCTGCCTAAATTTGTCCAGTCAGCCATGGGTTCAGGCCCCAGATGGCAGAGGCCAGCAGTTCGGAGCTGGGCACAGTTCTCACCATTAAACCAGCAGGTTCGAGGCCTTCCTCCAGCAGGGCTTTCTGGGTTGGGGTTTGGATAATTGTGAGGCAGAGACGCAACTACGAGTACATGTGCGTGCACGTGCACGCACGCACACACACACACAAAGCCCAGTGCCTCTCATTTACTGACATCACACAGAACATTGTGGTGAAGATATTTGCCTGGTTTCTGCTGTTAACACCTCAGGAAGAGTGTGCTGCCTGGAACTCTGGCTCTTTACGCCTGTCGGCACAGTTCAGCAAGCATGTGAGTCTGTCCAACCTTTCCTTAGCAGCAGAGAGCTGTCTTTGGCATTCCTACTATCTCTGAGAAGGAGACATCCCTTTCCCATAATTGCTGGCTTATGTATTCCTTTAAAAGCTTTTCCTGGAATAACAATAAAATATTTATCAAACAGTGCATGTGGAATATGTCAGGGCAGTTTTAGCAATATCTAACCGTTTCTTCTTCTTTCTTCTTTCTTCTTCTTCTCTTTTTTTTTTTTTTGTGTGTGTGACTGTTTCTTGTAAATTCTGTAACAACTCAAATGGTAGTCCTTTACCAAAAACAGGTCTGTGACTATAGCTGCGGTCCAAGTTATTCTGTCCCTGCTTTCGTGTCCCCTCGCTGCTCCTCTCCCTCCCCTTCCTCAAGTGGTGCTCATGAATGAGTAGTGGAAACGATGTTGCAGCTAGGTTGATTAGTAGTGTGCAGTTGATGTCTGAAAAACAGTGCTTTTGAAATGCTATTCCATATTCTACAGGGGCAGAGTATTATAAAAAGTTCTGCAGCCTTGGTGGGGTGCATTTTTCATTGCTTGAGATCAGGATGTTTCCACTACCATGTGTGGGTCATAGGAGGCACACTTGTTCGGAAGGGAACTGATAGCTGGGAGAACCACTGTGCCCTCCCCTTACCTTCTAGCCTAGTGACTTACAGGCTTTTGACCCTTGAGGCACAGTAACTGAATTTGAGAAGTTCACAGTCTGCTAGCTCCTTGTAAAAAAGACTGGAGGCTTATTTGGGAACCAGATTGAGGGAGGGTTTATAAGGGAATGATCAAGAGCATCTGATCATCTGAGATGAACACTGGGGGCCCTGCCACCTGGCATCCCAATGACCATGAACAAGCTATCTAAAACCTATGAATTTATTTTCTCATTTGTGAGTGCCAACCATAATTGTATCCATCTCACAGGATTGTTGTGAAGAGAAAATAAGATACTACATGTAAAATTTGGTACAGTGGTTGGCATACGGTCCTTCTCAATGCATGTTGGCTGTTTAAAGAACCATCCAAAGTTTCAAGCAAGGTTCTTTATGAATCAAGATGTGCTCTAGCAGGATGGCTCTCGCAGCAGGGTGATGGTGTGGAAAGGTAAGCGCTTAGAGTCGGACACCAGTCAGGTGACTGCACCAAGAACATAACTGGAAATTGAGATCAGTGGTGAAATGGGGATAGGATTGAGGGGTGCATTGCATCAGTAGAGTCTGATGAGTAGATAAGGAGGCAGGGGAAAGGAGGCCAATCAAAGCAGACTTGTGGGGTTTCTAGTGAGAATCTAAGATAATAATAATCCTATGATGTGGAGTACAGGGGAGTTTTAAGGGAAAAACAATGAGTTCTATTTTGGACTTGTTGAGCTTGAAATACCTCTATGTTACCCACTAACTTTAATAGCTGTTAGTGATGACTTACACACACACACACACACACACACACACACGGGCACACGTGCACACACGAAATTCCTTACTAACCATGGATTTGGGATAATGCAGGGTTTTTTGTTTTTTTACCTCCCATTTAAAATCTTTTCTATTTTAATCTGCTTTGTTTAGTTCATCCCAGTAAACCCAACAGCACTTACTGCTTCCTTACCCCTGGCCCCCCAGCCTGTGTGGGATCCTATAGGTGATGTACAGAAAAGAGACTTTCAAACGGTTCTTGACAATCTTTTCAACACAGATGGAGATAAGACCAGGTCCAGAGAAACATGCCACTAAGCATTGAAATAATTTTGGCAAAGGTAGGCTGTATATAAGAAAATGTAAGCACAAACACATTTTATTTCAAACTGGTTCAAAAAACTTTCCTAGGAGAATCTACCTTAGCAGCTCGGGCTGCCACCGTCATGTTCCTGAACAACTACAGATGGTGATTCGGGAGAAGGGTTACCTAATGGAGCAGACTTTCCTATGTGAATTAATTTGTTTTGGAAATGAGTGCTTTCTAGGACATTTGACTATGTTTGAAAACTATATTTGGTGCAATTTAAATTTTTTCCCTCTAATCCCCTACTTTCATGATATCTTGGGTTTAGTAGCTATAATTTTGTTAACCGTGACACATTTTAGAAATATAATAATGTTATATACACACATACATACATATGCATACATTTGCATGCATATAATGCATTTTATATATGTACTTGTGCGTGCATTTTTCGGTTGGGGATTAAAAGCGTCAATGTAGGAAAATGTAGTGTTGCTAGCTCTTTTAACAAATTTAATAAAAATCTCAAACAGATTTTCTTTTTAATTAAAAAAAGGAATTGATTCTTATTTTCTGAAATGCCTCTTACATCATAAAAGTATTTATTACTGAATATTTGCTATAAAACCGGTAATTACAGTATTTTCCTTTGTGTTTATTGTGAAGCCATTGTGCTATTGTAGCATTTTATAGTTCATCAAATAAGTATTTTTTTTAAAGATTTTATTTATTTGAGAGAGAGAGAACAAGCTGGGGAAGAGGGGCAGAGGGAGAGGGAGAAGCAGACTCCCTGCTGAGGGAGCCCGATGCGGGGCTCGATCCCAGGACCCTGGAATCATGACCCGAGCTGAAGGCAGATGCTTAACCAACTGAGCCACCCAGGCGCCCCCAAATAAGTATTTCTGAGAGCACCTCAGATTCATGTAAAGATATTTTTCTCAGGGAGAGATTAAAATTTAATAAAGAATTTGCTTTTTGGAATGTCTATTTTCAAAGTGCCATTATTAGTGTAGAAATCACTGTCCTTTAAAACAAAAAAGTCAAAGGATATATAGATTCATATACATAAAAGTACTTGAGAAGTGGTACTAAATTTTCTTAGTGTTTTTTTTTTTTTTTTTTAGTATAGTTGACAAATAATGATACATTAGTTTCAGGTGTACAACATAGTGATTCCCCAGGTTTATACATTATGCTGTATTCACCATAGTGTAGTTACCATCTGTTACTATACAATGCTATTACAATATCATCGATATATTCCCTATACTGTACCTTTTATTCCCGTGATTTCTTCATTCCATAACTGGAAGCCTGTGTCTCCCACTTCCCTTCACCCATTTGCCCATTCCCCCATCCCTCTCCTCTAGCAACCATCAGTTTGTATTTATAGGTCTGATTCTGAGTTTGTACTCTAATTTTGGGGGGACTTTGACCTCCTGAGAATAAACCAACAGTCTTGGCTTAAGAGTGTGGAGAAGGAGGACAAAGTCATTGTTTCTAAAACAAAATTTTGGGTTTTGGGGTTTTTTTCCCCCCAATCATTAGAATTAGTTCTGAGTGTTTTTTTATTTGCAACCACTCGTCTTTCCAAAGGCAAAATGAGTTTTTCTGTATCCATAAGATAAAATAGGAATTCTTGTCAGATGGCTTGCTTGGGTCAAGAAGAAATAGTGGAAGAGATATGGAGAGTCAGCAAGAAAGCACTTTGGTGACAGAGAAGGGAAATCAGTAACCCAACATTTTCTGAATGATATGTCATTGCACATGAATGCCATAGGGTATTAGTTAAATCTCACTCCCTTTTCACACACACACACATAGAGATTTCAGCGTTAGGCAATTTTGGGAATTGCTGAGTTTGACTGTTAAACAGGTTTTACTTAACATGCTAATAGAAGTAGCGCAGAATTCCTTGCCTGTGCTAATATTTGTTGTGAAGTCCCAAGATGGAATCTAGAATGCAGCATTTCCTGGTCATATTAGCCACAGGTTCTCCGGGGGATGCCTAGTAAAAGGGTGTAGAACTCAGATTTGGGAATCACTGTTAAAATCCCTTTGTTTTCATTTTTGCTTTTCATTTTCACCCTATTCTTCCTCTCCTGAATTCTTCTCCATTTCCTATTTCCTCATATAGAAGCCATTTTGGGAGAACTAGCAAACTATTCACTTGGATAAATATCAGAGCTTGCTTATTTTGAAATTATATATCTGTGTCATCTATGTCCAGGATTTCTCCTTCCTTGTTTCTAGGCTTTGGGGCATTTCATTGCTCATTAGCATCACCATCAGATGCAGTAAAGAAGGAGAGGCAGCTAGACTTAGTCAGCTTTGGAAATGAATGGAATTCAATTACATCTTTGAAATTAAGAGTAATGTGCAGATTTTATTGATCCAAACTAACATTTCATATGCATTGTTAAAAATGGATGTTAGATTTTATGTGTAAAAAAGTTAATTTCGAAGTTCTGTTTTATAAGTCAGACATCAAGAACATATATAACAAATGCAAGTCATATTTAACTGAATATTAAATGTCTTGAAGGGAAAAATGCTTATCTTTTGAATGCCTATTATGTTCCAGGCATCAACTTAAGTATTTTGCATGTGTTACATCATTAACACTTGGAACCATTCTTTTTTTTTTAGTACTTGCAATCATTTGGTAAGTAAAGATTATTTTCCCCAAGTCAAATATGGGGAAACTGAGGCTAAGTACGAACTCAACAAATATGTGTGTGATTTATAAACTTGAATCCAGATCTTTTGATGATAGCAAAATTCAACCCAGCATTTTTTGTGTTATCATATTTCTTTGAGACTGGAGATTCTTCATCTTCATATTTTCCACAGCATTGAGTCCAGTGCCTGGGATGTAGTAAGCATATAAGAAATGTTTTAAAATTAAATCAAATATGTCATTTCATTAATTCAGGGCAATTTTTTCAAAAGGAAATTCATTTTTAAATTTCAGTGTCAAACATATCACATATCTGAATAGTTTATTAGAGATCAGTACATCGGTAAGAAAAAAATGTAGTTGTGAAGTATTCTTTCACAAACATTCATACATTTTATAAAATAGAGTACTTTTTTGGGGGGGGGTTGTTTGGCATGTTGTGTTGTTTTTTTTTTAATGTTATGTTAATCACCATACATAACATCATTAGTTTTTGATGTAGTGTTCCATGATTCATTGTTTGCGTATAACACCCAGTGCTCCATTCAATACGTGCCCTCTTTAATACCCATCACCAGGCTAACCCATCCCCGCACTCCCCTCCCCTCTAGAACCCTCAGTTTGTTTCTCAGAGTCCACATACTTTTTGATAGAGTCCACCTATGAGATTTGTTATGGCTATAAAAAATTATTCAAAATTTTCATTTGAAGGGGGGGGCGCCTAGGTGGTGCAGTCAATTAAGCATCCAACTCTTGGTTTCAGCTCAGGTCTGATCTCAGGGTCCCTGCGTTGGGCTCCGCGCTCAGAGTAGAGTCTTCTTGAGTTTCTCTCTCCCTCTCCCCTGCCCCTTATCCCCCGACCCTGCTCTCGCTCTCTCTCTAAAATAAAAATAAATAAATCTTTTAAAAAATTTCATTTGAAGGATATTGTAATGTTAGGATCATTAACAGAAATTATGAAAAGAGGCATAGAATAATTTTTAAGTGATAGTTAAATATTTAGACAAATTTTTCTGGAATGTGGAAGAATTTTACTCTTTCATTTTCTTTGAGAAAGATCATGGTTAGAGGAAGATCACAGAGTAATGGGGATTTTGTTTTCACCACATCTGTGCATGGCTAGATCCTTCCCGAGTAATGCTAACATGTTACATTGTACATTACCTCTTTTCAGACTCTCCATGACTCTGAACCACGACAAGATTGGAAGACATGCTGTGAAATAACACTCTCATTTATTCAAATTTCCATAGATATGTCAAAAGAAGCTATGGTTTCAAAGATAGGTTAACAGGTTTTCCTACTGTTTGACATAAAGTATGTACAGACTTTTTCCATAAGTAGCTCTGAATAATTATTTTATAGAAGATAGACCCCCAACATCCAGCTATCCCCCCCCAAATTACACTTTGAATTTCCTCACATAAACCAATTTTTCCCAAATATTTAATCTTTTAATTATGTATAGTGACTAAAATTATGCTCCATTACCTTCTGGATTTTAGAAACATGATTTCCTTTCTTAGACCTGAATCATTCAGTCCTGGTACAGTTTTTTTACACCTTAACAGATGTGAAGTTTCAACTCTGACTTTCATTAGTAATAGCTGTTAGTAACTGTACATGACTTGCTCACCCTTATCCTAAGTTATATCCCACGTATCTTCTACTTCCACGGGTCTGGTCTTCTGTGTGTTCGATACAAACAAACACACGTACACGTTCTCCTTCCTTCTCTTTGTTCTTGCTACTCTTCCCACTTTAGAATGCCTTCCCCTCCTCGCCGTTCATTCTTTCATCCATATATCCAGCTGTTTCTTTATCACTAACTCTGTGCCAGGCACTGTGCTGGTTAGCATGGACACCAGGGAATGAGTCAGAGCTTGTCATCATAGAATTTCCTTCTAGCAGGGAAAGCAAACCTAATAATGAATAGATAAAATATTTGGGTTGTGATTAGTGCTGTTAAGTTCATAAACTGGCATGTGGATAGAGAATGAGGTTAGGGTAGAGGGCTACTCTAGACTGGCTGGTCAAGGACACCCTCCCTGAGAAGGTGACATGCAGCCTGAGACCTGAGGAGTAAGAAGGAATCAGTCCCTTGAGAGTCAGGGAAAAAGTCTCCCAAGCAGAGTGACCAGCAGATACGGAAGCCCCAAGGCAGGAAGGGGATTGGGACATTTGAGGAACAAAAGCAAGGCCATCTTGCTAGGGAGTGGTAATGAGAAAGACCACCAGGCCAATCATGGAGGGTCTGAGATTTGACATAGTTCTACGAGCTCTCAGGGGCCTTTGAAGGGTTTGAGGCAGAGGCATGACCTGGTAAAACTGATGATTTCAAGGCATAAAAATGGGAAGAATGGGAGAGAGGCAAGATGGAAGCTCCCAAGAATGAAGTCCTCTTAGAAGGTGCTTGGTTGGAGTCGTGGCAGTGGGGATGGGGCAGTTTTATTAAGGGAACTTAATGAAACCTCAGCCTGTTTCAAGGCCCAGCACACACCCCATCTTCCTGACTGGCCTTGGAGTCCTGTCTTTTCTCATGGCACTAAAAGAACTCACCACACAGTTTTGTACTTCACAGTACTCTGAGATTACTCCCTATCTGCGTCTTTTTTTCCCCAACCAGATTGTAGGCATCTTGAGGCCAGTTGGCACATCAGAGCCATCTGTGTGTCCTGCAACGAATTAGAGTGGTTGTTCTCAAATCTGGCTACCCATTAGAATCACCTGGAGAGCTTTTAAAATATACCAATCTCTGGGCCTCACCCTGGACAAATTAGATCAGAGTTCCCAGAAAGGGGTCAGGACTTTGGTATTCATTTAAAAGTTGCCCAGAATGTTCAAATGGACAACCACGGTGAGAACCACCATGACGAACCCTCAGAAATACCTACCTCATAGGAGTAAGAAGCTGGCTTTTCTGCCCCCTCCCCCTCTCCCTGAGTATCAGGCCAATCTAGCTGAGGATTTGTGCTGGGGACTTCTCTGCTGGCAGGTGGGACCAGAGGCTGTGAGAGTGAGTGAAATCTCCAAGGATACAGCTGAAAGAAAAAAACAGAGGCAAGAGCATGCTTCTGGACAACGTATCAGGATAGGAACAAAGTAAACGGAATCCAAGTTTTCTGTAATCCATCCTTTTGGAGTCTGTGGACCTGATCAAAGAAGGCAGCTCTGGAGAGACTTAATCACCTACTTCCTTTTTTTTTTTTAAATTATTTTATTGTTATGTTAATCACGATGCATTACATCATTAGTTTTTGATGTAGTGTTCCATGATTCATTGTTTGTGCATAACACCCGGTGCTCCATGCAGAACGAATCACCTACTTCCTAATCAGGAAGCGTGTTTTCTCCTCCAGTGTCTCCCAAGCAAATTAAATATTGAGTGAAGATTCACCATGGTGGCAAAAAGTATTATCTAGTGAGATTTTACATGTGAGTTTTAACTAATAAGAGATGTTAAGCATCTCTTGTCAAGTTTTATATAACAGAAGAGGTACATTATTAGACCCCAAATAGCACTGCTACGATTTAATCTTCACTAACTGTATCTGTGCCAACTGGCTGGGTCAGGGCCACTATTAGACACCGAAGCTATATTTGTTATATCATGTGACTCCCCCAGGCGTCCTGCTTTTTAGTGATAGAGAAATAGGTCCTGTTCCACCTTATACTTCTCCCCTCCAAACACACACACACACACACACACACACACACACACATGCACGGACACACCTCAGGATGAATTTAAGATCATTTTGAACTGATCTTAAATATTAAAGCAAAGGGATGATTTGATAGCTTGTTTTCTGAGTATTTTGGTTAATAACTGGTGCTTTTTACACTGGGCTTAATGCATACCTTTTAACGAGAACAATAACATTCAATAAAACTTTTTTTTTTTAAGATTTTATTTATTTATTTGACAGATAGATACACAGAGAGAGAGGGAACCCAAGCAGGGGGAGTGGGAGAGGGAGAAGCAGGCTTCCCGCAGAGCAGGGAGCCCGATACGGGGCTCGATCCCAGGACCCCGGGATCATGACCTGAGCCTAAGGCAGACGCTTAATGACTGAGCCTCCCAGGCGCCCCATTAATAAAACTTTTTAAATAATATTTTACTTAACTATTTCATGTGGTTGTGAGGATCACTTGAAAAAGTGACAGAGGGTTTTTAACTCTAAATGTTTCTACAAATGAAGCATCAGGTATTGGTTGGAGCACTCCCCCCTCCCCCAGAATAACAAAGGAGCCTTCCAAAGGACCAGCCCTCATCTTGGTTGACCTGTAGCATCACCCCCACACAAGGGCGCCTCATGTCCCCACCCTAACTGCCCTTCTCCCCATCCTCCTCACCCACACATCCTGTGGACTGGCCATTCTGCACTTCTTAATACCCCCTAGAAACACACATAATTTAAGCATGCTGATCCTTCTCTGTGGAAGTCTCTGGCTTCTCTGCATCCACCTTGAAAAGCCTTCCCCTTGAGTAAGACCCAGCTCAAGTGTCCCTTCCTCTGTGGCATCTTCTGTAATTCTTCTGGATAGAATTAGTTTTCTCTTTCCTCTACTCCCACACAACACTCTCCTACCCAATTATAGCACATTAGCAGGTAAACTGTAATGTTACTTTATGTGTCTGCCTCTTTGACCAGGGCCACAGCTCCCCAAGGACAGGGGCATGTCTTCTCTGTGAACTCATCACCTCGCAAAGCACCTGACAGAAGATGCATTTTCAAAAACTGGCTGAAATAAAGCCTGAGGTGCATCTTTTATTGTGTGCTAGTATTTACATAGAAAGTATGAATTAATTTTTATTGGCAGTTGAATGTTGTGGCCATATACCACTTAAGAGAGGAGCAATGGAGAGCCCATCAAAATCACTTGTAGAATTAAAATTTGTCTATCTATCTATCTACCTACCTACCTACCTGTTTATATATGTTTGTCTGCCTGTCTATTTACCTACCTACCTATCATCTTTCTTCCTGTATATTTATGAATCAATCACCATCCCAGCCCCACATCACATCTACTAATTCACAATCTCCCTTGGGAAAAAGGGATAGCTGAAGTAAAACAACAACAAAAACATTTCACAGAGGATTCCACTGCACACCCCTGTTAAGACCCATTGTCAGTCTAAGGGAGAGATTTTATATCTTTATGAAGCCACTCAGACAGAGCAGGTTTCCTCTGCTTTGTGTATTATGAAGAGAATTGATTGTTGCGATATGAAAGTAAATAATTATTAGAACCATAAAGATCTTGTGTCATTTACAGAAATGCTCTGTCTGGCCTAGTGGAGGCCTTCGTTGACCTGTAGACAAAGCATCTCTCAGTGAGATGTTGCCTGGGAGTGCTGGTGAATTCTGTATCCACTTACTGTGGAGAGGCCCCCAACTAGATTCCCTAGCGTTAACCAGGATCTGCTTAAAACTTTATCCACCCAACTTGCCTTTGACTTACCACCTGCTGGATGCCTCTCTTTGCATTTCATATACTTGGGTGTTATTTGCTCAGTAATGGAAATTTGGCGACCATTGTTTTGGGGTTTTTTTTAATAAGCAGCTTCATTTAGGGCATTTTTAATAAGGGGATACAAGGAAAGATGACCAATCCTGACCTGTGGTGGAAGAGTGAAAGTATCTTGGGCTTCCTGTGTAAGAATTTCGTCTCAGTCTGTGGCACTTAGAGAGGGGACGTCAGGAGGTGGAGCCAACTCATTTGCTCAAACAATAAGCATTTTACGTTCATTAACCTCAGGGTCACTTCTTTAAAAGAAGGAAGTTCAAAGACATCTGTTTAAATAACTGTGTGACTATGACTCTCATTGAAAAAAGCCAGAGAGTTGGAAATTAAAGCCAACCTTGTCCTTAAAATCCAGACTTTGTGAAAAACTAGCAGCCCCTTAGCATACATTTAGCACAAAAGTACCACCGTTAACTTTTACATTTCCTGGCTTGTGTCAGTTTTTGTCACAACCCTAAGGTTCTATAAACAAAGGTGTCTCTTATACTAACACACATGGGCTTTGTCCCCAGCAGTTCCAGCGAAACTTTTCACGAAGCCTCAAAACTCAAAAAAACTTCTAATGTCCTTTTGGGGGCCTGGGTTGTTTTAACACAAAATCAAGTTCCACAAAACTATGTTATAAATGCAGGACTTGAGATAAGTGATTTATTTTTTTAGAATGCTATACATACCTCAATCATATCCCTTTCATCTTCAAAAATGCTTACCAATGTAGTACATTTCTCACCGTGTGCCAGTGAGTTATGTAAACATTTCAAATGATCGATTCTGCTTTTATAGATAGGAAACCAAGGTAAAAAAAAGGAAAGTAGATTTATTTATTTATTATCGGAGAGTAGTCCCATGCACAGCTTAACTGCACATGGAAAACGTTGCTTTGACATACAAAAGCATGTCGGGTTGAGTGTATGGTTGGCCATTTGCCAACTCATGAGGCATGGGCCATGCCAAATCTGATTCCCATTGACTTTTATGCAGAAGGAAAGCCAAACACAATTTACCCTTCGCGTTGCATGCAATATTGTTTTTCAGGGGAATGTGTTATATTCTGGCCACAAAGGCTGACCTCTGGGGAGGACAGCCAAATGGCTTTGGTCACAGCGTCCGTGAAAACGCAACTGTCCCAATCCATTATCCTGAAGCTGTCTGTGCTGGGATATGCCATCAGGTGATCAGGGACCAGAAATCAGCTGGAAATTCCAGTAGAAGCTCATTAACTAGGGGACCAAGCGTACAAAGGACATATGTTGATATGGCAGGTGGGGAGCAAATGGAGGGACAGTACAAACCTGGGGGAAGGGACAAGAAGTAGGAGGATTAGGGAAGCCCTGGCATTTTCCCACAGCGATTGAGTGTGGAGGTCCAGTTCCAGAGTAGGGACTGGAGTCTTGCATCGGGGGTTTGGACAAATTAGACCAACAGACCTAGGTAGATGCTAGTTTATGAAAGGGATTGACAGAAGATGTCAGAAGGACTGCACGAATTTTATTCTGGTTTATTCGATTTGGTGTGAGTTGGCAACAAAGAAAATTCAGGAGACTAGGAATGAGCCCCGGGCACCACGAGCCCTCCGAGGCCCCCTCCACCCAGAAGCACAGCTTTCGATACAGTTCCAGCACCTCTCTCTGGAACAGCACAGGCGACCAGCAGCTGGGAGGACGCTCACCCCTTCACCACCAACGTGTGACTTTGTATTTTGAGTGAGAATCATTCTTAAATTGCAGCTCTTGCGTATGTTTTGTCACAGTTCCCTGCCTTCTCACATTGAACATACTCTAACATTTGGACTAGTGCAAGGAAACTAGGCTCAGAGTCGGAAAAGGAGGATCTGTTCCTGGCTGAGCCCCTTCCACCTGTTGGCATGGGCCTCGGGCTGACTCACGGGCCCCACTTTCCTCATCCAAGTAGAGGGTTGATTTATGCCCAGGCCGGTAGAATAACATCACAACAAACTGGTTTCACACTTAAACGCATTTGAAGTTGTTAGCAACATTAATGAATGGCATGCTCACAGCCACCCCTCAGGTGGTTGCGGGGCCCCTGCCGTCCGCCTGCCCTGGCTGGCTCCCCTGCGTTCCTATCTGCGTCCTCTGACCCTCAGCTGTCCCTTTCTGCTGTGGTCTAGGTCCTTGCTTCTCACAGCTCCCACTGCCCTTCCCTTTGCCGCACTGTTGCATCTCTTTTCCTTTGCCATAGAACTGACATCGAGCACGGGCTAAGTTTCAAGCATGCAGCACCATGACCCGACTCACTTCGTGAAATGATCGCCACCGTCAGATTAGTTCCCATCCATCACATCCTATAGATACGAAGAAGTTGACAGGTGCTGTTTCTTATCTTTTGTGGCCTGGGAAAACAGATAATCAAGATTGTTCTTCTTCTGTCCACGATAATAATGCACAGACCCCCCGATGAGGGCCGGAGTTGTTTTCCTGTGATTCATGTTGTAGGGGCTGGAGGTCGTGAATTTTTTTGCGTTTACTTGGATTCAGTGGCCGCTCAGTGTATTTCCTAGTTCTGGACAAAAATCTTCAATGATCCTGCCTGTGCCCTCGGGATAGAATGAAAGGTCAAAATCTCGCCCAAAGCGCTTGTCCACATGGCCCCCCACCTGTGTCACCAACATTCCCACCCACCTCTAGTCACATGGCCGGGTGCCCGCACCCGACACTTCATCTCATCCCCAATGCTGTGTGTTCTCACTTCTCTGCTTTGCTACATGCTCTGTTCCTTCCCCGTTCTTCACGTGCGGAATTGTTTGTCTTTCGGGACATGTGTCTCCTCAGTCCGTCACCATGTGGAAATCCTTCTGCACCCCAATGCAGGGTTAGCCACTCCCTGAGCTCTCCCCACCAGCCAGGGCCCTGCTCGAGGGCAGCGTTAACCTTCTTCCTTTCCTTAAGGCCTCACACACTATGCGGCACACAGTAGGTGCTAAATACTTGCAGGCTGACTCTTTTGCTCGGACCATTGTCACCAAGCTGCAAAATGTTCTATGTAGCACGCTGGTGTGTTTGTACATTCTCATTCTGTACATTTTTAGAAGTTTAAGGAGAGAAGGGTAGTCTGAAGGGAAAGCACTTGGATGCAAAAATGCAAAACACAGCTGCCTGCTTGATGATGTTGGTAAAGTCCTGATACATCCAGGAATAGTTCTTGGGAATCTTGATTGTTTTTTTCTGTTTGATTGCCATTAAACCAAATTTAGAATTTTAAACTGTATATTTTTATAAGGATTCCTTGCAGGGGAAGATAGAATGTGTAAGAATTACAGTAACAAGTGTATTAAATTTGATATCGCATGAAGAAGGAAGTACAATATACCTAGAAGAAAATTGTTTTGCCCAAGGAGGATTTGATTTTACCAAAGGAATGAGGCATTTGAAATTTGGTCATAAGGAGGGAGTAAAAAGAAGCCAGCCTTCAATCTGAAAAAGGCTCAGCCTAGCAATACTTTTTATCCATTTTCCTTGAACATTTCTAATTACCTTCTCTAGAAAGAAATTCTTTTTCAAAATACCTAAAATATATCAATATCCTTTTTAAAAAAGATTTATTTATTTTTATTTTAGAGAGAGAGTGGGGGGTTCAGAGGGAGGAGGTGAGAGAGAATCCCAAGCAGACTCCCTGCTGAGTACAGAACCCCATGTGGGGCTCGATCCCACGACCCTGAGATCATGACCTGAGCCAAAATCAAGAGTCAGACGCTTAACCAACTGAGCCACCCAGGTGCCCCAATATATCAGCATCCTTAAGTTATCCCTTGTTCTCAATATGTGGAGGGGGAGTGAAACTTAGTAATAATACCCAGATGAGAGGGAAATAGTTCAGAACTATTGTTGAAAATAAGCGAAAAATAACCACCATAAGTGGTTATGGCATGTATAGCTTATTAAATTTATAAAATCAGTTTGTGTGTGCATGAACAATGTCTGAAAAGAATATAGCCCAAGCTATTGGTAGTTCTTAATCCCTGGGAAATGAAAGAGGAAGTTTTATATTTTACTTCATATTTTTCTATTTTGTTTGAGGTTCTTTTTGGTTTTGCTTTTACAATAAGCATGTACTGCTTTTTGAAATGTTTGAAAGGCAATAATTCTGTTTTACTCGGTTAACTGGAAGGCAGCACATACTTCGCACGAGCATGGGGGACATGTTGTATCCTGGGTGCACCCCCTGATTCTACTGACATACATCCCAACCCCACAGCAACTTGGGATGAATGGTTGGAAGGCCCAGCCTCCCCACCCATTCCCCACCCTGACCCAACACATGCTACTCCTGAACTTGTTCTTTTACTAATCAGCAAAATCTCGTTAGTTCTTAGGACCAAGACTCCTAGTGATTAACTTGCATACGGTATTATCACAATGAGAACATTTTAATTGGACTTTCTTCTATCTTCCTATGTTGACAGTAGACTTGAGGTTTATGGGTAAAATAAGCAATTTGGGAATACATCTCCAGTCATTTCTAATGTTGTCGGAAGCAGCTTATTTTCAGGATATGTGGCTGTGTTCAGTGGATAAATACCCTGTGTCTGCTGGGTGGGGGCATTGTGTTCAAACTGCCCTTGAGGGCCTCCAGGCCTGAAGGAAGGACCCCAGGGGTGCACTGGATCAGCTGAGGTGCTTCCTAAGGGAAGCCGAGCAGAGGGCACGTACGGGTGCAGCTGAGGAGGGGAAGCTGAGGTTGTCACTGAGTCTAAGACTTGAGAACGGCGGTGGGAATGAGAGGTGGTGAACACAGTCAGGAGCTGAAAAAAAAAAAATCATAATAAACCAGGAGTCAAGGATCAGGGTAGAGCAGATCTAGCTAGGACTAATGCCCAATCTCCTGTTATGAATATTTGCTGAGTGCATTATTTGTCTCATGGTAAAAATATGGTCACATATATAGAATAGGATGGGATCATTTCTGTGCCAGAATTGTGTTTCTTTTGAGATATAGCGAAGTTTTTCTTGGGGACTCAGAATTTAAACTACACTGCCACTGGGCAGTTCATTCAAATGATATTTGATACCTTGTCAAATCAGTTTCTGCTACATGTTGATTTCCACTTCACCTTGTGCAAGGAGCTAGTTTTGTATCTTCCTGTGTATCGTACCAATGTGCCTCTCATAGATTTAGTTCCTTTCCTGAGTGTGGGAGTTTTACAATTGTTGATAATAACTGGGTGAAGCTTATGGTTTTGAATTACTTTGAAATACCTCTTTCTTCTTTCCTTTAATGATAACAATTTTAAAGTGTAGCTTAGATGAAAGAAATAGTCAACAAATACGAATTGAGTACCTTCTGTGTTAGGCATTCTTCTAGC
Source organism: Neomonachus schauinslandi (assembly GCF_002201575.2). Classification (NCBI taxonomy): domain Eukaryota; kingdom Metazoa; phylum Chordata; class Mammalia; order Carnivora; family Phocidae; genus Neomonachus; species Neomonachus schauinslandi. The sequence goes on along the minus strand of NC_058410.1, from coordinate 22,038,397 downwards.
CACAGAGAACGCAGCACTGGTAGTCCGTGTTACCATGGGTTTCCTGGTCTTTTGGGGCAAACAGAAAATAAACATGTAAACAAATATCTGACATAAGGCCAGGCAGTGAGACGGGCCGTGAGGAAAACTAAAGCAGAGTGGTCAAGCGGGTTGATGGCGTGCTGTTCTGAGTAATGTGAATTTCATCCCGCTCTGTGGCCCTCTGAACAGGACTGTTACAAAGCCTGGGAGATTTGTAAGCATAGCTTCTTAAAATCTTTTATTAGTTTGGTGTAGTTTCGGGTGAACACTATGTTTTCTTATTTCAATCTGCTTGAATCCTTTAAGTATCATGCTGTTTCAAGTTTCAAGAAGTGGTCCAAGGTCAAAGAAAAATGCTAAGAATTTCATCTTGTTTTGTGTGACAACAGAATGAAGGCACGTAATTACGTGACTGTCCCCACCCCTGACAAACCTGCAGTGGCCCAGATTTGTTTGAAATTTAGCACAAAACTGCATTGTTATCAGAGGATGTTCCCAAGAGATAAGGAAAGCCTGGCAGAATTGTGGTGGCAGCTTGATTACAAAAATATTAAAACATTTCTTCCTTAGTGACAAAGACCTGTTGTTTACCCTTATAGAGAACAAGTTAGCACATGTTTATTCTAAAAAACTTTGGTCTTTTTTTTTTTAAGATTTTATTTATTTATTTGCCAGAGAGAGACACAGCGAGAGAGGGAACACAAGCAGGGGGAGTGGGAGAGGGAGAAGCAGACCTCCTGCCGAGCAGGGAGCCCGATGTGGGACTCGTTAACGACCGAGCCACCCAGGCGCCCCTAAAAAACTTTGGTCCTAAGAGCATCTGCCTGACTATGCTGTGCACTCCAGGCACCCCAGGGAGAATGTATAAGGCGTGTCAATTAAAGAAGGACGGGATGGATTTTAGCAAAGACATGAGAATTTAAACAACCAAAGAGAGTTTCTTTCAAGAATTGCATTCATTTCGGAATGTTGATATTACTCAAAACAAATTTGGAATTCTAATTTTAGAATTGTCTTTGGAGCCCGTTCACAAGACAGAACAAAACTTTATTCATTCAGTTTTTCATGAGTTCATTCATTCTGTCGTTGGACAAACATTTGCGAAGCCTTCTCTCTGCCAATATGGGGCTTTTTGTTAAGTGTATGTCAATAAATTAGAGCTTTGCTTTCCTTCGAGCTGACACCGTTATGGGGAAGACAGAGAAGTTATAGAACTGGAAGTGCTTAGGTAGCTATGAACTGTTTAAGGTGGGAGGCCCAGGAGGTAAGCTCCACTTGGCAAGGTAGGGGAAGCTCCAAGGGGAGGTGACATTTAGGCTGGAGTGTTTGAAAACCAAGTTCACGCTTGCCAGGTGGAGGGAAATGTGTTTCCGACAGCAGTCTTTTACTTTGTAGTTACATTCATTCTTTTCAAAACTAAGATGGCATGACTCCATGTGATAACCCATCTTATTCAGCTGATTTGGCCTAGAATGATCTTGACTAATTCCAAAAAATAAATTTACTTGTGGGGCCTGAATATTTTCTACCATTCAGTTTCATAAATATTTATCGAGCACCTAGCCAGACGCAGCAGCATATCATGCCACTGTGTAGATGCCTTGGAGAGTTCAAGACAGGCTTTCCTCATCTTTAAAAAAAAAAATCAGGGCACCTGGGTGGCTCAGTTGGTTGAGCGACTGCCTTCGGCTCAGGTCATGATCCTGGAGTCCCGGGATCGAGTCCCACATCGGGCTCCCTGCTCGGCAGGGAGTCTGCTTCTCCCTCTGACCCTCCTCCGTCTCGTGCTCTCTCTCATTCTCTCTCTCGCAAAAAAAAAAAATAAAAAATAAAAATAAATAAAAATAAAAATAAATCATTTTTTAATTGAGGTGAGATTCGCATAAAATTAACCATTTTAAAGTGTACAATTCAGGGGCGCCTGGGTGGCTCAGTCGTTAAGCGTCTGCCTTCGGCTCAGGTCATGATCCCACGGTCCTGGGATCGAGCCCCGCATCGGGCTCCCTGCTCCGCAGGAAGCCTGCTTCTCCCTCTCCCACTCCCCCTGCTTGTGTTCCCTCTCTTGCTGTGTCTCTCTCTGTCAAATAAATAAATTTAAAAAAAATAAAAAAAAATAAAGTGTACAAATCAGGGGGCGTCTGGGTGGCTCAGTCAGTTTGGCAGCCAGCTCTTGATCTCAGCTCAGGTCTTGATCTCAGGACCGTGAGTTCAAGCCCCGTGATGGGCTCCGTACTGGTTGTGGAGCCTACATTAAAAAAAGAAAGAAAAAAGGTGTACAATTCAGTGTGTACATTCACAGTGTTGTACAACTACCACTTCTGTCTAGTTCCAAAATCTTTTCATAACCCAAAAGAAAACTCTGCACCCATCATGCAGTCATTCCTTATCTCTGCCCACTCACCCCAACCCCCCAAAACACCAGTCTGCTTTCTGTCTCTATGGATTTACCTATTCTGGATATTTCATATAAATGGAATCATACAATATATGACCTTTTATTTCTTTTACTTAGTATAATGTTTTTGAGGTTCATCCACATTGTATCATCTATTAGTACTCCATTTCTTTTCATGGCTGTATAATATTCCACAGTATGAATAGACCACATTTTGTTCAGCCATTCATCCACCGATAGACATCTGGGTTGTTTCCACCACTTAGCTGTTGTGAATAGTGCTACTATGAACACTTATGTACATGTATTTGTTTGAGGACCTGTTTACATTTCTTTGGGGTATATACTTAGAAGTAGAATTGCTGGGCCATGTCATTACTCTGTTTAACTTTTTAAGGAACTGCCAAACTGTTTTCCACAGTGGCTGCACCATTTTACATTCCCACTACCAATATATGAGGTTCCAATTTGTGCACATCCTCACCAACACTTGTTACTTTCTGTTTTGTTTTTTTTTTTAATAATAGCCATCCCAGTGGATGTGAAATATTATCTTATTGCAGTTCAGATTTGTATTTCCCTGTGACTAATGATGTTGACCTTTCTTTCTTGTGCTTCTTGGCCATTTGTATATCTTCTTTCCCTCATCTTTGATGGCAATTCCAAGTTAGAAAAATGTTCTGAGCAATAAGTGAAGCACCTCACAATAGGACTGATTTTAGGCAGACAATATTCATTTGGCTCTGTAAATGATGGCATGATTGTTTAAAAAACCAATCTTACAGGGGCACCTGGGTGGCTCAGTTGGTTAAACATCTGACTCTTGGTTTCGTGTGGGGCTCGGCCCTCAGCAGGGAGTCTGCTTCCCCTCTCCCTCTCCCTTTGCCCCTCCCCCAATAAATAAGTAAATCTTAAAAAAAAAAAAAAAAGAATTGTAAGGATCAAGTTTATCTGTCCCTTGTGCTGGGAACCAGATCTGGCTTCTGGGTCCGTAGCATGGCTGTATTCATTTCCTGTCGTTGCTGTAATAAATTGCTACCAACTTAGTGGCTTAGGGCAACATAAATTTATTATCTTATGGTTCTGGAGGCTAGAAGTCTAAATGTGTGGGCAGGGCTGCATTCCTTTGGAAGTTCTAGGGGAGAATCTATTCCTTGCCTTTAAAACTGGCCTGTAGAGGCCACTCACAGTCCTTGGCACATGGCTCCTTCCTCCATCTTCAAATCCAGCAGCATAACATGCTCTCATCTCCAACACCTGCTCCTGTCCCTGCATCTTCTCCCTCCAGCTCCAACCCTCTTGCCTCCCCCTTACAAGGACTCTTGTGATTAGATTGGGCCCACCCAGATCATCCAGGATATTCTCACCTCGAGATCCTTAATTTAGTCATATCTGTAAAGTATCTTCTGCTATGTAAGGTATTGACAGGTTCTAGGGGTTAGGATGTGTATATCTGGGAGTGGAGGGGGTTGCTTATCCAGCCTGTCAGAGTGGTCTTTCTTGCTGGAGCAGTCTGAATTCTTTAGCAGTGCTAATGTCAACCTCCACCAGGCTGTATTTGGGTTATTCAGGCTTTTTCTCTTCCCTTCCTGGCCAATGGGAAAGGAGGTAAAAGTTTTATTGGACTAATCCTTTTGGGCAAAGCTGGCCTCATTCATCTCTTTATGCCCAGTGCTTAATAGAGGTCAAAGCACATGCTCAATCAATATAGAAGGTGATGGTGATAGTTACATTATAAATGAGGGAGGTATAATTGTATAGTGTTCTTAAGGAAGCCCATAGAATAATAAGATTCTCTAATTCCAAGTATGAATATTGATCTATTATATGATCATACATCCTTTTCCCAGACATCTCTCTGGAAAAAAAAAAAAAAAGTTAGAAGGTGGCCATCCAGTTCTGCTAAGAGGGCAGAATTCTACCATCTCAGAAAGAGCAGAACATAGTTCTGGTACCCAGTCTAATTTTTCTTTCCAGTGGTATTTTAAAAAACAAGTGGAGTTTCAGCATTTGAATTTATGTCAAGCCCCACTTTTGGCAAGGAATCAGCTAAATATTAAATTAGGTAATTTGGGCTTTATTCCAAAGTAACCAGTTCCTCTCTGGGATGGAGAAATACAGTTTGGCCTCATAATGGCGCCTCCACAGAATGTCCTTGAGTATTGGCATGGAAGGTGATCCAAATTAGTGAGACCTGTGGGCATGAGGAGGCTGAAGGTTTTACTAGTCACTTTATGGGGCCTGAGTAGGCTCCCTTGTGTAGGTGGCCTTTAGCTTGAAGTGTTGTATCACTGCACATAAGTACTGTGGTGTTGTTTACTTGTTGAGTGTGCTGCCAAGGGGAAGAAAAAATTCCAAGGAGGCACTTAACTGAAAGGGAGCCCAAAACAGAGCAGTGTGCTCTTCCAGGACAAGAATTCTCAGCTCTGAGTTAATGAAATTCAAATGAAAGGAGTGTTCAGGGTGCTGCTCAGATTCATCTAGCGCATTCTGTGTAATGTGTTATTCATCGCTGGGGACCACCTGTAAAATGTGCCACCTGTAACCTGGGGCCTCAGGGGCCTTGTGAGTGAGCAGACAGCATGATAGGACCTGACCTCTGAAAAGCAGTCGACAGAATTTCTGCTGGCGTATTTCCACCTTCTTGTGGTTTGCATTTTCTGTTAAGGTAACCTCTGTGGCAAGAGGAAGATGCAAGTCTTGGGTGCGTGACCAAAATAACATCAGTAACGGCTTTTGAGTCTTTCTTATGATATTAAGATTAGTATTTACAAATATTCTTTATTTAAGATTAAATCATTAAAGTCTTTTACTATCGTTTTTAAAAATGTTTCTTGCTTTGTATGGATGTAAACATTGAGAAAATGAAGTATGACTAGGAAGCCACACTCAGGCATATTAACTCTGTCTCCTTTTAAAGGAAATTTAAGAAATAATACATTAATATACCAAATCCTTGATTTGGTGACATGTATAAATTAAGGATCTCTGTAAATAGTGTATATCAAGTTCTAATTTTACCCAAATTTTATTACTAATCTGACATATTTGTTCCCTGATTATGACTCAAAACTAAGTTAAAAATCTCGTGATAACCATTTTAGACTCCATAAACAGCTATCATTAACCCGTAATAGAGTCGTTACACAGGTTACATGAGTTAGTATTTGTAAAGCCCCGTTCCTGACACATTATTTTTAAAATAAATGAAGATCATAAGAATGAATTCCACTTATACAACACTCTTGGGGGGTGCCTGGGTGGCTCAGTCGTTAAGCGTCTGCCTTCGGCTCGGGTCATGATCCCGGGGTCCTGGGATCGAGCCCCACATCGGGCTCCCTGCTCCGCGGGAAGCCTGCTTCTCCCTCTCCCACTCCCCCTGCTTGTGTTCCTGCTCTCGCTGTCTCTCTCTCTGTCAAATAAATAAATAAAATCTTTAAAAAAACAAACAAACAAAAAAAACACTCTTGGGTAAGGCAAAGTAAATTCCTTTGTTGAATCGAAACTCAATCATACTTAATTTACTTGGGGCAGCAGTGAAGGGATCTTTTCAACTACATCTCTTTCACAAGTTACTCGTAAGTCTTCTTCATAACCAGTGCTCCCTCTGTACCAGCCCTCTTGTTGAAAGTCGTAAGGAATTACAGTACTTCACACAAAAATTGAACACCCTAATTAGGCTTTTTTTTTTTTTTAAAGATTTTATTTATTTATTTGAGAGAGAGAGAGAGAGCATGAGAGGGGGAGGGTCAGAGGGAGAAGCAGACTCCCTGCCGAGCAGGGAGCCCGATGCGGGATTCAATCCCGGGACTCCAGGATCATGACCCGAGCCGAAGGCAGTCGCTTAACCAACTGAGCCACCCAGGCGCCCCTAGGCTTTAATAAAGGGGGATTTGTGTAGTAGCTAACTCTCCATGCATGGCATCACTTCAGGGAGATTTAAGCTTCTACAAGGAAAGTGGGTCTCTTCCCCTTCCTGGCTCCATCCACATCACCTGCAGTGGGACTGTGCAGTGGTACACCGATTAAGTATGTACTAAATTGAAATGAAGACTTTCTCATTGTAATAGGGAGAAGACAAGGCCACGAATCTAGCTGGGTTCTTGACCTATAATGTCCAGCTTCATTTCCAAATCCCACAAACTGGGTCTCATCAACAAAGACAAGTTGGCAACCTAGTCCTTGGAACTCTTCATACATCTTACAAATGTTAAGTTTCTCATAAAGGGCACGCACTCTACAAAGCATTTTTAAGAAACAGAGTGAATAGAAAAGGACAAAAATGATGGAAACCCTGAGAGTCTTTATTCTGCAGTGCCATTTTTTTAAGATTTTATTTTTAAGTAATCTCTACACCCAACCTCGGGCTCGAACTTACAACCCCGAGATCAAGAGTCGCGTGCTCTACTGACTAAGCCAGCCAGGCACCCCTGCAGTGCCATTTTTTTTTTTAATCAAATCTCTTCCATTTCTAGGGTTATGAATCCATCTCTGTTATGGTAAAATGCCATTTATTCTGGAAAGTTGAAACTAATATGAGGAAATAACTAGTGATGGCACTAAGCCAGAAAGACACTGGCACAGATTGGCCTTTGAAGCCTGAGAAAGGGACTGAGACAACTCACTTCCTAGGCCTGCCCCCAGCCCCAAATTCACCTCACCCTCACCCTCCCTTGACCTGATGCTAAGACAATGCTCAATGTGCATTTTTCCAGAATTGGAGAAGCAAAAGTACACTAACCACCAAAAGGAGAAACTTAAGCTGTTTCCTTTCCCCATCTTAAGCACTGACTGAAACTCACCTAGAAAAGGCTGCTTTTTTGAGGTCTGCATAATATTGTTCTTTAGACAGCTTCTATTTGGGGGATGATTAGCATGTTTTTATAACTTATTTTGGGCATCTATAGTTAACCTAAGTATTTATGTTATATTTTTTAAAAACCCTATTTAGATGCCTGTCCAACTTACTAAAAGTTTAGCTAGAATTTATAAATATTGGCAAATAAAGAACTTTGAATGTTTGACTTCTTAAAATTCATAATCCATTTTTTAGAGTGGTTTTGTGTTCACAGCAAAATTGAGCAGACAGTACAAAGAGTTCCCATATGCCCCTGCCTCCACACACACACACACAACTGTCCCTGCTGTCGACATCCCCCACCAGGGTGGTCCATTGGTTGCAATCGATGAACCTACATTAACATTCATTATCACCTGAAATCTATAGTTTACACTGGGATTCACTCTTGACGATGTTTTGACAGATGTGTAATGACATGTATTCATCATTGCAGTGTCATACAGAATAGTTTCACTGCCCTAAAAATCCTCTGTGCTCTGTCTATTCATCCTCCCTCCCTTTTAATCCAGCAACCACTAGTCTTTATACTGTCTCCATAGTTTTGCCTTTTCTAGAATGTCATGTTTTCAGATTGGCTTCTTTAAATTAGTAATGTGCATTTAAGTTTCCTCCATGTCTTTTCATGGCTTGATAGCCCATTTCTTTTTATTTTATTATTTTTAAGTAGGCTCCACGTGGAGCCCAATGCAGGGCTTGAACTCATGACCCCAAGATCAAGATCTGAGCTGAGAGCAAGAGTCAGATGCTCAACCAACTGAGTCACCCAGGTGCCCCAGCCCATTTCTTTTTAACACTGAATAATATTCCACTGTCTGGATGTACCACAGTTAATGTATCCATTCACCTATTGAAAGACATCTTGGTTGCTTCCAAGTTTTGGCAATTATGAATAAGCTGCCATAAACATCCATGTGCAGGCTTTCATGTAGACATAAGTTTTCAGTTCATTTGCGTAAATACTAAGGAGCATGATTGTTGGCTTGTATGGTAAGAGCGTATTTAGTTTTGTAAGACATTGTCAAACTGTTGGGTGCCTGGGTGGCTCAGTTGGTTAAGCGACTGCCTTCGGCTCAGGTCATGATCCTGGAGTCCCTGGATCGAGTCCCACATCGGGCTTCCTGTTCGGCGGGGAGTCTACTTCGTCCTCTGACCCTATCCCCTCTCAGGTGTTCTCTCTCTCTCATTCTCTCTCTCTCAAATAAATAAATAAAATCTTTAAAAAAAAAAAAAAGACATTGTCAAACTGTCTTCCAAAGTGGCTGTGCTAATTTGCCTTCCCACCAGCAATGAATGAGAGTTCCTGTTGTTCCCCATCCTCAAAAGCATCGGAGGCTCTTAGTGCTTGGATTGTGGCCAGTCTAATGGGTGTGTAGGATATCTCATTGTTTTAATTTGCAGTTCCCTAATGACATGATGTGAAGCATCTTCTCATATGCTTACTTGCCATCTGTATGTCTTCTTTGGAGACGTGTCTGTTCAGATCTTTTGCCCATTTTTTAATCTGGTTGTTCATTTTCTTATCGTTGGGTTTTAAGAGTTCTTTGTATATTTTGGATAACAGTCATCTATCAGATGTGTCCTTTGCAAATACTTTCTCCCGGACTGTGGCTTGTATTCTCATTCTCTTGGCACTGTCTTTCACAGAGCACAAATTTCATAGCTTTTAAAAGTTTTATTTATTAATTTTTTAAAGTTTATTTAAGTTTATTATTTATTTTATTTATTTATTTAATCTCTACACCCAACATGGGGCTTGAACTCATGACCCCAAGATCAGGAGTCACATGCTGCATGGACTGAGCCAGGCAGATGCCCCTCATAAAGCAACATTTTTTAATTTTAATGAAGTCTAGCTTATCAATTATTTTTTTATGGGTCATACCTTTGGTGCTGTGTCTAAAAAATTATCACCGTACCCAAGGTCACCCTGATTTTCTCCTATATTATCTTCCAGGAGTTTTATAGTTTTGTGTTTTACATTTAGGTCCATGATCCATTCTGAGTTAATTTTTGTGAAGGGTGTAAGATCTGTGCCTAAATTCATTCTTTCTTTCTTCTTCTTTTTTCTTTTTTTGCAAATGGATGTCCAATTCTTCTTCATCTTTTTTTTTTTTTAAGAGAGGAAGGGAGAGGGTTGGGAAGGGCAGAGGGAGAGAGAGAGAGAGAGAATCTTAAGCAGGCTCCATGCCCAGCGCAGAGCCTGATGTGGGGCTCGATCTCACAGCCCTGAGATCATGACCTGAGCCAAAATCAAGAGTTGGACACTTAACTGACTGAGCCAAACAGGCTCCCCAAATTATTCTTTTTAAGATGAAATATAGGTTTGAGATTGAAGTAGAAGGAGTCTCAGTTTAAAAACAAAGGGAGTATCATGAAATGACTATGACCACTGTATTTCATTCTACTTTTAGAAAACATTAGTGCAAATGTGTCTATAAATCCCATTGTTTACTGTACTACAACCAGGTCTTCACTGGGAAAGTAAAATAATCTCATGTAGAAAATTTTAAATTCCAAGTCTCATGATCACCTATGTGATAATTTTAGGAACAAGATTTCTTTTTTCCTTGCAAATAACCCAATAATAACATTATAATTATTGAATTAGAACCCCTTTCAAGGAACATCTTAATATGTTTTAAGTTCTCTTCTAGAAAGTTGTCACCTAAGAATGTACCATTCTCTTCAAAGACTGTAATTAAACAAATATATTCTCCTGCTGTCTGATCTTGCTAGAATGAGAACATTTAGTCCTATTCATTTGATGAGAGAGCATCTTTGCTGAAAATGAAACTTGCATTTTTTCATTTTGATATATAATAGTCTATATAGTTGAAGATGGTACTTATATACTCAGAGGCTATTGAAGAAGAGCTGGTTGGATTTTTAAATTGAGGTCTCGGGGCCAGCTGTGACTCATGCAGCTGATCAGTTTGTGTTCACTGTATGAGAAGTGTTCACAACAGAGGAGTCTGATGATAGCCAGGCTGAGCCAGTTCAATGATTTATCTCTTGTCTATTCCATTGGAGAATGAGCCTTGGATTCATGCCAAAGATGATAAAGGGCAACAGCATCTGTGTTATAAGGTGTCAATCTGATGAGTGTGCAGCTGGGCATGTGCAGGTTGCTGCAGGCAAATCCTGGGTGATTTGCATGCCACAAATATTTGCTCATTGGATGTGGCTGGCAAAGAGAACAGAATTGCAGCAGATATAGAACATGGTCTTGGCCCCACGGGATCTTATAGTCACAAATTAACAGGTCATTATAAATCTAATGCACCAATATTTTAAATCATTTTCTCATTTTTTTAAAGGAAGAACAAACTAATTTAAATATAGAAATTAAAGTAATTTTTATTCACAGAACATTTAACTGCTATAAAGGAAATTGAAACTTTTTTAGGTTTACTGTTATCATTAAGGTGGTGGACAGGTCCTTATATATTCAAACATGATATTTATCCTGTCTACTTTCTTGTATTTGCAGATAGCAAGTGTTATTCACTTACATATAGTATATATTTTCTTTTTTTAGCCCAAATTGGATTATACATATAGTTATGTGACAGTAATTTTTCAAAAAAGACTTTATTTATAAGTAAACTCTACACTCAACGTGGGGCTTTAACTTACAACCATGGGATCAAGAGTTACATGCTCTTCCAACTGAGCCAGCCAGGCACCCCTTATGTAACAATTTTTAACTTAAAAACATCTGTTGGCTATCTATTCATATTGGTATTATGGACTTTTTAATTTTTTTTATTTAAGTATAGCTTCTGTACAATGTTATATTAGTTTCAGGGGCACAACATAGTGATTCAACAATTTTATACATTTTGCAATGCTCTTCATAATAAGTATAGTTATCATCTGTCACCATACAAAGTTATTACAATATTATTGACTATATTTCCTATGCTGTACTTTTCATCTCCATGACTGATTTATTTTATAACTGGAAGGGTATGGATATTTTAAATATGGTTCCATTACTGGGCCATTCCTAAATGTATTTAACCAGTTCATTTGGGGCGAGAGCGGTTGGCATTAGGATGTTTGTGTTTGTATGTTTGTGCTTTATTACAAAAATACCACGCAAAGCACACATATTCAGAAATCTTCATTGACTTAAATTTGTCTACAGGACAAGTTCTTCAAAGTGGAATTGTGAGATCAAAGGTACATGCTCTTTAAATTTTGATAGATACTGTCAGGTTGTCCTTCTAAAGCTTTCTATCAATTTATACTATCACAAACAATATATGAGAGTGCCCTTCCCCCCATCCTCAGCAGCAATTAATATTATCAGATTTTTAATTTCTTGACAACCCGAGGTGAAAAATAATTTCTAATTATTGTTTTAATTTGTTTTTGTTTAGTCCTGGTCACACGTACTTCTTTTCTGTGACCAATCTCTTCATTATTCATGACATACACCCATTTTACTCTAGGGTTTTCTTCTTGATTTATGATGTCTTTTTATAGTAAGGGTGTTATACCTTTTCATAAATGGTGCAAATGCAGAACTTTTTTATTTCTCTAATAAACTTTATAAAGCTTTTAAAGTCTTCTGGGTTTTGTATCTCATTTAGAAAAGTCCCATTCCTAATTTATTTTTTAAAAATTGAACCATGCTTTTCTCTGTTGCTTTTATGATTTCTCTTTTGTTATGTATATATGAAATCTTAGATATATTTTGCTATGTATATGAAATGTTGTATGTATTTTGTTATATATATGAAACACATTACATTTTAATGTAAGGAGTGATGTAAGGATCCTCATTTATTTTCTTTGCCAATGTATTTCTTCACACCATTCATTTTATGATTCATTTGAACTAACACATTTACTATATATTACTTGCCGTGTATGTTGCAACCTATTTCTGAATGCTTTATGTCAGTGTTTCTCAAAGAGCAATCAATATATCACTTAAGGTCATCTATGGTCCATCAGACAGTGTGTAGGCGGTTGGTTTTTAGGAAAAGTGTGATTATACCATTTGGTTCACCAATTTAAAATATAAGATTAATTATGATTTTTACAGAAATCCCATTTCCTTCTTAATAATTGTCATATCTTTATTATTATTTTTAAGTAGGCTCCACACACAATGTGAGGCTTGAACTCACAACCCTGAGATTAAGAGTCATGTGCTCTACCGACTGAGCCAGCCAGGCACTGCAATTGTCCTATCTTGAAACATTGCCCACGTGTTAGTTCATCTTGGCTAACATGTGTTCAACATGGTGTATAGGCATACCTCAGAGATGTTGTAGGTTGGGGTTCAGAGTACCACAGTAATTTCATGGTGTATCTCCAATAGAGCTCTTGGGTGAACAGATACATTGCCAATGAGCAGTAATATTTTGAAATGAAATCTTTTTTCCTGAGCAGTAGGTCTCAACAGTGGACTTAAAATATTCAGTAAGCCATGTTGTAAACAGATGTGTTATTATCCAGGCTTTGCTGTTCTGTTTATAGAGCACAGTCAGAGTAGATGTAGCATAATTCTTAAGGGCCAGTGGATTTTCAGAATGGTAAATGAGCATTGGCTTCAACTTAAAGTCACCAGCCGCTTTAGTCCCTAACAAGAAGGTTAGCCTGTCCTTTGCAGCTTTGAAGCCAGACATTGACTTCACCTCTCTAGCTATGAAAGCCCTAGAAGGCATCTTCTTCCAATATAAGGCTGTTCTGTTTACATTGAAAATCTGCTCTTTAATGTAGCCAGCTTCATGAATGAGCTTAGCTAGATCTTCTGGAGAACTTGCAACAGCTTCTACATCAGCGCTTGCTGCTTCACCTTGCACAAAGCTTCTTGCCTTAAACCTAATGAACCAACCTTGGCGAGCTTCAAACTTGTCTTCTATAGCTTCCTTACTTCTTCCAACCTTCACAGAATTGAAGAGTTAGAGCCTTCCTCTGGATTAGGCTTTGGCTTAAGGGAATGTTGCCGCTGGTTTGATCTTCTACCCAGACCATTAAAACTTTCTATCAGCAATAAGTCTGTTTTGCTTTCTTATTATTTGTATGTTCACTGGAGTAGCACTTTTAATCTCCTCCAAGAACATTTCCTTTGCATTCACAACTTGGCTAACTGTTTAGCACAAGATACCTAGCTTTTGGCCTGTCTCAGCTGTCAACATGCCTTCTTCACTAAGCTTAATCATTTCTAGCTTTTGGTTTAGAGTGAGAGCCACACAACTTTTCCTTTCACTTAAACACTTAGAGGCCACTGTAGGGTTATTAACTGGCCTAATTTCAATATTGTTGTGTCTCAGGGAGTAGGGAGACCCAAGAAGAGCGAAAGAGATGGGGCAATGGCCAATCAGTGAAACAGCCAGAGCACTCACAATATGTGTTAAGTTCACTGTCTTATACGGGCATAGTTCATGGCTCCCCAAAACAATTACGATAGCAAAATCAAAGATCACTGATCACAAATATAACATAACAAATATAATAATAAGGGAACAGTGTGAAATGTTTCAGGAATTACCAAAATGTGACACAGAGCCATGAAATGAGCAAATATTGTTGGAAAAATGGTGCTGATAGACTTGTTCAAAGCGGAGTTGCCACAAAATTCGAATTTGCAAAAAACACAATTATCTGTGCAGTGCAGTAAAGCAAAACACAATAAAATGAGGTATGCTTGTGTTTTGTCATAGACAGTGAATTTGCAGGTCATTTGTGAATTATTATTTTCATGATGGAATTTGCTTCTTATATTTTTTGGGCGGGTGATATGTACTCAGTTCATAAAAATAGCTGAATGGCTCCAGAGTGATTCATTAAAGTATAAATTCAAGTCTTTTGGGCTGTCTCATACCTTAGTGACTTTCTTATTTGGGGGAACTAAATTCTAGCCGAGTGTGGATCAGATACTCCCATCCTCTGGCAATCAGCAGTTGTGCATGTCGCCTAGTTATCACCATCAGATGCACTTGCTCCAGGTTTTTAACCCTGAGGGTTGCCATAAGGCAAAGGTTTGTTAGAGACTTTTCATGGTGGTTGGGACAGTTGAGCATCCAGTTGTGGGTAGGGAGGGTCCAGAAGCTGCAGGGTTCAGCAGCATGAAAGACTAGTGCAGTGTCCTATGGTGGCATTGCAAGGGGCAATGTCCTAATAAGCAGATGGTTCTTCTGAGGGATCTTTACTGTACCTTGTTCCCTTGTTCTTCCCCTAACCTTGATCCATGAGCTGCCCAGTATCCTTCCAATTAATTACTTTTCTGTTTAAGTTAACCGTTTTTGTTGTTTGCAACCATTGTAAGGAACATAATACTGATGTTAAGATTTTCTTGGGCTGGTAGTCCCTCTATTTCTAGTCTTTAATATTTTCTCAGTGATATACTTTTGCACAACAGTAGTGTATTTGTTTTCTATGTTGTTTAACAAATGACCACAAATTTAACAACTTAAAACAACACAGATTAATTATCTCACAGTTTTCATGCATCTGGAGTCCAGGCACAACTTAATTCTGTCTCTATACTTGTTTTTAATATTTACTGCCACTTGGCAGAGCCATGAAAGACTTGCTGTAATTCCCAGTGACTTATATTTGTGAGCTTGGGTTTGCAAACCAAGTAGAACCAGAAATTAAGGAAACTGCTGAATATGTAACCTGACCAATTGCTCAAATATTTCAATCTGGTTATACTGATCAAGGTGAA